>NW_006400045.1:2475898-2487761 GCF_000299155.1 Elephantulus edwardii | reverse complement strand
ATGAGGTGGATTGATTCAGTGACTGGGACAATTGGGATGGGAGTGTCAGAGACAGTGCGATTGGCACAGGACAGGGCTGAGTTTAGGGCTGTTTTACATAGGGTTGCTATGAGTCGCAAGGGACTCTATGGCACATACCAACAACAACAACAACAACAACAACAACAATTCTTTGATCTTCTGCAACAAGCACAAGCAAGCAAAGCTGTGCTATTTGCATAATGCAAGTTATTAATTAGTCTCCTCCCAATCTTGATGTCACATTCTTTTTCAAAGAGCCCAGTTTCTGGAAATATCTGCTCAGCATACAGGTTGAATTAGTACGTAGAGAAAATACAACCTTGACATATTCTCTTCTCAATTTTAAATCCAGACTGAGTTTAGAAGGGGCCGTGGTACTAGGGATATTGTAGCTAATGTTAGATGGATCTTAGCTGAAAGCAGGAAATACCAGAAGAATGTCTACCTATGTTTCATTGATTATGCAAAGGCTTTTGACTGTGTGGATCATAATAAACTGTGTCTGACCTTGAGAAGAATGGGAATCCCAGAACATTTAATCATGCTAATGCGAAACCTATACTTGGACAAATAGTCAATCGTCAGAACATAGCAGGGTAACACCGCATGGTTCAAAATTGGGAAGTGTGTATGCCAGGGATGTGTCCTATCTCCATACCCTTTCAACCTGTATGCAGAGCAGATTATCCCAAAGGCTGGGTTCTATAAGGAGAAGTGTGACCTCAGGATTGGTGGAAGATCTATTAATAATCTGCATTATGCAGATGAGACAACCCTGCATTCTGAAACTGAGGAGGGCCTCATGCACTTGCTGCACAGGGTCAACGACTGCAGCCTTCAGTATGGACTGAGGCTCAATGTCAAGAAGACAAATATTCTCACCACTGGACCAATTGGCAGGGTCAGGGTGGATGATGAAGAGATTGAGATTGTTCACAGCTTCGGTTTGCTGGGCTCCACTGTCAACACTCTTGGCACTAGCAGCCAGGAAATAAAAAAAAAAAGCTATTGTGATGGGAAAGTCTGCTGTTAGGGACCTCTCTAAAGTACTCAAGAGCAATGGTGTCTATCTGGAGACGAAGGTGCACCTTAGACAGGCCATGGTCTTTGTAATCACTTATTATGCATCAGAGAGTTGGACAATGGCTAGGGAGGATAGAAGGAGAATTGATGCCTTTGAGCTGTGGTGCTGGATAAGAGTATTGGATGTACCATGGACTGCCAAGAAAACAAACAGATTCATCCTGAATAGGATTAAACTATGCTACTCCTTGGAGACAAGGATTCTGGGGCTTCGTCTGACATACTTTGGACATGTTGTGAGGAGGGACATGTCCTCGGAGAGGGACATCATGCTTGATAGGTTGGAGGGACAGCTCAGGAGGGGAAGACCCTCTATGAGGTGGATTGATTCAGTGACTGGGTTAATCGGGATGGGTGTGTCAGAGGCAATGCGATTGGCACAGGATAGAGCAGGGTGTAGGGCTGTTGTACATAGGGTCGCAAACGACTCAACGGCACATAACAACAACAACTTTTCCTATGCTCATTTCCCATAACCATAACCTGTTTATCTAGGTATAGGTTTTACATGAGCAAAATTAAGTGCTCTGGGATTCCCATTCTTCCCAAGGCTAATTACAGTTTTTTATGATCTACACAGTCAAATGTCTTTGCATGGCAAATAAAACACAAATTGACATTCTACTGGCATTCCTTACTTTCATCCAGGATACATCTCACATCAGCAATATATCCCTGATGTCATGAGAAGCTGAACTCTATGAAGAGGAGTGTTGCATCAGAGTTGGAGGGAGACTCATTAATAATCTATGTTACAAAGATGACAGAATCTTGCTTTCTGAACGTGAGGAGTATTTGAAAATTCTGGTGCAGAAGATCAAGAAATGCAGCCTTCAGTATGGATTATATCTCAATGTCAAGAATACAATAATTCTTACCATGGGACTGATAAGCAGCATTATGATGGATGGAGGAGAATAAAACTGTGAACAGCTTCTTCTTGCTTGGATCTATGATTAACACTTTTGGTCCAAGCAGTTAGGAAGTAAGAAGACACATTGGATTGGGAAAATCTGCAGCTAGATACCTCTCCAAATTATTGAGGTGCAATTATGCCAGTTTGAGGATTAAGCTGCATCTGATTCAGGCCATGGCCTTTCTGATCACTTGCCATGCATCTGAGAGCTGGACAATGAATAAGGACATCAGAAATAGAATTGGTGCCTTTGAGATGTGGTGTTGGAGAAGAGCACTGAACATCCCAAGCCAAGAGAACAAAGAGATCTGTCTTTGAGAGGATGCAGCTAGAGTGCTTTTTGGAGGCAAGAATGATTAGTCTTTGCCTCACATACATTGACATGTTGCTAGTAGGGATTATTTCTTGGAGAAGGACATGATTCTGGGAAGGGTGGAGAGCCAGTGAAGGAGAGGAAGACGCTCAACCAGGTGGATTGACAAGGTGGCTGCTGCAATGGGTTTTTGTGTGTCAGGATGGCACAGGGTTCATATCTTTTGTTCATAGTATAACTATGAGTCATACTCAGTGGCACCTTACAACAAGCAACATCAGTCAACTAAAACCCACAGTGATCCTATGAATGATAGATTGGAAGCTTCTTCTATTCTGTGCCATCCTTAACATCTCTGACATACTAGAGTCCATTGCAGTAGCCACTGTTGATTCATCTGCTTTTTCACTTATCTTCCACCTTTCTAAGTATGATGTCACTGTCCATGGAATAGTGTCCCTTAACTATACACTCACAGATTGTGAGGTGAAACTTTGTCATCTTTGCCTTCAAGGAGACTTGGCTGCATTTTATCCAAGACATATTGTGTTGTCCATTTGGTAGTCCATGAGATATTCAGTTCTCTTCTTCAACACCAAAACTCAAAGGGAAAAGTTATTTTTCTGTCATCCTTATTCAATGTCCAATTCTCAGAAGCATAATAAGTTGTTGAAAAGACCACTCCTTGAATCAGGTGCATTGTAGTCCTCTAACAGACAATGTTCTTCCTCAGTAATTTGGAAAGGTCCCTGACTGCAGACTTTCTCAATGCAACACCTCTCCTGATCTACTGACTACTGGTATACCACATGTCTCCTCATCTCCTGACTACTGGAATCAAGTTGATTGTTGGTCCAAGTAAGATAATTTATTCATTGCAATACCTTCTTTGAGAGTTGGAAACAATCTAAGTGTCCATCAACAAACGAATGGATAGAGAAGCTGTGGTATATTCGCACAATGGAATACTACACTGCTTTGAAAAACAAGGAACTCATGCAATATTATTCAAAATGGGTGACCCTGGAGGACATTATGCTGAGTAAAATATCTCAGTCACAAAAGGACAAATATTATATGGTTCCACTGTTGTAGAATGAGGCTGACATTGGGGTGGGGGTAAGACTGAGAAAAACTGGATAAATTATGTTTACTGCATTGAAGCCGATGAGGGAGAGAATAGTTTAAAATTAATATATTTTAGGGCATTATGATTATCATAAGAGTCCAGAATGAGGGTTGCAGAGTGGAGTATACTTGGGTTGGGAGAGGGGAGGTGTGTGTGTGTGGGGTGATTGTGTACCAATGAAGGAGTTTTTCTTTTGCTTTTCAAGGAGTGGAGTGAACTGGGGGTAGGGGTGGGGGTAAGTGGGTGGGGAGAAAAGTGCAACAATGAATGAATAGAATTCCCAAATCTCTGTGGATGTTCATTGAAATTAATAATAATAATATAAAACGTGTAATATAAAAAAAAGAAAAGAAAAAAAAACAACTTAAAAAAACACACAATACGTTCTTTGAATAGATTGCATAGGAATTAGATTGACTAGGTCTATGTAAATAATCATTGGAGAAGCTCAATATCAGTAATTAAAACAAGGCCAGGTGCTGATAGTAGAAAAGATATTCAATTACTAATGTACAAGTTCAAATTGAGGAGGAATAAAATTAGTTCACAAGATCCAAAATTTGACCTTGAGTATATCCACCTGAAATCATTTCAAGAATAGATTTGAGACACTGAATACCAATGATTGATGATCAGATGAGTTGTAGGATGACATCAAGGAGGCCCCGAAATATTCTATACATTTCAATTATGAGGCCCTTTTCTAAAATAACATTGTTAAATATGGTTTTTTTTTCTTTCCTCCAGTTAGTTTGTTGACATTAGATTTTCCCAAGGCAATGGATCTTGACTTTTTGATCACTCCTATAATGAGTGTTGACTGTAGATTTAACAATATGGAAACATTGATGACATCCATGTTTTTCTCTATCTATACACAAACACATGTTGTTTATGAATCTTCTTACAATCCTAATGCCACGTTATTTTCATATATACTTATCAATGACCTGAAGTATGTTTATGACACAAGCTTGCTTGTAGAAAGTGAAGAATTATTGAAGATAAAAAAAACCCTATATCCTTCAGTATAGGCTTTATCTCAATATTAAAAAAAAAATCTTACCACTGGACCAATAGACAACATCATGATGTATGAAAAAGGATTGAAGATGCCAATCTTTCAATGTCCTAAATGCTGACTCTGAGATTTCAGAACAGATCTCTTGAGGCTTAGTGATCAGGAAGATTGAGATTGTTAACAGCTTTAGTTTGATTGGCACTATAATCAACATTCTTGGTACCAGCAGCCAGAAAATTAAAAAATACAGAATTGCATTAAGAAAATCTGCTGTCAGAGACCTCTCCAAAGTACGAAGAGCAACACCATCAATCTGGAGACTAAGGTGTGCCTGATCCAGGCCATGGTCTTTGTAATTACTTGTTTTGCATCAGGAAGCTTGACAATGACTAGGGATGATACAAAGAGAATTGATACCTTTGAGCTGTGCTGCTGAAGAAGGGTATTGAATATATCATGGACTGCTAGGAGGACAGATTTGTCCTGAAAAGGATGAAACGAGGTTGCTCCTTCGAAGCAAGGATTCTGAAGCTTGGTCTGACATACTTTGGACATGTTGTATGTAAGGTGAGGTCAGTCCTTAGAGAGGGATATCATGCTTGAGAGGGTGGAGGGACAGTACAGGAGAGGAAGATCCTCAATGAGGTGTATTGTTTCAGTGACTCAGGTAGTGGGGGTGGGTGTGTCAGAGTCAATATGTTTGGAAAGGTATAGAGCAGGGTTTAGGGCTATTGTACATAAGGTCGCTATGAGTCACAGGTGTTATGAGTCACATAACAACAACAACTCAAAGGTATATAGTTTGAATCTACTAGCTGTTCCATGGTAGAAAGATGGGCAATCTCTTCCTGTGTGATTAACTATCCTTGAAAATCTGCTGAAAGGTCAGTTGTGAATCAGTTTCTACTCAATGGTACATTACAATAACAATACGCAGTGTTCAGAATAATTTTCAATTGTTTCTTTTGCATCTGAAAGTTGGGCAATGGCTAAGGAAGACTAGAGGTGAACTGTTGCCTTTGAATGATAGAATTAGTGAAAAGCTTTGACTTCCAAATAAACTGCCAAAACAATTAACAAATCTGTCTTGGAAGAAATGCAACCAGGTTGCTCTTTAGAGATTAAGATGGTGAAACTTCTTCTCTTATACTGGAATATGTTTTTAGGAGGAGTCACTCCTTGTAAAAAGACAACATTTTGGGAATGGCAGAGGAAAAATGAAAGAGAAAGATTCTCAAAAAGATGGATTTATACAGTGACTGCAACAATGAGTTTGAATTAGGCAGATTGTGGAATTGACTCAGAATAGGTCACACTTCTGAACTATTATCCATAGGGCCACTATTAAGTTGTAGTCAAGTTTTAGACTTCAGTATGATTGTGTTGTTATGTGCCATCAGGCCACCTGTGTCTCATAGCAAAACCATGTATAATAGCTGTAAAGCCTGCCCTGTCTTGATCCAGTCTCACTGACTCTAATAAACCTATTCCCATTGTTCTAGTTACAGTATCAATCCATCTCATCTGGGGTCTTCCTTTCCTGTGCTGTCTCTCTACCCTTGGAAGCATGATGTCTTTCTCTAACAATTTTTCCATCCTAGCTATATACCCAAAGTATGTGAGACAGAGCTCCAGAATCCTAGCCTCCAAGGAGAAAATTGGTTTCACCCTCTTCAAGACAGACCTATTTTTCTTGGCAGTACATGGTATGCTCAAGACTCTTCTCCAGAACAACTCAAAGGCCTCAATTCTTCTTCTATCCTCCTTAGTCATTATGCAGCACTCTGATGTATAACAAGTATTTGCTAAGACCATGGACTGGATCAAGCACACCTTAGCCTCTGGACTGACATTTTTGCTTCTCAGTACTCTGGAAAGGTCCCTGAAAGTAGATTTAACTAATGCAACTCACCTTTTAATTTCCTGAATGCAAGTGCTAAAAGTATTGATTGTGGAGCCAAGCAAGCTGTAACTGTTAATAACCTCAAACTCTTCTCTATTTATCATTGTGTTGTCAGGTGTCCCAGTGGCAAGAATCTTTGTCTGCTTGGTGTTGAGTTTCAATCTATATTTAAGACTAAAGTCCTTCACCTATTTCAGAGAGTACTTTGATTACTTATCAAAATAAAAAAACACACACCACAAAATCCCCACCTTTGGACCAATAGGTATTAACATGATTTGTTATTGTTGTTATGTGCCATTGAGATACCTACAACTCATAGTGACTCTATGAACATTAGCTTTTGAACTCTGTCCTATCATGAGACAATCTCGTCATGTTGTTTTTATGTGTGGTCGAGTCGCTTGTGACTCATAGTAACCTTATGTACCATCCCTAAACCCTGCTCTATCTTTGTCAACCTTATTGTCTCTGACATACCGACTCCCAGTACCACAGTCACTGAATCAATCCATCATATCGAGGGTCTTCCTATCTGACAGATTTAATCCCATTTCTCCAGTCAATCCATCATATCATGGGTCTTCCTTTCTTGCACTGTTCCGCCAACCTTCCAAGTATGATGTCCCTCTTCAAGAACTGGTTATTCTGTCCATATGCCCAATGCATGAGAGACAGAGACTCAAAATCTTTTCCTCCAGGGAGAAGCCCAAATTTACTTTTTCTAGGATGACTTATTTGTTCTCCGGGCAGTCCACAGTCTGTCCAACACTTTTCTTCTGAATTGAAACTCAAAGGCATTGATCCTTCTGTCATCCTTAATTATTGTCCAGTTCTTGGAAGCATAGAAATTAATTGTGAAGATCATAGCCTGGATCAGACACACCTTAGTTTCCAGATTGACATCATTGTCTTTAGTACTCTAGAGAGGTCTCTGATGGCAAACTTTCCCAGTGCAATTTGTCTTTGATTTTCTGATTGCTGATGCTCAGAGTGTTGATAGTGGAACCAAGCAAGCTGAAGTTATCAACAATCTTAATTTCTTCTCCATCCATCATAAAGCTTCAAATTGGCCCAGTAGTAAGAATCTTTGTTTCCTTGATATTGAGCTTCAATTCATATTGAAAACTACAGTCCTTGACCTTCTACAGCAAATGCCTCATGTCATCTACAGTTTTGGCAATCAAGGCTGTGTCATCTATATAACGTAGGTTGTTGATGAGTCTTCCTTCAAACCTGATGCCACATTCCTTCTCATAAAGTCAAGACTCCTGAATGATATGTTCTGCACATAGATTGAAAAGGTAAAGAGATAGGATGCATCCCTTACACACACCTTTCTGATCCTAAACTATGCAGTGTTTCCCTGCTCTGTTCTGAGGACTGATTCCTGGTCCAAGTATAGGTTTTGCATGAGCACAATTAAGTGTTCTGGGATCTCCACTCTTCTCAAGGTTAGCCAAAATTTGTTGTGATCACACAATCAAATATCTTTGCATAGTCAATGAAACATAAATAGATATTTTTCTGGCACTCTCTGCTTTCAGCCAAGATCCATCCAATGTTGACTAATCTAGTGTGACGGCCTCTTCTAAACCCAGTCTGCACTTCTGGAAGTTCTTTGCTGACGTACTGTTCTAGGAGTATTTGGATAATCATCAACCAGATCTTTCTTATGTGTGATATTAGTAATACTGTTTAATAATTTTCACACTCTGTTGGGTCACCTTTTTTTTTGCAATGAGAATACATACAGATCTCTTCTAGTCAGTTGCCCAGGTCCTCCAGATTTCTTGGTATAATGTGGTGAACATGTCCAGGGTACCATCTGTTTACTGAAATATGGCAGTTCCAGGGACATTATTCTTTGCCAATTCTGTCAAAGCAGCTTGAACTTCCTTGTCCATCACCATAGGCTCTCGATCATATGTTGTTTCATGAAATCCTTCTGTGTCAGCCAATTATTTTTATTATATTGACCCTATGTACTCCTTCCATCTTCTTTTGATCTTTCCTGGTTCATCCATCATTCTCCTTTCAACATCCTTAACTATTGTAACCCGAGGCTTGATTTTTTTTCTTCAGTTCCTTCAGTTTAAGAAATGTTGAGGGAGTTCATCCCTTTTGATTTTCCAACTCCAGCTTCTTGCACATTTCAGCACAACATTTTGCTTTCTCTTTTTGGACCGCCTTTTGAGATCTTCTGTTCAGACCCTTAACTTCTTGATTTCTTCCCTTTATCAGCATTGTCTTGCAATATTCAGAGTCTCTTCTGACATCTATCTTGGTGTTTTCTTTCTCCTCTGTTTTTGTAATGACTTTTTGTAATGACAGTTTAGAGACCTTTCTTATTATTCAGGTAATAGATTATGTGTTGGTCCCACCCACCATCCCCCTAAGCTTATGTGTCTTATTCCCACTTCCACTCCTACTCTTTCAGCATCCAGCTCAGTTCTCTCTCCTTGCCTCTCCAGCACCTTGTACCCCTTTCCTCTAGCCAATCCTGGTTTGGTGGCTCAGGCCTTCACCACTACTTCCCCACTCCACTGTGTTGTGTTCCTGCGCAGTGCAGGTGGGATATCTTCCTGAAGACATCTTCTCTTCTGAAGTGTGTTGTCCTCCTGAAAGGAAAATTTAAAAAATAATAATAATGTCCCCAAACCCAAGTATTGTAAGAACCCATACCTTTGATATTGTGTGAATGTTTGTGTTCCAGGAACTAGCTGACCACAAACTGAGGAAACAATTACTGGCAAAAACCATATTTTAACTAACGTCAGCAGGAAGCACCTGACCTAAAATTGAACTTCTCCTTTTCCAAAGAGCCAATGAGCTATCTCTATGCCAAAGAACCCCTAGACCTAGTATAAATTCCCTTGCTTTTTGGGGCTCGGGGTCGACTTCCCTGTCTCTCATGTGAGATAAAAGTCGTCCCGAAGCTTCGTCAATAAAGCCTCTTGTGATTACAGCAAGTGGATATGGTGTGAGTTGCTCGGGGTCGCGGCCGGTCTGGGAAAAGCCCTAATTTAGGGTCTTTCACTCCTTTGTCTCAGAAGTGGTGCAAGAAAAGGGGCAACAATGTTTCTTTTTTCTTTAGTCATGTGTCCACTATCCTCAACTCTCTTTTCTACTTTCTGATGGTTCAGTGGCAGGTCCTTGGTCCTTGACATTACTCTTTTTTAGGTGAAGGTGGTGCCTTGCTAGGATCTTTTATATTGGTTTCTTTGTCCAGGGAGGTGAGCCAATCCCTCTGCAGAGCCCAGCCTCTGTTTCTATCAGTTGGCAGGGGTGTAAGTCTTACCTGTGGAAGCTAGATGGAAGAAATACTGCTGTCAACAATTTCAAATTACTTGATTTCACAGTTAACACCCATGGTAACAGCATTCAGGAAATAAAAACACTTGCTGCTTTGAGAAAAACTAATGTCAAAGACCTCTTCAAATATTAAAGAGTAACTTAATTTAAAGATTATAGCACACCTGATCCAAGACATGGTATTTTCAATTGCTGCCTATGCAGCTGAAAGTTAGACAATGAATATAGTTAACAGAGATGACTCAATGCTTTTTTTGTTTGTTTCTCTCAGCTCTTTTGGTAGCCATTCCTTAGTATATATGTGTGTGTGTGTGTGTGTGTGTGTGTGTGTGTGTATGTATTTTCCCCCTACAAGATTCATTCCTTTTTTTTTGTCTCTTTGCGTCACTTCTCTTTTATAAGAACAGTCTCTTGATTACATTAAGACCCTCCCTATTCTAGTATGTCCTCTTGTTATTTGACTGATAACACTGTCAAAGACTTAACCTCCAAATAAGATTATGTTCTCAAGTAACAGATAATAGAAGTCATTGTTTCTTTTAGGGAACAAGGTTGAATCTGTAATTCTATGTTACATACTTGCTTTTCCTGCTAAACATGACAATATAATATTGGGAGCACAAGAATTATAAGAGAGAAGGAACCCCATTATCATATTTTAAATATTTTTGCCAAGATTTTTTTTAAATAACATTTTCCAGTGGGAAATAAAGAACTATAGAACATACTCCCAATTATACAGAAGGACTATTTTTGAGGACTGTAAATTTTTTAAAGAAATTTGGATTTTTTTAATCTTATCAGGGTTTTCTTAACAACAAAGAAAACATGTCTTATCTCAGTAATAAGTGGAGTATGACCTTTAGTGGTTGGTACAACAAAAAGTATCTAGCTTCATTATAATTATTTATCCAGACATAGTACACATTACTTTCAATTGTAAAGTGCCTGTAATTTGATGAATGCTGTACATGCTTGGTAAACACTATCCAGGACCCTTGTTCCTGGTCAAAAGAAATACAGGGTACCTTTATTTTGCAGGAGAGCTTCTTCTTTTAAACAGAGGCTTTTATTTTCCCTCCTTAGTTGAAGCTTAGTGAAAGGGCAACAGAGATGGAAGTGGTAAGTAGGATCCTGACTACTCACTCATGCTATTCATTCAGGCAGAGAGTTCAATCAACTTTTCTGCTGTTCCACTCTTACACCATATGCTCAAACCTATTCCGGATACTGCAGAAGGCTCAGCTCCATGACCTTTCCCTAGTTATCAAGTATTTCAGAGGATTGACTCAGAAAAGTTTGTGTCTTATCACCTCTCTGAACAGATATGACTAAGCAAATACTTACTGTTTGCAAATGTGAAATTCTTCTGTTACATAAACAGCTCTACTGTTAAACATTTGTTGGTTTATGCAGTTTACCTTTAGATTTAAAGCTGATATTTCAAAGAGAAAATGAATTATAAGAATTCATCCCTAACCATCCTCTTTTATTTTCAGTGGTCTACATTCTGAAGCTTTGTCTGACATACTTGGGCATGTTGCAAGGAGGGACTGGTCCTTAGAGAGGGACATTATGATTGGGAGAGTGGAGGGACAGTACAAGAGAGGAAGACCCTCGGTGAGATGGATCGATTCGGTGAGTGGAGTGGTGGGAAGGAGGGTGTTTGAGATGGCGAAGTTGGCACAGGATAGAACGGTGTTTAGGGCTCTTGTGTATAGAGTCCCTATGAGTTGCAAGTGACTTAATGGCACATAACAACAACAAACAACATTTAAAGGATCTCTGAGAAGTTCTAAGACTTTAGCTGAAAATTATGTATATGGATCACAGTGATGTCCTTCAATGTGGGATAACCCATAATACCATAATATCCCCCTCTTCCCTATGGACCTCCTTCCTTACTGTTGTTATATGCCCTCGAGTCATTAGCAACTCATAGCAACCACAAGTACAACAGCTCTGAACCCTTGCTGTTGTTATGTGCCATCGAGTCGCTTGTGACTCATAGCAAACCTATGTACAACAGCCTTAAACTCTGCTCTGTCCTGTGCCAATCGCACTGTCTCCAACACTCCCATCCCAATTATCCCAGGCACTGAATCAATCCACCTCATAGAGGGCCTTCCTCTCCTGCGCTGCCCCTCAACCCTCCCAAGCAT
>NW_006400045.1:2469919-2471078 GCF_000299155.1 Elephantulus edwardii | reverse complement strand
TCCTAAGATTTCTGATGTATAGCATATAATTGCAAAGACCATGGCCTGGATCAGACATACCAGATAGACATTTTTGCTCTTCAGTACTCTGAAGAGGTTCCTGAACACAGAGTTTCCTAATGCAATTCATCTTTTGATTTCCCAGCTGCTGGTATCAAGAGTGCTGATTGTAGAACCAAGCAAACTGAAGCTGTTGTGTTTTTTTTTAATCATTTTAATCAACATTTACAGAGATTTTGGATTTTCATTCATTTATTCATTGTTTCATTGTTGCACTTTATTCTTTACCCCTCAACACAGTTCGCTCCTCTCCTTGAAAAGCAAAACTTCTTCATTAGTACACAATCCACCCCCATCTGACACCGACCCTGCCCCTCCACCCCAAATGTACTCCACTATGCAACTTTAATTCTGGATTCCTAGGTAATCACAATATGCTATCGTATGTCACTTATAAACGCAAACTGAAGCTGTTAACCATGTCAATCTCTTCATTATTTATCATGATGCTGCCAATTGATCCAGTGCTGAGGAGAATTTTCATGTGTGGTTGGTCGTTGTTTTTTTTCTTTTTTTATATTGAGCTTTAATTAACATTGAAGACTACATCCTTGACCTTATGGAGCAAGCGCTTCAGATCCTCCCCAGTTTCAGCAAGCAAGGTTGTGTCATCTGCATAACACAGATGGCTGATGACTCTTCCTCCAATCCTGATGCCACATTCCTCCTCACACAGCCCAGCCTACTGAATGATCTATTGTGCATATAGATTGAAAAGGCGTGGAGATAGGATGCATCCCTGGAATATAGACTTCCTGATTTTGAACCATGCAGTGTTTCCTTGCTCTGTTCTGACAAATGCCTTCTGGTCTAAGTAAGTATAGATTTTAGCCAAGCACAATCAAGTATTCTGGGATTTCCATTCTTCTCAAAGTTAGCCACAGTTTGTTGTGATCCACACAGTGAAATACCTTTGCATAGTCAATTAAACACAGATAAACATTTCTCTGGTGCTCCCTGCTTTTCATCTAAGGTCTATCTAACATTAGCTATAATATTTTTAGTACCATGGTCTCTTTTTTTTTCCTTTTTGTCTCAAAAGGGCCAAACTCGTTCAGCATTTCCTAAGCTCAAGGTACTGAAGAGCAAATTCAAACCT
>NW_006400045.1:2465506-2468538 GCF_000299155.1 Elephantulus edwardii | reverse complement strand
AAGGATTCTGGGGCTTTGTCTGACATACTTTGGACATGTTGTAAGGAGAGACAGGTCTTTAGAGAGGGACATCATGCTGGGTAGAGTGGAGGTACAGCCCAGGAGAGGAAGACCATCTATGAGGTGGATTAATTCAGTGACTGGGGTAATCGGGATGGGTGTGTCAGAGGCAGTGAGATTGGCAAAGGATAGAGCAGGCTTTAGGGTTGTTGTACATAGGGTCGCTATGAGTCGCAAACAACTCGACGGCACATAACAACAACTTATAAACCAGTCAACCCATCTGATATTTCTTGTTTATGTGCTCTTCCCTAAATTTTTAGATAATTTTCAACAGATTCTTGGTTGCATGTGATATTAATGATATTGTTTGATAATTTCTGTTCTCTGGTCACCTTTATTTGAACTAGGAACAAATATTGATCTCTTCCAATCAGTTGGCTAAGTGGTTGTCCTCCAGATTTCTTGGCACAACTTGATGAATGTGTCCAAGGCAGTGTCTGGTTATTGAAATATGTCAACTGATATGCAGTCAATTCCTTCCGTAGTGGATAACATATAATTCTTAGTAATAACAATCAGTTTTAATCATAAAATAATATGTGCAAAATATAACTACAAATTTCTCAGAATACCTCTTAGAATATAAGAATACAGATAATAAAATACGTTTGTAAAATCTTTCTACTTTGAATGTTGTTATGTGCCATTGAGTCACCTGCAACTCACAGTGACCCTGTGTACCAGAGCTCTAAAACCTGACCTGTCTTGAGCCAATGTCATTGACTCCAACACATGTAACTCCATTGCCCTAGTTACTGTATCAATCTATCTTATCCAGGGTCTTGTTCTCCTGAGCTGTACCTCCACCCTTTTGAGAATGATGTCCTCCTCCGAGGTTTGATCCCGCCTGACCACATGCCAAAATGTGTGAGATGGAGCTTGAAAATCCTACCCTCCAATGAGAAACTTGATTTCACTCTCTCCATGACAAACTTACTTGTTTTCTTGGTGACCTATCATATGTTCAAGACTCTTCTCCAGAACCACAACTCAAAGGCATAAATTCTTCTGTCATCCTTAGTCACCAGCCAGCTCTGTGATGCATAGCAAGTAGTTGCTAAGACCATGGACTAGATTAGGTGCGCTTTAGTCTCTAGACTGACATTGTTGCTTCTCAGTACTCTGGAAAGGTCCCTGAGAGGAGATTTATGTAATGTAAATCATCTTTTGGTATTCTGGCTGCTGGTGCCAAGAGTGTTGATTGTGAAGCCGAGCAATCTGTAACTGTTAATAATCTCAATCAGTTCTCTATTCATCCTAGGGCTGCCAATTGACCAGGTAGTGATAATCTTTGTCTTCTTGATATTGAGCTGCAATCCATATTGAAGACTACAGTCCTTGACCTTCTGGGCCAAGCACTACAGCTCTTCCTCAGTTTCAGCAAGCAAGGTTGTGTCATCTGCATAATGTAGGTTTTTGATGAGTCTTCCTCTAATCCTGATGCAGCATTTCTCCTTATAAAGCCCAACTTCTTGAATGATTTGCTTTGTATATTGGTTGAAAAGGTATGGAAACAGGACATATCTCTGATGCACTCCCTTCCTGATTTTATTTATTTTTTTTTGTATTACTATAGTAGTTTATTTACAAATTTCAAGTAAATTGTTTTCTGGAACATAGTCTTCAAATTTCCCTCATTCCCCCACCCATTAATTGTACAACCCCATGATTAATCCCTATCTTCCTCTGCACCTCCTCATCCCTTTTCTTCCACCACCCACCCCCACTTGGATGCTTATACTCATTCTACAATAATGGTTTTATACAATATTTATCCTTGTGGGACTGAGTTAGTTCACTCAGCATAATGTTTTCCAGTCCCTCCAAAGTAAGGTAATAATTTACAAAATCATTGCTCCTGCATGCTGTGTAATATTCCATTGTGTGAATGAGAACAAACATTTGGTAATACTATCATAGACAAGAGTCTTATAATGAAAGTCTACAGAATACATCTGGGCCTCCACAAGAAATACTGATCACCCAATTATAAAATGGGAAAAAACACATGGAAATAATTTTCACAGAAGAAGATGTTCAAATGGCAAACAGACACATGAAGAAATGCTCAAAATCACTGGCACTAAGAGAGATGCAAATCAAAACCACAATGAAGTACCATCTCACTCCATTAACAGTGGCAAAGTTTAACAGGGCAACAGATAATAAATGTTGGAGAGGATGTGGTGAAAAAGGAACTCTTCTACATTGTTGGTGGGACTATAAAATGGTAATGGTACAACCATTCTGGAGGACAGTTTGATACTTCCTCAAAAAACTGAACATAGAAATTCCTTTATGACCCAGCTATTCCACTACTTGGAATATACCCTGAGAAAAGGAGAACTGAGGCACAAATGAAGACTTCAACACCAATGTACACAGCAGCATTATTCGCCATTATAAGAACATAGAAACAGCCCAGCTGTCCAATCACACACAAATGGATTGAAAAATTATGGTACATTCCCTTCCTGATTTTGTATCATGCAATGCTTCCTTACTCTGTTCTGAGGACTGCTTCTTCATAAAGTACAGATTTTGCATAAACTCAGTCAATTATTCTGAAATTCCCATCCTCTTCAATGTTAACTGCAATTTATTGAGATCCTCACAGTTAAATGTAGTCAATGAAACATAGGTACCCTTTTGGTCCTCTTTCTTTGAGTATATTATTAAACACAGCATTATTAGTACCTGAACAGAAATATTTAAAATTTTTTTTCCTTTTCCTTCTTTATTTTAAAAATAATTATTAATATAAGTTCACAAATATTAATTACCACAGTATTGTAGTGAATAGATCAGAATATTTACCAAAATCATTGATTATGAGACCATTTGCTGACAAAAGTGAAAAACACTGCTTTTAGAACAGGCAGAAAAAACTGAATTATTCCTGTATCATTGTAAATGAATAATATTAGCGGATCGAAAATGAAAATATTGTTGTCATGTGCCATCAAATT
>NW_006400045.1:2458631-2464956 GCF_000299155.1 Elephantulus edwardii | reverse complement strand
TCTCTCTCGTAGCTTGTGGACTTGAACCACTTCCTTTTGCATTGAAAACACAGTTCCTTAAAACTCTCCCACCGAAACTCCATGTAACCAGCTATAACAAATTAAATTAACAATAATTAATTTCTGTTGAACTAAAAGACTTAACTCAAAATTCATCAAGTCAGAACTGACTCATAGACAACCTTACAGATGATCTTCTAATCATAGGCACGAGATTAGCCATATTTTACTCAAGGAGTTACTAGTGGCTTGAAACTTCCAGAAAGGTGCCACATTTGAGTTAGCAACATGACACCCTATGCACTACTCCATCATCCCTTCACTTTGGACTGTCACTAGAAGTGATCCCTAAATTCTTCATTTCCCTAATGATGCCATTGATGGATCAGATATTTGGAGCTCATTAAGATTCTCTCTGTTGCCAGAGCAGGAAATACCTGTGCTGTCAAAGATGGCAGCAAAGATGAGAGTTTGCATTTTGATGTCTGGGAAGAACAAAACACAACACCACAAACAAAACAAACAAACCAACCCATAAAATAACCCAAACCAACAAATCACCAAACTGAGTAATTAAAAATTACTTAATGTTTCAGACTTTAGATTATTAATCTCCATTTCTTTATCTTAAACTAGGAATCCTTACCTTTCTGATTCATGTTGTTTTTATGTACCATCAAGTTAGAACTAAAAGTGATATAGCTGACCCTGGAAGTGTGTTTCAGAGCCAGTGAAGAGTTTTTATCATTTCTTCCCTAAAGTGCAAGTTGTTATCAATTAGAACTTACTTAGCTCCACAATCAACACTCTTAACACAGTCAGGAAATCAAAAGACAAATTGCACTGGGGAAAATGTGCTGTTATAAACATCTCTAGAGTATTGAAAAGCAACGATGTCAGTCTAGCGATTAAGGTGTGCCTCATCCAGGCCATGATCTTTGCAATTACTTGCTATGCATCACAGAACTGGACAATGATTAAAGATGACAGAAGAAGAAGCAACACCTTTGAATTGTGGTGCTGGAGAAGAGTCTTGAACATTCCATGGACTATTAAGAAAACAAATAGGTCTGTCTTGGAGAGGGTGAAAACAAGTATGTCCTTGGAGGCTAAGATTTTGATGCTCCATCTCACATACTTTGGGCACGTTGACAAGATGCTTGCAAGGGTGAGGGGACAGGGACAGTGAAGGAGAGGAAGACCCTGCATGAGATGGATTGATACAATAACTAGGGAAACGGGGGTAGGTGTCTCGGGATTAGTGAGATTGGCTCAAGACAGGGCAGGGTTCAAAGCTACTGTACATAGGATCTCTATGGGTCACAGGTGACTTGATGGCACATAACTACAACAACAGAGTGCAAGTGGACTTGAACCAATTTCGCTTAGGTTGGAAGTGTAAGTCCTTACTGTTAAGTCATCAGAGCTCTGTTTCATATCCATAGAGCTTTTATAAAGATTAAATGGAATAATATTCATCACAAAGTGCTCACAACACAGCAACTGACCAATAAGTAATACATATTATAATGACTGTTTTTCTTAAGTAATACATCTTTGGTATATGGGTATAAAATTATTGAAACCAAGGTAAAACCCATCTCATTTTTTGTTGATATGGTTTGACAGTTTCACACAAATTTAAAATATCTTTCACATTTGGAACACTTATTTTGTGTATTGGTCAATCACTTGCTTTTCTTCAAATTCTATACATACCTTCTCATTTTTGTTATGCTAGTGGGAATGGATTTTCTCAAAAGAGTAGGTGAAAATAAGAAGGCTGAAATTATTCATTCTAGATTTTTAGTGTGAAATTCAGAAACTGATAGAACATTTGTAGACATGAAATCATATAATCAGTTAGTAACACTCTTCGAATAATGTCTCTTCATTTTATGCTGTTGCTGCCATCATCTCTGAACACATTTAATAACAGATGGCTTTAGAATGTTTTAGGCTATTAAACAGACTGGACCACATTTTGTTTCTGGAGGTCTGTTATCCATGTATTGGTGATTTGTGAAGTTGGAGAATAAAGTAATATAGAGATAAATCATTTCTAAATTCAAGGCAAAAAAAGGTAAGTCTTAATATATTTGCATTAATTACATTAACATTCTCTAAGTTGACACATTTAGTCAAAAAAATGGCCTATAGATCTAGTAAAAGTGTTTTCTGTTATGCACACTCAGGCTTATTTTGAAATGCTTCCATTCTGGCGAAACAGGAGACAGATACACTGGAGATTTACATTTAATGCAAATCTTTCAGATAGACTGTGAAGTATCTGTGAAAGTATATCTATATAAATATATCTGAGTCAGTTCTATTGGCTTAATGGCAAGGAGTTGCAGTGTCAATCCAAAGTAACACAATTCAAATCTACCAGCCACTCTGAGGGAGAAAGATGGATATTTTCCTCCTGTCCGATTTATAGCTTCTGAAAACCCACTGGAGAGTCAGCTGTGGTTCAGTTCTGACTCAGTTAATAAAATTTCTGGAGCCAAGTTATTTAGGAACTGGATGCCACTCCTGCTATGTATATACTGTTGATAATCATGTTAAGAGGGAAAATGTAATTATTTTAAAAGTCACAGCTCTTTGTAAAATACTGCTTCAAACATCAAATTGGCTTTGAAATGGTGCCTCAATCTTTGCATTTTAATGAGGTCATATTTTCTGGTACAACTAAAAAATATATTTTAATATATGTATGTACACATGTCAAGGCAGAGGGACATTTAGTATATGAATTTAATTAAGCAATAGACCACTTTGGGACTTGTTTTATAGAGACATTTGTTTCATGTGAGTTCAACTGCCCAGGCTAACGTACAATAATAGCCTCATAAAATTATTCTCTGGAGAGTTTTATTTCTACTATAATGTGCTTTTACTTAAAATTTCATTTAATAGCAATATTTTCACTTGTGTATCAACTCTGTACAAGTAGTAACTATCAGAAAACCTAACAGGAGCTTTTGATTTCCTATATTTGTTGCTTTTATGTGCCTTCTAATCAAATTAAACCTTTCCTATATTTACTGTTGGGAATTGTTCACTCAAGGACCAAACAGAATAAAAAAAAAAGAAGAGAGAAAATTTTATATATTTTATTAGTAATCAGCTTGGAAGCAGAATGACATTCACTTGCAAAACAGCTTGCCTTTGGAAACTTTAAGAATGTAGAGAAACGATGAAAGTTTTACAAGTGTTCAAGTTTTTCCATTCATAGGGTCACTATGAGTTGTCTACAACTCGATGGTACCTAACAACAATAACATTAGCAATTATCTCTGGAATGGGTCTTGTATCTAATTATATTTTGAAAAGCACCCATTTAAATTATTTTGGGGTGTTTTTGTCCTCTGCACACTCATGTATGTGTTTGATCTAATTTTAACCTTCTGAGAAACAATGTGCTATTTATAGTAAATTTTCCTGTATATATGCCAGAAGAAAATGTTTTCACTAGGCCCACAACAATTAATTGACAATCCCAGGCTTTAGTAAGCTTCTGATTTACTAAAACGTATTCATTTAGATCTGTAAAGTACATGCAAATTATCATAGTAAGTACTAATGCCAATGTATTATGGAACTCTGGTGGCCTCTCAAATATTAAAATTCTCTAAGAACTGAATTTACGACAAGGGCTGTTTTTGCAAGAATCTAAGGAATATTGGTCCAACAGTAAATTCAGTCATAGAAAGGGAAAGAGTTGTTCTTCTTCCATGCTACAATGTGTATTCTAAATACACCTAACATTATGCACACATCCTTCTCCTGTAGAAGAGCTGGAGGATTTGAACCAGTGCCTTGGGATTACAGCATGGTTTCTTACCACTAGGCCACATGAGTTCCCTAGTTTAATTTACAGATCTACACCAATAAATTTAAGTAAATCAGAAGCTTCATGGGATGCCAGTTGACATATTTCAACAAAAGATGCATCCCTGGACATGCTCAAAAAGTTGTGCCAAGAAATCTGTAGGACAACTACCAGGCCAACTAACTGAAAGAGAACCATATTTATTCTTCTTACAAAAAAAAAAAAAACATTACCCAGTAGAGGGTGGAAATTATAATACAATATCACTCATATCACACACACAACCAAAATCCTGCTGGAGATTATCTAGAAATAATTGAAACAGTACATTAAACAAGAACTACCAGAAATACAAGCTGGGTTTTGAAGAGGCCCTAGCACTAGAGACATTATCACCAATGTCAGATGGATCTTAGCAGAAAGCAAAAGAAATGGAACGATATCTTTCTGTGTTTCATTGACTATGCAAAGACTGAGTAGTTCACAACATATTATGGTTAACCTTGAGGAAAATAGGAATCTCAGAGCACCTGATCATGCTTATGTGGAACTTATACTTGGATGAGGAAGCAGTCCTCAGAACAGAGCAAGGGAACATTACATGGTTCAAAATCAGGAAGGGAGTGCATCAGGAATACATCCTGTCCCCATACCTTTTCAATCTATATGCAGAACAGATCATTCGGGAAGCTGAACTTTATGAGGAGGAATGTGGCATCAGGACTGGAGAAAGATTCATTAACAAATTGCATAATGCAGATGGAACAACCTTGCTTGCTGAAATTGAGGTGAACTTGTGGCTTAGAGGGTCAAGGAATGTAGTCTTCAATATGAATTGAAGCTCAACTTCAAGAAGACAAAGATTCTCACCACTAGGCCAACTGGCAGCACCATGATGGATGGAGAAGCATTTGAGGTTGAAAACAGTTACAGATTGCTCAGATCCACAATTAACACACTTGGCACCAGTAGTCAGAAAATATGAAAATGAATTTCGTTAGGTAAATGTGCTGTCAGGGACCTTTCGAAAGTACTGAGAAGCAACGATATCAGTCTAGAGACTAACGTGCACGTGATCCAGTCCATGATCTTCACAATTACTTGCTATGCATCAGAGAGCTGGACAATGACTGCAAATGACAGAAGTTATAGTGTTGAAGAAAAGTCTTGAACTTACAATGGACTGCCAAGAAAACACTAAGTCTGTCTTAGAGAGAGTGAAACCAAGTTTCTCCTTGGAGACAAGGAATTTGAAGCTCTGTCTCACATACTTTGGGCATGTGGCCAGGAGGGACAAATCCTTAGAGAAGGACATCATTCTTGGAAGGGTGGAGGGATAATGCAGGAGAGGAAGATTCTGTGTGAGATGGACTAATACAGTAACTAGGGCAATTGGCATAGATGTGTCAAAGTCAATTAGACTGGCTAAGGACAAGGCTGACTTTAGAGCTGTTGTACATATGGTCGCTATGAGTTGCAGGCAACTCAACAGCACCTATTCAACAACAACAAATAAGTATATAAACTTTAAAAAATCCTCCTATCACTTGGAGTCTAACACACAACCCTGGTATCCATATCATTCTGAACTGTTGCTCTCCTAGTATTATGTCTTTATAGTGTCTCCATGTGACACAGAAAAACTGTTATCTAGAGTTTTCTGAGTTGTAATCTTCATAACAGGTCTATGCATCTTCCTCCTTTGGAGCCTCTGGGCGAGTTCAAACCTTTAACCTTTTGTATAGTACCAGAACACTTAACCATTTTGCATTATTTCCAAATTTTGTGATAATTGTGTACTGTGCAACTGATAACATTGGAGATGGTCAATGCTTCATCCTGAGAGGAAGACTGACATGGTGCATATATACAGATACAAGACAGATTAATTAAACTATATGTTGCTCTTTTTCAAATAGTTTATACAAAAGATTCTTGCAAAAAGTAGTATCATTTCTCAGTACTGCTGAGCATTATTGTTTTTCTTCAAGCCCCAGTTTCAATTTGTATTTTTAAAAGTGGTGTGGCGCTTTCTCAAAAAGTTGCAAATAGAGATACCATTTGACCCAGAAATTCCAGTACTGGGAATATACCCTAAAGAGACCATAACCAACATCCAAGCAGATATATGCACACCATGTTTATCATGGCTTTGTTCACAATAGCAAGGAGCTAGAAACAACCAAGGTGCCCATCAAAAAACAAATGGATAGAGAAGCTGTGGTATATTCACCCAATGGAATACTATGCTGCATTGAGAAACAAAGAACTCATGCAATATTATTCAAAATGGGTGACCCTGAAGGACATTATGCTGAGTGAAATATCTCAGTCACAAAAGGACAAATAATGCATGGTGCCACTGTTGTAGAATGGGACTGACACCAGGGTTAGGGTAAGACTGAGAGAAAAATTGGATAAATTATATATACTGCATTGAAACAGATAAGGGAGAGAATAATTTAAAACCTATATATGATAGGATATTAT
>NW_006400045.1:2441361-2450911 GCF_000299155.1 Elephantulus edwardii | reverse complement strand
TTGAAATAAATAATTTGTTTCATTGAAAATACTTGAAATAAATGATTTGTTTCATTGAAAAGGAACACACATTGAGATGTGAGAGAAGTAAGAAATACCAAAACAGAGTTCATTAAAAAGCAACAACAGCAACAAACCAATACCAAAAAATTTAAAAAGGAAATAAAAAATCTCTTAAGAAAAATGAAATCCCCACAAAGGCAGTTTTCTGAATCTTTAAAGTTGGAATGGATGGAGGGAGTCGAGTAACAGTGATGATTCACACAAAATTTATGAATAACTCAAATATCTGATGAGACCCTAAAAAAACCTGCTGACCTTGCACTATTAGATTCACTCTGCCTTGGTATTTTCTTCTGTAAAACACAACCTTCCTCACCAAAAAAGAGGAGGACTTGAAATACATTGAATTTAAGGACTAGCTTTCAATATGTATTATACATCAACAAAACCCCGATAGTTCTCACCATCAGGCCAAAAGGCAGCATTATGACAGAATGATAAAAGAAGTAAGCTGTTAATGATTTCATCTTACTTAGATCTCTAATCAGCACCACTGGCACCTATATTGAAGAAATTAAAAGACAAGTCTCAATGGGGAAATCTGCTGCCAGATTACTAAAGAGCAGTAATGTCAGTTTAAAGATTAAGAAACTGATCCAAGCCATATTTTTCTTAATTGTTGATTGTGCATCTGAAAAGTGGATAATGACTAAGGATCACTGAAGAAGAATGAATGCTTTTTGAGTTGTGGTGCTGGAGATTACTGAACATTCTGTGGACTGTCAAGAGAACAAACTTATCTGTCCTTAAGAAAGTGAACTCTGGATTTTCCTTGGAGGCAAGGATTTTGAAATTCTATTTCACATACTTTGAGCATGTTGTCAGGAGGGGTTTATGGTATTAAGGGTTTATTGTTCAAAATAGCTTCCATAGACATTGATTTTTACTTTTCTAAGTAGATGGATGGTCATATGAAAATAGGGTGTTTTAGTCTATCCACAAGGGATTGGCGAGTTTCACCATTAAATTGAACATATTCATCAGCAGAATTTTATAATCTTACCCACCAGCAAAGAAAAAGCAAGAGAACGTAATGTGGCCTTTGAGGCCAGAGATTCTTGTGCCAGCCAGACGTAATGGAGAGTAGTAGCAATCACAACAAAGAATCAGTCAGAGACCTGAACAAAAGATGGAGCTCATTTTGGTACTGTTACCCCATGGAACCAAACCAAAAAGCCTTTTGCCTGAGTACTGTTTAACACAGTAGCACCTAACAATAACAGTTCTTATAGAACAAAAATATCACAAGTGGAGGGCTTTAATATAAAATATAAATATATTCTTCAATCTTTCACTGGAGGTAATAGGAGGGGGGAAGGGGAAGAATTCAGGGATTTAGATACTTGGAGATTATAAAGAGAAAAAAAAATTAGTTTGTCAGTGAAGGGATGATGAGTATATAATATCATGACCCAGCCACATTATGTGTAATAGAGAGCCTCACAGAAGTTTTTTCTATATTTTAAAAATCATGCAAAGGAATTAGGTATCTGGTAGGGAACTTGTTCCCTAAAACAAAAGAATGAAAATTATAACCAGTTCTTAATTATATCTATTGATTTTAAAGATGAGGTTTGTACTTCAAGTGTCTGATTTTATGCATGGTTCAAAGAAACTGATAATAGAAGGTAAATGGTCAGTGCTTTATGTCTGATAGACAAAATATAAAAAGGGTTTTGGTCATTAGTGGGAAGGTGATCATCACTTGGCTTGAATCAAATTTAAGGAAATTGAGCAAAATATCTGATACTGTAACAAATAATGGAAGCAGGCATGGCAGCCACTTCCTACCCAACATGCCTTGGGAAACTAAGAACTTTGATAAATGTTGATAGTTATAAAAAGGCTTAAGGCCTTTTGTTCATTAGGGTCTCTATGAGTTGTGCTTGACTTGAAGGCAATCAATAACAACAATTGTTTGCGAACACATTCTCTCATAAACGAAGACTAGTTCAATACAGAGACTTAAAACATATTCTCTGAAAAGAGATAATTTTGTTTTCCTATTTCTCGATCTTGACTTTCTTATCTGTAAAAGGAGAATTTTAATATTATCTGCCTTCATCGCACTATGCTTCCAAAGCTTGGAAGTTTGAGTCTACTAGGAGGCACCTTGGAAGATAAAAAAAAGCCAAAAAATTTTGACTCTACTTCTGGAAAATTAGCCATTGAAACACTAGGGAATACAGCTTTTCTCTGGCACACATGAACTAGGAGTCAGAATCAATTTGAAGGTAACTGATTTGATTTGGCCATAGCACCACAGGTGTGCTTGGTATATGCTTGACCAACATTGATAAAATCTATTCAATTTCATGGGCATTGCAGTGCATTTTTTGTTGAATTCTAGGTATGCTGACTTAAAAAGAAATTATTTCTTTAATTCTCAAATTCCTCCGGCTATTGCAGTTTTTCTTTATTCCCCTTTATATATAGTTAGCAAAAGAAAAAAAATAAAGACAATGAGAAGAAAAGCTATTAAACTGGCATCTTCCAAAAAAAAAACCTAATTCAGAGTGTAGAAGGAAGAGACGTAATACTTGGAATCATATGTTCTTTTGTATATTTTGGTATTTATTCATGTGTGTGAATTAAGTTAATTAAAGAATAATTTACTTTTGTAAACAAAAGCAAAAGTTAAAAGCATGGATAAGTTTTTATTATTAGTGTTGCTTTGATGTCAGTTTCTTTTAGATATCTCAATAGAAAAATTTCTATAGAGAACTTTGTGTCTGCATAACTTGTTCAAGCTATTTGATTTTTCAAGTTCTTAGTTTACCTATATAAAATAACTCTGGTCCTTTCTCTGGAATATTGTTTGGAGGTTTTGATATGCTTGTGTGAATGGTATAAAGGATATGCAAATATAATACCTTCCCATTCTTGTTTCTCATTCTTCAGAATTGTGAAACTCATCATCTGTAGCTCCCTTTTATGTTAGTATGGGTTTATTATTGAAAACGCCGAGAGATTGCCTTTCATGCAGCATATCATGTGCTCTTCCTGGGAAATGCTAAAGGAGCATAGTGGTGCACTATATAGTTTAGATTAGATTTGACTATAAATACCAGTCTGATAGATTTTTCACACAGTTATGTAGAGCTTGCCTTTGTTCAGAATAGCTAATGTCTCAGCACATATTTGAAAGGAGACAAAAAAAAAATTCGCATCTCCCGCAAATGTGGCCCATGGTGATATCTTTTAGACTTGCCAGTTTTATTCTAGCCAAAATGTCATTGTGAAAAAGAGAAGGCTTCAGGAAGGAATGATTCTCAGGGTTACTCGTCTATGCTAACCCCTCTCTCCACCATTTTTCATGTTACTTTCAGGTTGGAGCAATTTCACCCTGAGCAATGAGAAAGCAGAAATCTCATTCCCGCCACCTCCCAACCCTTATGCCTCTGGCAGGAGACTATGAGCATTCTTCTTTGCAGTTTCTGCACTTTGAATTTCTGTCTATCAGAGTTTTGTGAGAGCAGATTAGAAGGACTTTGCTTTCTATGTCTGTCTTTCTGGTATTAAATGTGCGAATTTTACTTAAAAATGTCATCTGAATATCTTTGTATGTACGTGATCAGATGTAATCTGATGATCATTACTGAATAGAAGGGATTATTTCTACTTTACTAAACACATAAGTTGGTCATAAAACTCCCTAACCAAGACAGAGTTAGGAAATTTTATTTGATTAAAAACTATATCTTGAAAATAAAATCTCCATGTTAGAAATTCACAAGAGCTTTAAGGGCCATTTTCACAGCTAAATGTGAATATGTCTCTTTTGTGTTCCCATCTAATTCAACCTGACCTTGTTGCAATTATTCTCTGGACTTTATTGGAATCCTGAAGTTGAAGAATTAAAAAATTTACATGTGTAGTAGATACTCCTTTTAATTATGAAGGGAAGAACCAAAAGTTGATGCTTCAAAGACTTTTGACAATTTTGAGGTTTTAGCTGCACAATTTTGTAATCTTTGTATGACCTCTGCTATCCCCATGCATTCTCATTACCTTGTTGTTATGTGCAATTGAGTTACCTGCGACTCATAGCAATCCTATGTACAACAGCTCTGAACTCTGCTCTATCTTGAACCAATTTCATTACCTCTGACACACCTACATTGCCATAGTCAATGGTGAATCAATCCATCTCATCCAGGGTCTTCATTCTTGTGCTGTCACTCCACCCTTCCAAACATGACTGATACCTCCTGGAAACATGGCCAAAATATATCAGATGAAACAACAAAACCTTTGTCTCCAAGGAGCAGCCTTGTTTTACCTTCTCCAGGACAGAGCTGTTCTCTTGGCAGCCCATAGTATACTCAGTACTTTTCTCCAGCATCACAACTCAAAAGCATTAATTTTTCTTCCATCAGAGAGAGCTCTGGTGGCCTAGTAGCAAGAAGCTGCACTGCAATCCCGAAGGTATGCACTTTGAATCTACCATTACCTGTTCCTTGGGTGAAGGATGGGCAATCTCCTCCTGTAGCTTTAACTGCCTCTGAAAACCTGCCCACTGGAGGGTCTGCCTCTGAAAACCCACCCGGTGGAGGGTCTGCTATGGTCGGTTCTGACTCGATGGTAAACACCATCATCATAGGTATTGTCCAGTTTTCTGATACATAGAAAGTAATTGCAAAAACCATGGCCTGGATCAAGCCCACCTTAGTCTCTAGGATGATATCCTTGCTCTTCAGTTCTCTGGAGGAGTCCCTGACAGCAGACTTTCCCAGTGCAATTCGTCTTTTGATGTCCTGGCTGCTGGTATCAAGAGTGTTAATTGTGGAGTCAAACAAGTTGAAGTTGTACAGCAAATGGACAGACCAGTGCTATACCACTTAGAAGAATGTTTGACCAAAACCCATTAAAACCAGGCCTGAGGGCCGCAGATTAAAATCACCCTCCTTTGGCTTGGTAGGAAAATTTTCTATCCATTAGGCCAACAGAACTCTCTCTATGTTGTTGTTGTTGTTAAGGGCCATTGAGTTGTAGATGACTCATAGCGGCCCTATGGATGAAAGACCTGAACACTTGTATAGTTTTCATCATTTCTCCAAGTTCATAGAGTTTCTGGATGCAAGCTGTATCAGAAGTGGCTTCCATTCCTGCTTCTAAGCTTGTTTTAATCAGGGAGTTCCACCTAATAACGTCCACCATGGGTAACCATGGTCACATTTGTCATTTCCTTAGGGAAGTGATCATAAACCTTACTTATAGCAAAAGTTTGGTTTGTGATTTTTAATTTTTAAAATATTTTATTAAAACAATTATCAAACTTACTGTTTTGTGAGTCAGAACCTACTCATATCTGACACTCCAGCAAGTTCTAGAGAGTCAGTAAATCTGGGGAGACGGTTTATCTTTCTCCTGTTGAGCTGCTGGTCGAGTCCAGCCACCAGAGAGAGTCCACTTTCGGGTTAGTAGTGCAACTCCTCAAGGATTGTGTCATCTATTCCTGAAAATGTAATTATCACATTTATCATTTCTGTCTGCCACCCTCCCATTTATTCTCACCAGATAAGGCTTAATTATAGGAAAGGGAATTTTAATTTAGCCACATTGGCTTCTGTATCTACTCTGACTGCAAGCTTTCTTATAATACCAGTTTTCTTTCCCAGCTTGGAGAGGTGGATATTATACCAATCGCTCTAGAAAACCAAGAATTGTTTAAGAACCTTGTAAATAAATCAGCTTAATAGTAATTATTAAGCTTTTTCACAACTATTTCAGTATGTTGCAACATTCGTTAACCTTCATTTGAAAACATCAAACCCTAAAACAACAGTATAAAAGTTTTGCTGTGAGCAATTTCTAAGATTAAATGGTGAAAGTTCTTCTTTCCTTGACTATACTTGGAAATAATTTCCTTTTAAAATTTAATATATACCCATATTAAAATATCAAAGAAATAAAAGTAAAACTATTTCTTATTCAAGCAAGGGTGATATTAAAAACATTTAACATATAAACCCTTAAAATAAAGGGAAAACTGAGTGTATTTTGTGTTTTCTTTTTTGATTTTGTTTTTATCACAAATTTTTAAATGTGTTATGAATTTAGTTTATCATTTTGATGATTGAGTTTTTATGACATCAAAGTATGAAGCAATACTGAATGTAGCAATTTTAGGAAAACAAAGTAAAAGCAAACATAACCTAAACTGTTGTGCATGCTATAGATATGGAAATTTTTATTGTTTCAAATTTCTCAGACAAATAACAGACATTTAAAGTTATTTTAATGTATATTCTATACAACAGGCACACTGCGATTAATTTTATTATGCTATTTGACGGACCATAGCAACATTTGTTTCAAGAAGGTAGGATTATTTTTGTGTCCACTCTTTCCTCTTTGACCTTGCTGATTTGCTGTAAAGGCATTTGGAACTGTTCCTATGTGACAAGAAAAATACCTGATTTGGCAAATATGCACTTTATGAAATGTGATATGGCATCAATCATCATTAACCCAAATATCCTCATCACATGCAGGGCCTGACCCTATCATATCTAGTTTCCTGTTTGAAAATCCTTCACTTTGTGGAGGTTTTGCTGATAACAATGCTCAGAATGATCTCTAGGCAATGGAAACTGACAGAAGATGAATTATCTGTCACTCAGGAGGATGCCCTGACCATGGAAACAATCAAGTACAACTGTCCATTATTATTATTTTTTTCCCCTTGGCTTTCTTTATTTCTTGGATTAGTTTCCAGCTCAGCATCTGTTTTAAAGGCCTATTGAAAATCTCAGGAGAAAATATGAAAGGCAGAATTACCTGCACAATTGTTTTCAATTGATGGCAGTTACAATATTTTTTCTCTTTGTTGTCCAAATTATATTTTGATACGTAATATTTTACGTTTTCCAAAATATAAAGTATCTGCATACTATATGAGTCTGTTAAGCAAAGAATTTGTTGTTGTTGTTATTAGCCATTAAAGATAAGAACAGATGGTAAGCTTGTGTTTTGAAATGAGAAGCTTTATTTCCCACTGAAACTAGTATAAGTAGTGAAGCCTATCAGTTACTAAAGATGTTTATAGTTTAGATACAAAATGTTTTATTACTATTCAGGATATATCAGAAGTACTATTTTAATGTGTATATCATCCTTTTGCTCACTACATATTATAGCACATTTTACAAAGTAATTGCCAATCTGAAAACTGATTTGTCTTCATGAGAAAATGCAAAACAACACCAAGACAATCAGGTAACAGAAAACTATACTTCCTCATATGGTAATAAAAGAGGTTTTAAACATCTTTCGAATAATCTCTGATGTATTCCATAAAAAGAGAAAGAGTGTGGTGGTGATGAATAAGAACACCACACCACTGCTGAAGATTTTGCAACTTCATTTGTTCATTGGTGAAGAAGATTATTAAAATTTTGAAGTGCTAAGATAATCGTAGATCATTTAGTTCTGGTGTGTCCACTTGCTGTACAGCGGTAACTTGTGGTTGCTGTGAGGCTGAACACTGTGACACTGATGTGTCAAATGCTTTAATGGTCGGTTACCCAATGCGGACAGAGAGTGGGGTGGAGCTCCCCAATTAAAACAAGCTTGGAAGAGGAGTGGCATGCACTTCCATAATAGTGTGCCTCTGAAAACCTTATTAACTTGGAGAGAGGATGAAAGACACCCAAGCACTGAGGACTCTCCTTCATAGGGTCACTATGAGTTGCCTGTGACTCAATGGCACTTAACAACGACAACAACAACAAAACAATTGTAAAGATAAAAGTTGTTTGTATTTGGGTATTTACCCCCTTTTAAAAAATACTAATATTGGACATTAATGAGTGAAGACTGGATGAGCTCTAGGAGGATAACAAGAATATCATCCAGTAAGAATGTAAAAGGTCATTACAAAGACAGAGGAAGAAGAAAAGACCAAGATAGATGCCAGAAGAAACTCTAAATATTGCCCTGGAGTGCCAAGAAGCTAAAACAAAGGGAAGAAATCAAGATATTAAGGAGTTGAACAGAAGATTCCAGAAGACAGAGTGGGAAGAAAAGTATTACAATGAAATGTGCAAGGAGATGGAGTCATATAATCAAAAGCACCAAACTCGTTCAGCATTTCTTAAACTGAAGAACTGAAGAACAAATTCAAACCTCAAGTTGCAGTTCTTAATGATGCTTAGGGCAGAATATTAAATGATCTAGGAAGAATTAAAAGAAGATGGAAGGAGTATACAGAGTCATTGTACCAAAAGGAATTGGACACAGAAGAATTTAATGAAAGAACATATGAGCAAGAGCCTGTGGTGATTAAGTTCATGCTGCTCTGAAGGAACTGGCAAAAAACAAGGACCCAGGAACTGATGGTATACCAATTGACATATCGCAACAGACACTGCCCTGGATGTGCTCACCAAGTTGTGCCAAGAAATATGGAGGACAACCCCCTGGCCAACTGACTGGAAGAGATCTATATTTATTCCCATTCCAAAGAAAGGTGAACAGTGTCATTGATATCACATGCAAGCAAGATTCTGCTGAAGATTATCCAAAAACTACTGGAACAGCACATCAACAGAGAACTGCTTGAAGTGCAGGCTGGGTTTAGAAGAGGTGGTGTCACTAGGGATATTATAGCTAATGTCACATGGATCTTGGCTGAAAGTACAGAGTACCGAAGAAATGTCTATTTGTGTTTCATTGACTATGCAAAGACATTTGACTTTGTGGATCACAAAAAACTGTGTCTGACTCTGGGAAGAATGGGAATCCCAGAACACTTGACTGTGCTGATATGAAACCTATACTCAGAGCAGGAGGCAGTTGTCAGAACAGAGCAAGAAACCATTGCATGTTTCAAAATTAGGACGGGTGTGCATCAAGGATGTGGTCTATTTTTATATCTTTTCAATCTATATGCAGAACCGATTATCTGGGAGGCTGGGCTATATGAAGAGAGGTGTGGCATCAGGATTGAAGGTAGACTGATCAACAATCTGTATAATGCAGATGACACAACCCTGCATGTTGAAACTGAGGAGGACCTGAAACACTTGCTATAGAAGGTCAAGGACTGCAGTCTTCAATACAGATTGAAGCTCAACGTCAAGAAAACAAAGATTCTTACCACTGGGCCGATTGGCAGCGTCATGATAGATGGTGAAGAGATTGTCAACACCTTGTTTGCTTGACTCTACAATCAACACTCTTGGTACCAGCAGCCAGGAAAATAAAAGATGAATTGCATTGGGAAAGTCTGCTGTTAGAGATCTCTCCAAAATACTGAAGAGCAATAGCTGTCAGTCTGAGACTAAGGTGTGCTCTCCAAAATACTGAAGAGCAATAGCTGTCAGTCTGGGGCTAAGGTGTGAATGATTCAGGCCATGGTCTTTGCAATTACTTACTATGCATCAGAGAAGTAGACTATGACTAGGGATGATAGAAAGAGAATTGATGCTTTTGAGATGTGGTGCTTTAGAAGAGTATTGATTATGCAAAGGCATTTGACTGT
>NW_006400045.1:2438454-2439816 GCF_000299155.1 Elephantulus edwardii | reverse complement strand
TAATTCATATATACTGTATTTCAGATATTCCTTCATTCACATTACATTTCATACAATCATTTATTTACATGTTTTTGTTGTTGTTGTGTGCTGTTGAGTTGCCCGAGACTCATAGTTACCCTATGTAAAGCAGCTCTGAACCCTTCCCTGTCCTGAGCCAGTCTCACTAATTTAGACACACTAGCTTCCATTGCCTTAGCTACTGTATCAATCCATCTCTCCTGGGTCTTCCTCTCCTCTATGCTGTCCCTTCACCCTTCCAAGCATGATGTCCTTCTCCAAGGACCAGTCTCTCCTGGCCACATGCCCAAATATGTGAGGTAGAGCTTCCAAATACTAGCCTCCAAAGAGAGACTTGTTTTCAGTCTTTCCGAGACAGACCCTATTTGCTTACTTGGCAATCCATAGCATGTTCAGCATACTTCTCTAGTACCACAATTTAAAGACATCAATTCTTCTTTAGTCATCCTTTGTTACTGTCCAGTTTTCTGATGTACAGCAACTAATTGTGAATATCATGGCCTGGATTAGGTGCATCTTAGTCTCTAAACTGACATCCTTGCTTTTCAGGACTAGGGACAGGTCCCTAGCATCACAGATTTTCCCAATGCAATTTGTCTTTTCATTTTGTGACTGCTGGTGTTAAGAGTGTTTATTGTGGAGTCAAGCAAGCTGTAATTATTAACAACCTCAATCTCTTCTCCATCTATCATGGTGCTGTAAATTGGCTCAGTGGTGAGAATTTTTGTCTTCTTGATGTTGAGCTTCAATCCATATTGAAGATTACAGTCCTTGACTTTCTGCAGCAAGTGCTTCAGGAGGTCTTCTTCAGATTAGCAAACAATATTGTGTCATCTGCATAACGTAGTTTGCTGATGACTCTTCCTCCAAATCTGATGCCACATTTCTCCTCATAAAGCCCTGCTTCCCAAATGATCTGTTCTGCATATGGATTGAAAAGATATGGAGACAGGATACATCCTGACACACTAACTTTCCTGATTTTGAAACATCCACTGTTTCCCTTATCTGTTCTGAGGTCTGCTTTTCAGTTCAAGTATAGGTTTAATACAAGCACAAGCAAGTATTCTCGGGTTCTCATTTTCCTCAAGGTTAGCCACAATTTGTTGTGATCCACACAATGAAATATATATACATATCCCTCTGGTACTCTTTACTTTCTCCCAAGATTCATCTGACATTGGTGATAATGTCTCTAGTGTCATAACCTCTTCTAAACACAGCTTGTATTTCTGGTAGTTCTCTGTCAATGTACTGTTCCAGTCATTTCTGGATAATCTTCAGCAAGATTTTGCTATTGTGCAATGTTAGTGATATTGTTTGATAATTTCCACACTCTGT
>NW_006400045.1:2435340-2436789 GCF_000299155.1 Elephantulus edwardii | reverse complement strand
AGTCCACTCCACTATGCAGCCTTCATTCTGGATTCCTGTCATGACAATAATGCCTAATCATATATCCATTTTAAACAGTTCTTTCCCTCATCTGTTTCAATGCAGTATACATTATTTATCACCTCTTCTTAAGTTCTCCCCAATCCTGATGTTAGTCCCTCTTTACAACAGTGGCACTATGCAGTATTTGTTCTTTTGTGACTGCAATATTTCACTCAGCATAATGTTCTCCAGAGTTACCCATTTTGTATAATATTTCATGGGTTCCTTGTTTTTCAATGCAGCACAGTGTTCCATTGTGTGAATATATCACAGCTTCTCTATCCATTCATTTGTTGATGGGCAATTAGGTTGTTTCAAACTCTTTGCTATTGTGAGCAAAGACACAATAAACATGGGTGTGCACATATCTGCTTGAGTAGCAGTAATGGTTTCTTTAGGGTATATTATCAGTAGTGGAATTGCTGGGTCAAATGGTATTTCTATTTTCAATTTTTTGAGAAAGTGCCATCCTTCCTTCCATAGTGGTTACACAATTTGACACTCACAACAACAATGAATAAGGGTTCCAGCTTCTCCGCAACCTCACCAGAGTTTGTTGTTTGCTGCTCTGTTGAATTTTGCTAATATTACTAGGGTGAGATGATATCTCATAGTTGTTTTGATTTGCATCTCAGAGTTTGGGATTTTGAGGACTTCTTCATGCGTTTTTTCATCATCTGAATGTCTTCTTTGGTGAAGTGTCTGTTCATATCATGTGCCCATTTTTCAGTTGGATTGTTTACCTTTATCTTGTGGTGCTCAAGTATTCTACACATTCAAGATATAAGTCCCTTATCAGGCATATCATTACCAGATATGTTTTCCCACTCTGTAGCTTTCCTTTTTACCCTGTTGGAAGAGTTTTTGGATGTGCTAATGGACTTGATTCTTAGAAGATCCCATTCATCTATTTTATCCTATTCTGGTTATAGGTGAGTTATCAGTCTTTTTCTTTTGAGGGTCCTGTTGTATTCTGTACACATTTTTATAAGACCTTTGCTGAGATGTAATTGCCAAATATTTTTCCCACGTCTATAGGTTTCTTTTAACCATATTGAAGAAAATGTTTGATGTACATTGATACCAAGACTGAGCAATGATTGCTGTTTGCCCAGTTGGCTTGCCTGCCTGCATGCCCATCTGCCTTTTCTCCTCACCGCGCCCTTCCCTGTTCTTCTTTTCTTTCTCCAACAATCCTTCTCATATTTTTTTAATAGTAAAAAAGTATAATTTTCTGATACCTTTGTCTAAAGTGAATAATTAAAACTTTATAAAAAATGTGTCAGGGACAATTTTTTCCCCCTTTGGATTGCAAAAGCACATTTTAAAAATGTTTTCATTAAATACAATATATATTGTGAAATACACACAGTTTAAATTTTTTAATCTTTAGAAGGTTGCATTTAT
>NW_006400045.1:2433666-2434645 GCF_000299155.1 Elephantulus edwardii | reverse complement strand
GCCCAGTGGTGAGAAACTTTGTTTTCTTGAAGTTGAACACCAATCCATATTGAAGGCTGCAGTCCTTGACTTTCTGCAGCAAGTGTTTCAGGTCCTCCTTGGTTTCAGCAAGCAGAGTGGTGTCATTTACCACAGGGTCAGAATTTGAAATCTGATCTTACTTTATCTCTCACGATCTTTATAATTTGGGGCTTTACCATTAGGTTTCTTATTCACTTTGAGTTGATTTTTGTGTATGATAATAGATGTGGATTCTTTCACACCAAAAGATATTATATTTTTTTAAAAAATTATGTCTTAATTAGAGTCACAAAGTAAGTTGCCAACAGGGACCAGGAAGCCAATTAAATAAGAAATGGATATGGACTAAGTTTGCTTACTCCTTAGAAATGCATTAATAGCACTGCAATACCCTCTGACCACATGAATAAATCCTGCAGATGGAGCTGAGAGCAAAAGAAGTCAGATATACATTCCAGGAGATGCACATTAATTTCATGAAGGTCTGTTTGATAAAAGAAGGATAGAAATTTCCTTTGGGAAAAGTAGTAACGGAAAGCCTACACATTATGGGGGGTTTCGGAGTATTAAGAATATTTTATGTCTTTATCTTGTGCTGGTTACAACAAGTGATTCCATTCACAAAATTTCATTGCGATGTAGACTTAGACTTTTTTCTTTACAATGCATGTTATATCTCAAAAAATATTTTTTAATAGACTTTCACAATCTTCAAAGCCACAAAACTATTTGTCTCTGATATATATAATTTGTGTGTGTTTAACTTTTATTTTTATTTCACATTATATTGTTATTTTTTATGTTTTCTTTTTTTGAATTTTTTATTATACTAGTTTATTTACAAAATTCAAAGACATTGTTTTCCAGAACAATTTCTTCCAATTTTCCTTACCCACCTCCCCCATCATATTGTACAACTCCATGATTAATCTTCCCCTGCCCTTGTACATCTTCATCC
>NW_006400045.1:2432470-2433543 GCF_000299155.1 Elephantulus edwardii | reverse complement strand
CATAATACTTTCCAGTCCCTCCCAAGTTTAGGTAATAATTTACAAAATCATTGCCCCTGCATGTTGCATAGTTTTCCATTGTGTGAATGTACCATAATTTCTCAATCCATTCATTTGTACAAGTCTCCATTTGTGCCTCACTTCTAACTTTCTCAGTGTATATTCCAAGTAATGGAATAGCTGGGTCATATGGAATTTCTATGTTCAACTTTTTTAGGATGTCCCAAACTATGTTCCTGAGAGGTTGTATCATTTTACAATCCCACCAACAATGTATAAGAGTTCCTATGTCACCACATCCTCTTCAACATTTGTTACATGCTGTCCTGTTAAACTTTGCCACTGTTACTGGAGTGAGATAGTACCTTATTGTGGGATTTTCATCTCTCTTATTGCCAGTGATTTGGAGCATTTCTTCATGTGTCTATTTGCCATTTGAATATCTTGCTCTGTGAAAATTATTTTCATGCCTTTTGTCCGTTTTGTAATTAAGTTATCAGTCTTTCTTTTGGAGACCCAGGAGTATTGTGTAAATTTGTAGTGCTTCACTTTTTACAAAGTATCAGACAATTCTGAAAAATGCTTCTGTAATTATGAAAAGACAGTAAGAAGTATTCATGGATTCATCATGCAGAAGGTGAAACCAGGCTGTTACTTTGGAGACAAGGATTCTGAAGCTTCATCTGACATATTTTGGATACTTTGCATGGAGGGACCAGTCCTTGGAGAGGGATGTCATGCTTGGGAGGGTAGCGGGACAACACGGGAAAGGATGCTTGATGAGACAGATTGATTCAGTGACTGGGATAATGGGGGTAGATAGGTCACAGACAATGAGATTGGCACAGGATAGAAGAGGAGAGTTTAGGGCTGTTGTACATAGGGTTGCTATGAGTAACAGGTGAGTCAACAGCACATAACAACACCACCAATGACAAATCTATCTATCTATCTATCTATCTATCTATCTATCTATCTATCTATCTCAAATTAGGCAGATTTTTATAATAGACTATGCAGAGAGCTGGAATTGAAGAATAATGAGGAAAGGACTCACTAGATTTTTTTTTTTT
>NW_006400045.1:2430180-2430722 GCF_000299155.1 Elephantulus edwardii | reverse complement strand
TCTCCTTTCTCCATACCTAGTTAATCTGTATGCTGAGCAAACTATTCAAGAAGATCGAGGAAAGGATTTTGTCAGGAATGTGTCCTGATTTAACACCTTTTTAATCTATATGTGGAGCAGATCATTAGGGAGGCTGAACTTTATATAGAGGAATGTTGCATCAGGATTTAAGGACAATTCAACAACAACCTGTGTTATACAGATGATACAGCCCTGCAAAATTGAGAAGGTATTGAAATGTTTGCTGCAGAAGCTCAAGGACTGCAGTCTCAACATATATTGAAGCTCAACATCAAGAGAACAAAGATTCTCACCACTGGGACTATTGGCAACTCCATGATAGATGCAGAGGAGACTGAAATTTTTAATAATTTCAGCTTGCTTGAGTCTACAATCAACACTCTTGGAAGCAGCAGTTAGAATATAAAAAGACAAATTGTGTTGGGGAAATCTGCTGTCAGAGATCTCTCCAAAGTAATAAGGGAAAATGATGTTATTCTAGAGAATAAGATGCACCTGATTCAGACCGATTACATACTCTA
>NW_006400045.1:2421722-2428605 GCF_000299155.1 Elephantulus edwardii | reverse complement strand
TCTAAACCCAGCCTGGACTTCTGGCAGTTCTCTGGTGATGTGCTATTCCAGTGTGTTTAAGTCAGTGACATTGCCTCAGGATAGGGCAGGGTTCAGAGATATTGTGCATAGGGTTGCTAGGAGTTGCAGTCAGCTTGACAGCACATAACAACAAGAACAAGAAAAAGAATGTAGTACCATGATTGGAGGAAGTTTCATCAGTGAATGTTGTTTTGCAGATGACTCAGTGTTGCTTGCTGAAAGGCAGATGGACTTGTAGCACTTATTGCAGAAGACCACACTGCAGCCTTCAGTAATTGCATTTCTATGTAAGAAATCAAAAATTCTCATCACTGAATCAAAAGGTAACATCATTATAGATGGGGAAGGATTGAAACTGTCAGCGACTTCATCTTACTTGGATCCACAATCAATATACTCTGTTTCAGTAGTCAGGAGACCAAAATACATACAGCATTTGGAAAATCTATGTAGTCAGGGAATTTTTCAAATTACCGATTGAGCAATGATGTTAGTTTGATGACTAAGATATACCTGATTCAGACCATGATCTTTCAGTCACTTGCTGTGCATCTCAGAGCTGGTCAATAAACAAGAATTACAGAAGAAACATTGATATCTTTGAACTGTGGTGTTGGACAAGAGTACCAAATATCCTATGGACTGTCAAAAGAACAAACAGACAGAATAAACAAGAACAAATAACCAGAGTGCTCTTTGATGGCAAGGTTGGTGAAGCTTTGTCTTGCTTGCTTTGGGATATTTCTAGAAAAGGCTAATTTTTGGACAAGGACATTATGATTGGAAAAATCTGGGGAAGGCAAAGAAGAAGAAGATTCTCAACCTGGTGGATTGACACAGTAACTGCAATAATGGGCTGAAGTATGTCAAGGGATTGTGAGTTTGGCACAGGATAAGACAGGATTCAGATCTGTTTTTCACAAAGTCGCTATGAGTCACACTGGACTGTACCTAACAACAGCAACAACACCAACAATACCACCACCTCAAATTTGAGTGATGATGGAGTTTATAGTCCTCTAAATTTTCCAAGGCATTTAAAAAATAATTTCTCTTTGATCTTCCCAAGTTCACATTTATTGCTTACTTACAGTCTATGCACACAATGTACATATCATTCAGGATGCAAGGATTCTGATAATTTTAGATATATTATCATGGTCAGAAATCTGTGTGTGAGGAAATGGAAACTTGCCTAAATTTATGAGTAGTTAATAATTGGAAGTTAAATTAGAGGCATCCGATTCTAGATCTTTAACTCCTAAGCACTAAGTACTATTCCTGTAGTTATATCAATAGCTATATCTGTTGTTATTATGTGCTGGTTAAGTAGGAACTAATTTGAAGCTGACCCTACAGCAGGTTTTCAGAGACTGTATATTGCACAGGAGGCAATTGCTTATCTTCCTGCCACAAAACAGTTTGTGAATTTGTATCCAACTAGTTGCAGCAGAGAAGTCTAGCAGCCCAGTAGGTAAGCACTCACCTGCTGAATGAATGTTGTCTTTAGGTTGATAGCACAGCTCCTTATCACTAGACCACCAGAGCTCCATATCTAGAGATAGATAAATCAAGAATTATTAACTGCTTTTAATACATGAAAGGTGTTCATGTGGCATGGACATTACATATTGTTATGTACTATTCAGTAGGAACTGATTCGCAGCTTACCCTCAGTGGGTTATAAGAAGTATTAAATCTTACAGATATGTGTCTGCAATCAATTGCAAAGATCATGGCCTGCATCAGGTGAACCTTAGTCTCCAAATTGAAATAATTTCTCTTCAGTGCTCTGGAGAGGTTCCTGACAGCAGGTTTTCCCAATGTAATTTGTCTTTTGATTTCCTGGTTCCTGGTAGTAAGGGTGTTGAATGTGGAGCTAAGCAAGCTGAAACTTTTAACTATCTCAATTTCTTCACTATCGCGATGCTACCATTTGGCCTCGTGGTGAGAATCTTTGTTTTCTTCATGTTAAGTTAAATCCTCAACAGTAGTGGGGTTTTAAAGATGACATAGATACTTTAAATGACTTGATAAAATTCACAGCACTACTTAGGAAATTGAGGCAGGCTTTATGATTTTTGCTCTTTTGTTCCCTTTGTACTTTCTAGTTTATCTCAAGAGTTAATAACATCTTAATACAATTCTCTAGCCATGACATGTTTTCTGTGACTTATCAGTTTAATTATTCTTTGTTTGTGAGCATAATCTAAATAAAATCAACTTAATCATAGATGATACGATAAATGTTCCCAAAAGAAGTGAACTTTTATTTTCTGTATAATTAATGAGTGTGTTTGATGCTTAGGATAACAACTAAAGGTGCATATCCTTTCAGCTACTGAATTTAGAAAGTCAGACGTTCTTCCCAATATGCAATGTTTAGCCTTGTGTGGGCAATACCTCTGAATCACTGATACAATTTTCACTTTGAGTTGCAGTCTTTAATGTCAGACAATGGCAAACATTCATGAAAATAAATACAAGACTTTTAGAAGAGATCCTTTAATCTTGACCCATAATAACCTACGTTTTAGTGAGGGGAAATTTTATTTCATTATTTTCTCATTACTCTTATATTGTACATGGGTAAACTTAATTGTTACTTTTGAGTTTTCTTCAACTGAACATTGATTAATGTTCACAATTCTGTTTGACAGATGAGGTTTAATCAAAGCACAACCTCCTAGAGGTATATGTCTTTTATTCTTTTTCCTATTCAATCTGGTCAGGAAATCATAAAATATTTAGTGTAACATTTGAAGCCAGAGGACTGTAGAATTGTCTCTTAAAATAAACTGGAAACTATCAAACAAAACATTTTATTTGGAGTCTTTCTTCCTAAACACTTAAAGTAAAAATAGATAGACAGCTTTATTGTATTTTTTCTAAATTCATTAGACTTTCTATTCAGTCTGTTAATTGTCCCCTCCTGTTGTGTGGTCCTAATGAAAAGAATTCATTTTTAACCAGCACCTTCCATTGTACCTTTGACGTTACCATGGAAATGAAATAGCTTGTTCTGACATAGCTGTACATATTTACAGCACATTAGGCAATACCTGGGCATTAAACTTCTACAATACAATAGAGTTTTGTTTTTAAAGAACACCAGTAATACTATTTTTCTCTCATATTAATTTTTGCCATTTTAGTGAATAAGCACACAAGTAATAATTACTAAGCATGATAGTAGTTGACAAAGAGCTATGATTTTACTCTGCTGAAATTATTACATAATGAGGAAGAAAGTATTACAATCAGAATACCATACCTTGAAACACAAAATTTTGTGTTATTCTACTTTTATTAAACCATTAACTTATATTTTCACTGTTATTTGAGGTGTATCAAATGTTGTTATTGTTGTTGTTAAGTGTCATCGAGTTGCTTGTGACTCATAGCAACCTTATGTACAATAGCTCTGAACCCTGCTCTATCCTGTGCCAAACTCATCATCTCCGACTCGCGCACCCCCATTACTCCAATCACTGGATCAGTCTATCTATCCAGGTTCTTCCTCCCTTGCACTGTCTCTCCACTCTCCCGAGCACGGGATCCCTCTCCAAAAATTGGTCCCTCCTGGCAGCATGTCTAAAGTATGTCAGACTGAGCTTCAGAATCTTTGTCTACAAGGAGTAGACTGATCTCACCCTCTCCAGGATGAACCCATTTGCTCTCCTGGCAGTCTATGGTATATTCAGTACTCTTCTCGAGCACCGCAATTCAAAGGTATCAGTTCTCTATCATCCCCAGTCACTGTCCAGCTTTCTGATGCATAGTAAGAAATTGCAAAGACCGTGGCCTGGATCAGGTATACCTTAGTCTCTAGACTGACACTTTTGCTCTTCAGTACTCTGGAGAGGTCCTTGACAGAAGATTTTTTTAATGCAATTCATCTTTTGATTTCCTGAATGCTGGTACCAAGAATGTAGATTGCAGAGCCAAGCAAACTGAAGCTGTTTACAATCTCAGTCTCTTCACTGTCTATCGTGAAGCTGCTTATTGGCCCAGTGGTGAGAATCTTTGTTTTCTTGATGTTGAACATCAATCCATATTGATGGTTCAATCCATGACCTTCTGCAGCAAATGACTCCACTCCCTCTTCAGTTTCCACAAACAAAATTGTGTCATCTGTATAAAATAGGTTGTTGGGTCTTCCTCCAATCCTGATGCCACATTCTTCCTCATAGAAATCAGCCTCTCTGATGATCTGTTCTAATACATTGAAAAAGATATACATACAAATGTCATATACATACTGTGTATAAACTGTTTTATACATTGCTGTTAGGTGTCATCAACTTAAGTATGATTCATAACAACTCTATGAACAACCGATCTGAACCCGGTGTTGTCCTGTGTCCTATGACACGCTAGAGTTCATTGCTGCTGTCAGTGTGTCAATGATCCTCAACATTTCCAAGCATGGTGTTCCTTTCCAAGGAATACCCTCTCCTACATTTGAAACTTCACCATCCTTGACTCCAAGAGTTACTCTGTCTAAACTTTTTCAAAGACTTATCTGTTTTCTTTTCTTTTGGGAGTTCGTGGGATAGTCAATAATCTTCTCCAACATCACAATTCAGAGGCATAAATTCTTCAGTCATTCTTTCTTATTGTCCAGCTTTCAAATGCATAGCAAGTGAAGTGACTGAAAAGATAATGACCTGTGAAGTACACCTTTGTCTTCAAACTGACATCATTGTTTCTCACTGACTGAGAGAGGTCCCTAATAGTGAGTGGTCCAGTGAAATATATCTCTTGATCTCCTAATTATTGATACAAAGGGTGTTGTTGATTGTGGATCCAAAAGTGAAATTGTTGACAATTTATATTTTTCCTTCATCTATCATGGCGTTGCATATTGGCCCTGAGGTAAGGCTTTCTGTGTTCTTAATATTGACATGAAATCTATATTGAAAGCTGTAGTCTTTGAACTTCTCTGTCAAATACTTTAATTTCTAATTTTCAACAAAAATAGTGTCATCTGTATGATGAAAGTTATTGATGGGTCTTTCTCTGATCCTGATCCCACATTCCCTGGTACTCTCTGCTTTCAGACAAGATCCATCTAACATTGTCTATAATGTCCGTAGTGTCAAGGCCTCTTCTAAACCCAAACTGAACATATGGTAGTTCTCTGTTGATGTACTGTTCCAGTCAATTTTGGATAATCTTCAGCAGAATCTTGCTTGTTTCTGATATTAATGATATTGTTTAATAATTCCCACACTCTGATGGGTCAACTTGTTTTGGAAAGGGAATAAATACAGGTCTCTTCATTCTGTTAGCCAGATAGGAAACACTGTATAGTTCAAGATCAAGAAAGATGTGGATCAAGAATACATCCTATCTCCATACTTTTCAATATATATGTGGAACATATCATTCGTGTGGTGGAACTTTATGAGGAGGAATGTGGCAACAAGATCGGAGGAAGACTCATAAACCACCTGCCTTATGCACATGACACAACCTTGCTTGCCAAACCTGAAGAGGACCTGAAGTGTTTTCAGCAGATGGTCAAGCACTGTAGTCTGCAATATGAATTGAAGCTCAACATCAAGAAAAGAAAGATTCTCACTGCTAGGCCAATTGGCAGCATTGTGATAGGTGGAAAAGAGACTGAAATGGTTAACAATTATAGCTTGCTTGATTCTACAATCAACACTCTTGACACCAGCAGTCAGGAAATCTCAAGATGAACTGCATTGGTAAAATCTGCTGTCAGTGACCTTTCCAGAGGAGACTGAGGTGCACCTGATCCAGGTCTAGGTCTTCATAATTACTTGCTATACATTGGAGAACTCGACATGACTAAGGATGACCAAAGAAGAATTGATGCCTTTGAATTGTGGTACTGGAGAGGAGTATTGAATATTCCATGTACTTCCAAGAGAACAAACAGGTCTGTTCTGGAGATAGTGAAACCAGGCTGCCCTTTGGAGGCAAGGATTTTGAAAATCTGTCTCACATATTTTGAGCACGTGTCCAGGAGGAACCAGTCCTTAAAGAAGAACATAATGCTTGGAAAGGTGGAGGAACGTCTCAGGAGAGGAATAGCATAAATAAGATGGATTGACTCAGTGACTGGATAATGGGATGAGGTATGTTAGAGACATTGAGATGAGCTCAGGATAGGGTAGGGTTCAGAGCTATTGCACATATGGTTGCTATCAGTTGCAGATGACTTGATGTCACATAACAAGACATTGATGTAAAAGAGCTTGACAGAAGATTTGAAAGGTAAGCTCAAGAAGACAAAACAAAGTATTACAATAGAATGCCCCAAGAAAGACCTGGAGTTGGAAAAGAATTTAGAATGGAAGAACTAGCTTGATATTTCTCAAGTTGAAAACATATGAAAAAATTAAATATGATTTACAATACTGAGAGATTTTTCTATGTGAAATTTTTTGCTATGGGCAAATCTTGAATGATCCAGGGAATATCAAAAGAAGATGAAAAGAACATACCAAGTTACCATACCAAAAATAATTGGTTAGCATTGAAAAATTTGAGAAGTATACCATATCTTTTGGGTCACTTGCTTTGCATCTGAAAGTTGGACAATGAGTAAGGATAAAAAAAGGAGAATTAATGCGTTTGAACTGTTGAAGAAGCATACTGACTATTCCGTGAACTGCCAAAAGAACCAACAGAAATGTCATGGAGTAGGTGCACCCAGAATGCTCCTTGGAGGCAAACATGATAAAGCTTCATTTTAAATACTTCAGCCATGTTGCAAGGAGACTCTATTTATTGGAGAATGATGTTATGCTTGGGAACGTGGAGCAACAGCGAAAAAGAGAAAGTCTCTCACCAATCTAGATTGACACAGTGATTGCAGCAACAGATG
>NW_006400045.1:2411376-2417064 GCF_000299155.1 Elephantulus edwardii | reverse complement strand
ATATATAATGTTCTTACCTCAACATATAGATAAAATTTTATTGCTTTAAATATTTATGCATATTTCATGTATTAGGGTGCTAACTGAAAGGTTTAAAATTCAAATCCACCAACTATTTCACAGGAGAAAAATGGTCCATCTTTTCCCTTGAATATTTACAGTCTTAGAAACCTAGTAGAGAGTGACTATGAATTTGAGGCAATTCAACCACAATGGGTTATTTATATTAACTATCAGATCTTGCGTTGGAGATACTAAGTGGTATCAGATTACACATACTCTAGAATGTTAAATGATTTAACCTGAGTTAAAATGAATAACAGAAGTCTTCTAATTTGTGTAAATCTCTGAGGTATTATCAAATTTATATTTGTGTGACATCTACATATTTCTACTTAATTATCAATACTGCTTGGAAATATATTCATATCTATCATCTTTCTTGCCATTGCATACCCATAATTTGAAATGATTATTTAATTGCTAAGGCCTGATTTTAATTATTTTTGGTGAAACATTCTCCTAGGTCATATAGCCCTCGTTTTTCCACTTTCTGTACAGAGGTAACTTGTAGTCGCTGTGAAGCTGAACACTGTGACTCTTAGGTGTCAATTATGGTAACGGTTTCCCATGGTGGATAGTGTTTGGTGGAGCTCCTCGGTTAAAACAAGCTTGGAAGCAGGAGTGGCATCCACTTCCATAAATAGCTTGCCTCCAGAAACCCTATGAACCGGGAGAAAAGATGAAAGTCATTCAAGTGTCGAGGACCTTCTTTCATAGGGTCACTATGACTCAATGGCACTTAACAACAACAACAAAATTTAATTTTTCATACTATTACAGTTTTTCTTATTATATTTCGGAAATTGGTTTTAGATTAGGATTATCACTTCTTAACATTAAAATTTGTGTGTATGCTTAACTGTTGTGTTTTAGTTTTTCTTTTATTGTTGTTGTTGTTGTTAGATGTCATTGAGTGGGGCATGACTCATAGTGACCCTATGGACAACAGATCTGAGCCCTGTCCTATTCTGTCATCCTCAAATTCTCTGACACACTCAGGCCCATTGTTTTAGTCACTGTCTCATTCTCTTGATTGAATGTCTTCCTCTCTTTCACCATCCCTGTACCTTTCCAAGCATAATGTTAAACTACTATTTACTTATATCCCCCTGTTTCATAAACAAACAAACAAAATACTGTTCAGGTCAAGTATAACAGTCTCCACTCATGGTCTTAAATCAATTCCACCTCCTTTTAGATTCCAAAACTCCATTTGGCATGTTAAGCATTGTAGCACAGGTAGTTAGAATTAAGAAAGCCCCGTGAATGTCATTGAGCTTCTATTAAGGCCAAATTCCCACAACTTTGATCTCAATAGAGGTGGATTTTAGTAGATCTTAGTGTTCTATTTCCTTTCAATTAAACTGCCAATATGTTACATCTATCACAAGTCTCATCTCATATTTTATTGATCTACCCGGTATCTATAGGACCAACCCAAACATTAGATCATAAATCATGTCAATTTTTAAAATTTTCTAAGGAAATTATAAGAATTCATTTTATTCTAATGAATGTTTTTTGCTCAGATTCCTGTCTACGTCTCCTGGAACATTCATGTAATTTTAACTCCACACATATCTGTGTATCTCCAAATATAAACCCATTCCCCTGCAATCATTGTCCATTCTTTGCCACTGCACTCACTATAGGTCATACAACATTTTTTTTCATAGTATTTCTCAAACTCCTTGAGTATTCAGCTGCTAACTACAGAGTTAAATGTAATAGTTTACCCAGAAATTACTATTACAAAATGTTTGGTGATTTACTTCTGAAAAAATTATTACTGAAAACCTTGTGGAATACATCTTTGTTCTTACTCTTTACACTTATGGGTTCCCATGAGTTGAAATTGACTTTCTAGACAGTCCAAATGTAGAGTTTCTTCGTCCAAACCTCAGTTCATTTGAAGTACTTGAATACAGCACTATCTATGGATTTATATGCTCATCTTCCTACTTTCCAGTTATTTCTCTTCTACAGAAATTTTAGTAATTGAACTCACTGTCTGTACTCTTTGTAGTATCTTTTACATGTAATACTATTTCTAGTACTTCAGGGTCTCAGTTACTTGATTGCCTTATTGTCAATGCTTATGTCCTTTTCTTCCCTCAAGCATCAATCTTTTGCCTTTACCAATAATGGCAATTTTCACAAGATCTTGATTTCAGGAAATGCACATCAAGTACTTCAGACTTCTTTATTTTATTATCATTTTTTTAAATTACCATACAATTCTTTTGTTCCAATAACACCTTTGCCTTTACCACACTTTTAAGTTTATCACTATAAAATCTCAAATCTTCATTTCTTTTATTATCTAGATTACACAGTATTGTTAGTAGTGTTGATTTTCTGATTAATTTCACCTCCACTAACCTTTGCTATATCCATTTGTTGTTGTTGTTATGTGCCATTGAGTCGTTTGCGACTCATAGTGACCCTATGTACAACAGCCCTAAACCCTGCTCTATCCTGTGCCAATCGCATTGCCTCTGACACACCCATCCCGATTATTCTAGTCACTGAATCAATCCACCTCATAGAGGGTCTTCCCCTCCTGCGCTGCCCCTCTACTCTACTCAGCATGATGTCCCTCTCTAAAGACCTGTCTCTCCTTACAACATGTCCAAAGTATGTCAGACGAAGCCACAGAATCCTTGCCTCCAAGGAGTAGCCTGGTTTAACCTGCTCTATGATGAATCTGTTTGTTTTCTTGGCAGTCCATGGTACATTCAATGCTCTTCTCCAACACCACAGCTCATAGTAAAATTTCAATATGGGATAAGCCTCTCTTTTCATCCAAACCAGCATCTTACCAGGTAATCACAGCTGGGGAAAAAAACCGACAACATATTTAACTTATTTTAAAACTATGATCCCAAACCACAAGTAGATTGCTTGCATAACTCACTTTATTCTGCTAATAAGCTCACTCTTACACTCTTTAGGATACAATCAACTCTCTCTTTACTCAGTTTAACATTCTTTTTATCTTCTTTGAGTTAATGAGTCATTATTTGTATCACTGAGAAAACAGAAGCATCAGACATATTTCTCTTTGTGAACTTTCACTAAATTAAAAAAAAAAGCAACACCAAAACCCACCATTTTTTGGTAAATGTCTTTCTTACCAAATTCTGGCAACTATATGAGTTTGGGCACATATATATTGCCAATCTATCTCTGGCCATGGATAAGTTTCAAACTTGTGCATTAGATTTTAGTCCTTAGGACTTATTTCATATTCTTTTAATTAATTTTTTACTACAGATACTATTTCTGTATAACAAATCACTATAAAACTGAATAAAATACAATTTTATTATCTGCTATGATTCCTAGATCAGTCATGGTGTGTCAGGATGCGGCTCTGGGTGGATGCTGGAGCCTAACAATTGAAGCACATGCTTAGCACATCAGGACAATGTCTCAAATGAGGATGATGTCTAAACTGGATCTTGTATGCTGGTGCTCTATGCTTGGCCCCCAGGGTTGCAGGCCAGAAAGCCTAAAGTGGAAGCAGGGTGTAAAATGCTGTTTTTAGTTATCACTGTATACTTAATAAAAATTCACAAGTTGAATCAGGGGTTTGTACTGAAGCATTGAGGCTGAATCTTATTGAGATACACAGACAAGTACTTTCTTGGGCTGCTGCTTTTGCTTTCTCTTAGCCTACAAGCTTTGAACAAGTCCTGGAGGAAGTAAAAGAGTTGGGGAGTGACTAAAATGTCAGGGCTTGAAGCTGAAGAAAGTTAAAACATGTCCATGGGAATAAAAATATGATCTTGAGTCTATCCCACCTAAGTTTAAAAAATCATTCAAAGAGTAGGTTTGAAGCATTGAACACAAATGATTCAATTCTAGACAGGTTGTGGATGGCATTAAATATATTATCCATGAAGAGAGCAAGAGATCAGTAGTACAAGGACGGAGGAAAAAGAAGCAAACAAACAAAAAGCCAAAACTCAAAATAATAATAAGAAGAAACCCAGAAAATTCTATTGGAGCACCAAGATCAACATGAAGAGAAGAGATGCTGAAATAAAAGAGCTGAACAGAATATGTCAAAATGCAGCTTGGGAAGACAAAGAAATCTACTATAACAGAATATGCAGAGACCTAGAATTGGAGAATATGAAGGGAAGAACTCATTCAGCATTTCTCAAATTGAAAGAACTGAAAAACAAATTCAAGCTTCAAGTTGTGATACTTAGAGATGCTAGGGGCAAAATCTTGAATTATTCAGAAAACATCAAAAGAACACGGAAGGAATACATAGAATCACTATACCAAAAGGAATTGGCTAACACCGCTATGTCTCAGGAAATATCATATGATCATTAGCCAATGGTAGTGAAGAAAGGAGTTCATGCTTCACTGAAGGGACTGGCAAAAAATAAAGGCCCAGCAATTGATGGGTTCCCAACTGACGTCTTCATGCAGCAGATGTAGCCTTGGATTTACTCACCATTCTAAGCCAGGAAATTTGGAGGACAGCCACCTGGCCAACTGACTTAAAGAGATCTGTATTTATTTTCATTCCCCAAAAAGGTGATCCAAAAGAATACGGAAATGATAGAACAATATCCTAAATAACAGTTTTAGTTTGCTTGGCACCATAGTCAACACTCTTGGCACCAGCAGTCAGAAAATCAAAAGAAGTATTGCGACAGGGCAGTCTGCTGTTAGAGATCTCTCCAAAGTACCAAAGAACAATGATGTCACTCTGGAGACTAAGGTGCATCTGATGCAGGATATGGTCATTGCAATCACTTGCTATGTATCAGAGAGCTGGACAATGACTAGGGATGATAGAAGGAGAATTGATGCCTTTGAGCTGTAGTGCTGGAGAAGAGTACTGACTATACCTAAGACTGCTAAGAAAATGAACAGGTTCATCCCAGAGAGGGTTAAACCAGGCTGCTCCTTGGAGGCAAGAATTCTCAACCTTCATCTGACTTACTTTGGACATGTTGCAAGGAGGGACCTTGGAGAGGGATGTCATGCTTGGGAAGATGGAGGGACAGCACAGGAGAGGAAGACCCTCTGTGAGATGGATTGATTCAGTGACTGGGGTAGTCGGGGTAAGTTTGTCAGAGACAGTGAGGTTGGCACAGGACAGAGCAGAGTTTAGGGCTGTTGTACATAGGGTCACTAGGAGTCACAGCTGACTCGACAGAACATAACAACAACAACAATCCTTAATTTCATATACAAGTAAAATACTGCTGAAGATCATTAAATCTACATAGAAGGCTAGAGTCCTTGATCCTTGCCAGCAAGCGCATCAGGTCCTCTTCAGTTTCAGCAAGCAGGGTTACATCATCTGCATGACACAGATTTTTCATGGATCTTCCACCAATCCTGATGCCACACTTCTCCTCATACAGCCCAGCCTACTGGATAATCTGTTCTGCATATAGGTTGTAAAGGTATGGAGCTAGGACACATCCCTGTTGTACACCCTTTCCAATTTTGAACCATGCAGTGTTTCCTTGCTCTGTTCTAATGACTGCCTCTTGGTCCAAGTATAGGTTTCACATTAGCATGATCGAGTGTTCTGGGATTCCCATTCTTCTCAGAGTCAGTCACAGTTTGTCATGATCCACACAGTCAAAC
>NW_006400045.1:2406926-2408561 GCF_000299155.1 Elephantulus edwardii | reverse complement strand
CCAACTGCCTGGAAGAGATTAATCATTTACTCCCATTCCCCAAAAAAGATGACCTGACATAGTGTGAAAATTATTGAACAATATCACTAATATCAGTTTGGAAGGAGGAGTGGCATGCACTTCCATAATAGCTTGCCTCAGGAAACCCAATGAAGCTGGAGAGAGGATGAAAGGCACCCAAGCGTCGAGGACTCTCCTTCACAGGGTCGCTATGAGTCGCCTGCGACTCGACTGCACTAAACAACAACAACAACATCACTAATATCACACAGTAGCAGAATCCTGCTGAAGATTATCCAAAAATGACTGGAAGAGTACATTGACAGAGAACTACCAGAAATACAAGCTGGACTTAGAAAAGGTTGGAGCACAAGAGAAATTATTGCCAGTGTCTGCTTTGGCAGAGAACAAAGAACCAGAGGAATATTTGTATATATATTATATTGACTACTTCAAGGCATTTGACTTTGTAGATCACAACAAGTTGTGGCTAACCTTGAGGAAAATGGGAATTTCAGAGCACTTGATTGTGCTTATGTGAAACCTATACTTGGACCAAGAAGCAGTCCTCAGAACAGAGCAGAGAAACCGCATAATTCAAAATCAAGAAAGGAGTGTGTCAGGGATGCATCCTGTCTCCATACCTTTTAATCTATTTGCATAACATATTTTTCTGGAAGCAACACTTTATGAGGAGGAATGTGGCATTAGAATTAAAGGAAAACTTATCAACAGCCTACATTGTTCAGATGACAGTCTTGCTTGCAGAAACTGAGGAAGACCTGAAGTGCTTGCTGTAGAAAGAAGGTCAAGGACTGTAGTCTTTAATATGGATTGAAGCTCAACATCAAGAAGACAAACATTCTCACCACTGGGCCAACTGGCAGTACCATTGTAGATGGAGAAGAGATTGAACTCGTTAACAATCAAAGCTCTAGCTTGGCTCCACAATTAATACTCTTTGCACCAACGATCAGGAAATCAAAAGACTAATTGCATTGGGAAAATCTGCTGTCAGGACTCTCTCCAGAGTACTGAAAGACAACGATGTCGTATAGATAATAAGGTGCACCTAATCCAGGCCATGGTCATTGCAATTACTTGCTATGCTTCAAAGAGTTAGACAATTACTAACAGAGGAAGAATTGATGCCTTTGAAGTATGGCACTGGAGAAGAGTCTTGAGCATACCATGAACTGCCAAGAAAGCAAATAGGTCTGTCTTGGAGAAGGTGAACCCAAGTCTCTCCTTAGAGGCAAGGATTTGGAAGTTCTGCTCTCAGATACTTTGGACATGTAGCCAATAGGGACTGGTCCTTGGAGAGGATATCACACTTGGAAGGATGACAGGATAGCACAATAGAGGAAGAGCTTATATGAAATGGGTTGATACAGTGACTGGGACAATGGGGTGTGGTGTGTTGGAATTAGTTAGACTGACTCAGGACAAGGCAGTGTTTAGAGCTGCTATACATTGGGTCGTGAAGGGTCACAGGAGATTCTATGGCACATACCACTAACAACAACAAATTTCGTCAATTTTATTCTCTCCTGGATGTGCATTTCTGGTGATATTTGTCAGCCTTTTAATACCATAACCTCTTCTAAACTTGGTCTCATTTTGTCTCTTATAATC
>NW_006400045.1:2401103-2402736 GCF_000299155.1 Elephantulus edwardii | reverse complement strand
CTCCTTGAAAAATGAATTTGTTATCTATATTGGGATTGCATTAAATATGTATATTGTTTTTGTTCAGATTAAAATTTTTACTATATTGAGTCTTCCTAGCCATGAATAGGAAACACTTTTCCATTTATTTAGGTATTTTACTGTTCTTCCTAGAAATTTTCTGTAGTTGTGTTTGAAAAGCTTTTTTTGTTTCTGGTTAGGTTCAATGACACATATCTCAATTTGTGGTTGGCTATTATTAATTTTATTGCTTGGTTTGTTTTCTTCTCTGTGTTTTCTCTCTATTACTGGAGAGGAATCCCACTGACATTTTTGCATTGACCTTGTATCCTGTCACTCTACGTAACGGGTCCACAAGTAGTACAGTTTTTGTTGTTGTTGTTGACTTCCTGAGGTTTTCTTTGTACACTAGCATATTATATGCATGTAGTGACAGTTTAACAACCTCTTTGTTGATCTGAATGTACTTCATTTCCTTCTATTGTCATATTGCCCTAGCAAGTACTTCTAATATAATATTGAGTAAGAGTCTGGTCTTTTCCAGTTCCTGTTTGCAAGGAAAACAATTTTTCTCTATTTAGGGTGGTATTGGCATTTGGTTCTGCATGTATACTTTTCACTATGTGGAGGAAATTTCTTTCTATTCATATTTTGTGAGTTTTTTAATCAGGAAGTGGTGTTGGAATTTGTCAAGTGCCTTTTCTGCATTAATTGGTAGGATTATGTGGTTCTTGTTGTTTCCTTGTTAATGTGGTGAATTACAGTGATTTTTGTTTTTGTTGTTGTTGAACCATACTTGCATACCTTTTTTGAATCCCACTTGGTTGTGATGAACTATTTTTGATGTGCTGTTTGATTTTGTTAAGGATTTTTGCATTTATATTCATGAGAGAGATTGGTCTGAAGTTTTCTTTTTGGGCAACATTTTTGCCAGGCTTTGGTATTAGGGGTAAACTTGCTTCATAGAATAATTCTAGAAGTGCCCCTTCTTTTTTTCTATTTTTTGAAATATTTTAAGAAGAATTCATGATATATCTTCTCACAATGTTTAGTATAATTCAGCCATGAAGCCATCTGGTCCAGGACTGTTTTTGCCTGACAGTCTTTTTATTACTTGCTCAATATCTTCTTTTATCATTAATCTGTTCAAGTGTTCTACATCTGTCTGTGTCAATCTGTGTAGGACATTAGTTTCAAGGTATTTTCTATTTCCTCTAGGTTTTCAAAGTTTTCAGAATATGTTGTTGTTATTCTTATTATGTGCCATTGAGTTGTAGATGACTCATAGCGACCCTTTGAATGAAACACCTGAACACTTTTATAACTTTCATCGTTTCTCTTAAGTTCATGGAGTTTCTGGAGCAACCTATTTTAGAAGTGGATGTCATTCGTGCTTCCAAGTCTGTTTTAATCTGGAATCTCCACCAAACACTGTCCACCATAGGTAACCATTATCACATTTGACACATCAGTGTCATAGTGTTTAGCATCATGGCAACCACAAGTTACCTCTGTACTGCAGAGTAATACTCTGATATTATAGACTTAATTTGATTTGTTTCTGTTGTGATATCACCTCTATTATTCCTTAATTCAGTTATTTGTGTTTTCTTTTTTCTTTTGTTAAGTTTTC
>NW_006400045.1:2400161-2400973 GCF_000299155.1 Elephantulus edwardii | reverse complement strand
ACCCCCACCCCCATCCCAAATATAATCCATTCTGCAACCCTCATTCTGTACTCTTATGATAAACATAATGCCCTACAATATAATACTTTTCTCCTCTCCCCCATAGACTTCAATGCTTTAAACATAATTCATCCAGTTTTTCTCAGTCTTATATTTTATTGATCTTTTAGAAAAATTAACTTCTCATCTTGTTGATGGTTTCAATTGTTTCTCTTTTTCTATATTGTTTATTTTAGCTCTTGACCTTTTAACTTCCTTTCTTTAGAGGACTTTAGAGGATGAGGAGTTGTATTACCCTTCTTTTTCCATCTGTGATGATGATGTTGCATTAGATTATTCATTTTGTTTCTACCCCCCCCCATTTTTTATGTGTTTGCCTATTGTTACAAACTACCTCCTAAGGACCACCTTAGCTACATCCCAGAGGTTTTGCTATGTTGTGTTTGTGTCATCACTTGTAGTGTTGTTCTAGTTTTCCACAAATTCCTTCAGTTCCTTTTTTTTAAAATGACCTAATTTTTTCTTTATATTAGATGGACAGCTTTGCTGGGTACAGGATGCTCAGCTGGCAATTATTTTTTTCTCTCACCTTTATGTGTATTCCATCTCATTGTCTTCTTGCCTCCATGGTTTCTGTTGAGAAGTAAAAACTTAATCTAAATGTTTCTCATTTGTAGGTGACTTTTTTTTCTTGTGCTTTTAATATTCTATATTTATCTTTTATTTTTGAGAATTAATTATAATATGTTTTAATGTTTTTCTTTTTGGGTCCAGTCTATTTGATATTCACTGAGCTTCTTAAATGTAGATTT
>NW_006400045.1:2389486-2400061 GCF_000299155.1 Elephantulus edwardii | reverse complement strand
GTTGTTCCTTTTGATGTCATCCCATATGATTTTAATGTTTTCTTCATTTCTTTATGTCTCTTCTGACTTTTCTTCTATGTTTCCATTGAGTTTCTTGTCTTCCAGCTCACTCACTGTTCTGTTTTTTTTTTCTGTACTATTTTTTCCCTCCTTGTGTTAAACACTTCTGTCATTTTAATTTTAATATTCTAGACTATATTTTCATGCATTTTTGTTATTTTCAGTACTATATTGTCTATACCCTCTGTCTTTGATGACTTTTTTAAGCTTTTGTACCTCTTTATCTATAGTTTCAATTCTTTTTAAAAATCTTTTGCATTTTCTTTTGTAGTTGTTCAAGTTCCTTTGCATCAGTGTATTTCTTCTGACTCACTGTCTCTGCAGTATTCACATTCTTAACAGCTTCCGTTGTTTCTTTCATCATTTATACCTTCTTCTGTAGCTGGTCAAATAATTCCACATCAATATAGTTCTTCTGCTTCTCTGGCTCTAAAGTATTTCATTTATTTCTGGCTTCCATTGTTTCTTCCAGCATTTTTAGCTTCAATCTTTTGTACCTGTTTTAATGTCTCTATATCAATATATATCTTCCATTTTCCTGACTCGGGAATATTCATTGGATTTGCAGTATGTTCTGGTTTGCTTATTTTTTGGTGTGTTTTTTGTTTGTTTGTTTGCTTTGGTGGGTTTTTTTTTTTTTGTTTTTGAGAAGGCCTGACATTACCCCCCCCCATGTTTGAAGTTGTCTGCTACTTTTTTGACATCATGTGAAATTTTTCTTGGTAAGTATTGTTGTTTTTTATATGCTGTTGGGTTGCTTGCAACTCATAGTGACTGTATGTACAACAGCCCTAAAATCTGCTCTATCGTGAACCAACTTGATGGTCTTTGACATACCTACCCTCATTACCCGAGTCAGTGGATCAATTCAATTCATCCAACATCTTCCTTTTTTGTGCGGTCACTCCACCATTGTGAGCATGATGCCCCTCTCCAAGGACTGGTCTATTCTGGCAACATGCCCAAAATAAATCAAATGGAGTGTCAAAATTCTTTCGTCCAAGGAACAGCCTGGTTTTACTATCTCTGTAATAGACCTGTTAGTTCTATTAGTCAATGATATGTTCAGTACTCTTCTCCAGAATGACAACTGACATTGATTCTTCTTTTATTATCCTTAGTCATTGTCCAGCTCTCTGATGAATTGCAAGTAATAGCAAAAACCATGGTCTGGGCCAGGCATCTCTTAGTCTCTAGACAGACACCATTGTTGTTCAGCGCTCAGAAGAGGTGAACAATAGCTTATTTTCCCAATGTAATTCATCTTCTGATTTCCTGGTACCAAGAGTGTTGATTGTGGAGCAGAACAAGCTGAAGTTGTTAACAATGTCAATTGCCATTTGTCATGATGCTGCCAATTGACCCAGTTGTGGGAATCTTTGTTTTATTGATTTTGTGTCTGGTAAGTGGTTGATAGTTCTTATTTTTATGATGTTATTCATTAGTTACCAGCTTAAAATGTTCAGTATAAGGGGTGGGCCACTCACTCCACTGGAAGTCCTCTCTGGGAAAATTTGCCTTTTATAAAGTCTTTCCAGTTTTCTCTGGTCTGCAGTGCAGCCCTGTAGGAATCTCACCTTCTTGTAGTCCCCTCTCCTAAATTCTATAGTCCTCCTTTGTCTGTAGAGTGGCAGAGTGGGTGAGACCAAAGGCTCCACTGAAGCAATTTTAAGCAATTTCTTGCAAGCTGAGCAAGTGAGTTTCTCCCCTATTTGTAGCTCCCTGTCTCAAACTCTATTGCGTCCTCTTTGGTTCCTGGGATAGCCATACAGTGACAGAGATCCTCAAATGGAGGAACATTTTTATACAGTGGAGTTTCTCTCACCCACATCTTAAGGTGCTGGCTCTGGGAAAGACTGCTTCACCCAATGAATTCTCCTTTGAAATTTAATGTTGTCCTTTGTCTCTGGAGTGGCAAAGGATCAGAGGTGCCAACTTAAGCAGTTTCTGTCAGAGGAGTATAAAGGTGGCTCTGATTCTAACACCTCAGCATGCTTGTTGAGAAAGTGAGTTTTCCCCCTGCTTGTCACTCTCTGTCACAAACATTGTTGTCTAATTGGGACCTGGGATGCCCCCAAAGTAATGGGAATCCCCAGGTGGAGGAAACTTTGTCCCAGGCAGTTTCAGGCTCTTCTCTCCCCTACGACTAAAGTGTTGGCTCTGGGAAAAAGTGTCTCACCTGATGGTGTCTTCTTTTCTAAAGTCTAATGTTGTCCTTTGTCTCATGAATGGTGTGAGATCAGGCATGTCAACTTTAACTAAGAAGTTACCATTCAGGAAAGTTTGCCAGGCAGCTCTCTTTCTAAAATCTTGGTATGCCAACTGAGAAAGTGAGTCTTTCCTCTGCTTGTTGTTGTTGTTGTTATGTGCCGTCGAGTCGTTTGCAACTCATAGCGACCCCACGTACAACAGCCCTAAACCCTGCCCTATCCTGTGCCAATCGCATTGCCTCTGACACACCCATCCCGATTACCCCAGTCACTCAATCAATCCACCTCATAGAGAGTCTTCCCCTCCTGCGCTGTCCCTCCACCCTCCCAAGCATGATGTCCCTCTCCAAGGACCTGTCCCTCCTTACAAGATGTCCAAAGTATGTCAGATGAAGCCCCAGAATCCTTGCTTCCAAGGAGTAGCCTGGTTTAACCCTCTTCAGGATGAATCTGTTTTTTTTCTTGGCAGTCCATGGTATTTTCAATATTCTTCTCCAGCACCACAGCTCAAAGGCATCAATTTTCCTTCTATCCTCCCTAGTCATTGTCCAACTCTCTGATGCATAACAAGTGATTGCAAAGACCATGGCCTGTATCAGGCGTACCTTAGTCTCCAGAGAGACACTGTTGCTCTTGAGTACTTTAGAGAGGTCCCTAACAGCAGACTTTCCCATCACAGTACTTTTTTTTATTTCATGGCTGCTGGTGCCAAGAGTATTGACTGTGGAGACATGCAAACTGAAGCTGTAGTTTATTTAACATTTTATTACAAGATTTTTCAAAAGAGTTTTTCATTTTTCTTCTTTTATTTCTTTCTTTAATTTTAGTTTTACCTTATCTCTTTCACTCCACTAAAATCCTCTTGTCAAGGGCATCCATTTTGCAAGTCTGATGATTTCTTCATTGTAGGGTAATATTTTTTTTATTCAAAATAATTTGCCTAGCCACTGATTTTGATATTTGTTATATATGGTGCAGGTCAAAGTTAGTGATGTGAATGAGGTGAATAGCACCTTTTTGAATGAGAACATGCAAACAAGGTATGTAGATTAGTATGGATGGGACTGGTCTGTCTTGTCATACTTAAAATTAATAAGATTAGAAATGAAAAAGGGACTGTCATTACCATGAAGGAGTATGGCATTCATTCTTTTGTGCAGAGATTCTTGCACTTGGCAGAACAGAATTTAGACCAAAACAGCAGAGGTAAAGGAACATAAGAGGCCTAAATGAGACAAAACTCAACAAAATTGCTCTTCCATGCAGCCAAAGCCAATGATTTTCTTGGACTTACTGAAGGGCTGGGAGTGGGGATGGGCGAGGTACCATAATTGTAGGACTAAAAGAGTATTTTTAAACTGGCCCAGAACTATGAAGTAGGAGTTTGAAAGTCTAAAGAAGTTTTTCTGATTGAAGAAATTTTATGGGGACTATTTCAAATTTAGGGAGCTCTACAGCACAGAACAATAGCTACGATTTCTAACCTACATTGTGACCTGGTAGGTTCTCTAATAAATCACATAATTCTGAGAATTGTCTGTGAATTCTGTGTAACCATTCCAATGGATTAATGTTCCCACTGGACTCAATGAGAGCAGTAGGAGTAGGAGATGATTAGTGTTACAATTGATGGATGTATGCTTTGGAGTGTGGGGGCACAAAATCTCACAGGAATACATTTTGTTTTATTGACTTTATTGATGTGAATTCTCTCCCTTGTATAGTTAGTAGGTTAGTGGAGGTCAGACACTGCCAATTTTGTACCAGCTTTGCTATTTATATACCCATTTTACTTTATGATTTAATATAATTGATCACATCCTCCTTTCTCGGCACTGTTTTCAGTGAATTTCTAAATAGTGTATCTCTTGTTTCCTTTTGACCTTTTCATTGTGGTTTGAGTGAATGAACATTCACAGAATAAATTATTTTTCCACTAAAAAATGTATACACATTTAGTTTCATGAAATGGGTTATATTTTTCCATAATGGAATTGCACTATTATTGCTTATTCCCTGGCGTGTGTGTGTGTGTGTGGACAATCAGTTGACCAACTGACTAAAAAAGATCCATATTTGTTTTCATTCCAAAATATAATGAGAAAACAGAATGCAGACATTGTTGGACAGTATTGCAAATATCACATGTAAATAAAAATCTTACTATAGGTTTTTGGAAATGGCTGTAGCGGAACATTCACAGAGAACTTCCAGAAACTTAGGCTGGATTCAGAATGAGGAATGTCATCGTTGATATCAAATGGATCTTAGCTAACAGAAAAAATTACAAGAAAGTTGCTTACTTCTGTTTCATTGACTATGCAAAGATATATGACTGTGTTTATTACAGTAATTTATGGATAGCATTGAGGAGGATGAGAATCCCAGAATGATTTCTTGTGCTTAGGGCTGTTGTACATAGGGTCTTGATGGCACGTAACAAAAACAACAAAATGCCAAATCTATGAATCAAAAATCACTCATCTGAACAGAACAAGGGGGCATTGCTTGGTTTAGAATCAAGAAAGATGTGTGCTAGGGTCATGTCAGTTCTTCATACCTATTCTATCTATACACTGAACAAACAATTCAAGATGCTGTAGTATGTAGAGAATGACTAACCAACAACATGAGTTATGAAGATAACACAACCTTGTTTGCACAAAGTGAAGAATTCTTGAAGCACTTATTGAAGAAAATCAGACTAAAGCTTCCACTATATATTGCATCGTGATACCAAGAAAACAAAATCCTTTCCACTGGCTCAATAGATAACATCATGATCAACAGTAAAAATTGTCAATAATTTAATTTTACTTGGATTCAAAATCAATAGGCATAGAAGCAGAAGTCAAGAAATCAAGACATGCTGCATTGGGCAAAATATTGTTAAGAACCTATTTAAAATACTAAAAAGCAAAGATAACAGTTTAGGGATCAAGGTGCACCTGATCCAAGCCCTGGTATTTTCAGTTGCTTCTTATGCATCTGAAAGTTGCATAGTGAATAAGGAAAGTAGAAAAGAATCAATGCCTTTCAACTCAAGGTTTCAGGGAAGATAATATCTCATGAATCTGCATTATGCATATGACACAACCTTGTTTGCAACAAGTGAAGATTTAAAACACTTTATGAATAAGAGTTAAAACTATATCCTTCAATATGAGTTAAATCTCAACACAAAGAAAAAAATTCTCACCTCTGGGACAGTAGACAACATCATAAGAGATGAGTAAAGATTAAAGTTATCCAAATTTTTTCAACTATCAAAAGAACAAATAAAGCTCTCTTGGAAGAAATACAACCAAAAATAGCTCAAGAGTACCTTAGTTATTAAAATAAGTTATAAAAGTGCTTTTTAACTATTAAAGAAGTCTACACCAATATTTATATCTTGATTACTGCTTCTCTGAACATTAATTGTAGATCACTTCTATATATTTTTTTCATTTATTACATTTTGCATATTGATCAAGTTGTGAGAGTTACTTTTTCACATTTAGGTGCAGTTTATACTGAAAGCTAGTCTTAGCTAATTAATACAAGATATTAGCCTAGTTGTTTTTATAATGTAGTTGTTTTTGTAGAATTAATTTCAACTATGACAAGGCCAAATGTTTAGAACAGAAATGCTCCATAGGCTTTTCAAAAGTGTGGCTTTTCAGAGACAAATATTCAAGTCTTAATTCCAAGGTGAATTTGAGTGAATTTTAACCATGTTTCTTTCTATTAGTATTTCAGCTATTAGCATTTTGCATCATCCAATGACTCCATATTTTCTTTATTTTTTTGTTACCAGTCATTATTTTTATTTGTACAAATTTTCAAAATATTATACTGTTTAAATTATAAAGTTTGAAAACATTGTTTTCCACCAGATCTTTCTCAATGATTTCTTTATGATATGGTTTAAAAATATTTTGACTGTTGTTATTCTTAGGTAATGTCAGATTAATTATGACATATAGTTAATTTATATAAAAACAGATATGAATTATGTTCTATTCTACGTCAACATCTTACTACCTAATATACTAGAGCCCATTGCGGCAGTCACCATGTGAATCCACCGGTTGAGGGTCTTCCTCACTTTCATCAACATTCTACGTTTCTGAGCATCACGTTCTTCTTTCAGGAATAGCCCTTCTTTGCAATATGCCCAAAGTATGTGAATTGAAGCTTTATCATCTTTGCCTCCAAAGAGTACTTGGTGGCTATACTTTCTCTAAGATGTAATTGTTTACTCTTTTGGAAATTCATGGGATGTTCAGCACTCTTCTCCAATATCACCATTCAAAGACATCAATTTTTCTTCTGTCATCCTATTCATTGTCACTGGAAGCAAGAATTTTGTTGTTGTTGTTGTTGTTGTTGAGATACAATTAACACTGAAGACTGTATGTTTTGGTTTTCAAGTGTTTCAAGTCCTCCTTACTTTCAGCAAACAAAGTTGTGTCATCTATTTAATGCAGGTTACTGATGAGTATTCCTCCAATCTTTGGGTGGGGGTGGACTGTGGATCAGATGATTCTAAGAGAACCAAAATAGGATCTTGAATCTATTCTATCTAAATTTCAAAATTATCTTCACAATAAGTTCAAAGCATTGAATACCAATTATAGAATTCCAGATGAATTGTGAGGTGATATCAAGGATATCATCTATGAGGGCAGTCATTACAAAGACAGAAGAGGGGAAAAAATTAAATCAATGTCAGAATAAAGAGAAAACATACACAAGTAAAAGAGCAGAACGGAAGATTTCCAAGGGTGGCTCGAGAAGACAAAGCAACATATTCCACTAGAATATACAGACAGCTGTAATTGTAGACTAAAACAAAGAAAAACTCACTCTGCATCTCTCAAGCTGAGAGAACTGAAAAACAAACTTAAGCCTTGAGTCACAATATGGAAAGATGCTATGGGCAATATTGAACGACCCAGGAAGTATCAAAAGAAGATAAAATAAATACCCTGAGTCACTATTCAAGAAAGAACAAGTGACATTGAAAAATGTCAGAAAGTACCATATGAGCAGGAGCCAGTGATAAAAAAGGAGAAAGTGGAAAATACATTGAAGCCATTGGCAAAAAAAAAAATAAAGCCCCAGTAATCAACGGGATACCTATTGACTTGTTTCAGTTAACAATGCAGCCCTGGGTGCACTCACCCATCTATGCTAGGAAATTTGGAGGACAAATGTGTGGCCAACAGATTGAAAGAGGCCCATATTTTCCCATTTCCAAGAAAAATTATCCACAGAATGTGAAAACTACCAAACAATATCATTAATGTTACATGCAAGCAAAATACTACTAAAGAACACTCAAAAATGGTTGTACAGATCATAACAAATTACATTGAGAATAAAGGGAACATTGAGAATGTTAATTTAGAGCATTGAGAATAATGGCTAACACTGAGAAGAATGGGAATCCTAGAGCGCAAAACCTAACCTAGACCAAGAGGCTATTTTGTGAACAGAGCAAGAGAAGACTACATGTTTTAAATTAAGAAGGGAGTATGTCAGGGTTACATTCTCTACTTTTATCGCTATTCAACCTGTAAGCTGAGCAAATTATTTGAGATGCTGGATCTATGAAGGAGTGTATGGCATCAAGACTGGAGGAAGACTCATCAATAACCTCATTATGCAGGTAACACAACTTTGCTTGCTGAAAGTGAAACTATGCATTTGTCACAGAAGATCAAATAATGCAGCCTTTAGTATGGATTGAATTTCAACATCAAGGAAAAAAATCTTACCAATGGACTGATAAGCAACATCATGATGTTTTTTTAAGTGTCGTAGAATCCTAAACAACCCATAGCGACCCTGTGAACAAAAGTCTTCAATACAAAATTTTGATCTTTTCTCCAAGTTCACAGAATTTCTGGAGCCAAGCTTTTTTGGAAGTGGGTGCCACTACTGCTTCCAAAAATATTTTATTCAGGAGATCCACAAAAACCACTCATCTTCCCATCATGGAAATAGGCCCAGACTAGTGACCAAAAGCCTTTTTAAATGCAAGGCTAAGTCCGATCAGCTCACAACCTATTGTGAGCAAGAGCTATACCCTAGTCTCAATCCCAAACCAGAAAACACATGTTAGCAGAATGCTAACTGCCATTCCACTCCTCTTCCCAGCCTGGACATGGAAGGGAGGAAAAAAAATTGAAACTCAGCAATTACATCTTATTTGGATCCACAACCAACATCCTTGGTATCAATTGTTAGGAAATCAGAAGATACATTTCACTGGAAACATCTACAATTAGGGACCTCTCCAAATTATTGATGTCAGTTGTTTGATTCAGGCCATGATCTTTCCAATTACTTTCTCTGTGTCTCAGAACTGTGCAATGAATAGAGATGACAGAAGGAGTATCAATATCTTTGAGTTGTGGTATTGGAGAAGAGGTCTGAACATCCCATGGATTTCCAAAAGAACAAGCAAATATTTCTTTGAGAAAATGCAGCCAGAGGGCTCTTTGGAGATAAAGATGATGAGATTTCACCTCACATAATTTGAGTATATTTTTAAGAGGAGTAAGATGATTCAACTGAGTGTGGAAATTAAATTACTGAACAATGTGAGTGATATCACATGCAAGCAAAATTCTGCTGAATATTGTCCAAATGGAAGAGTACATCACCAGAGAACCACCAAAAATATAGACCAGGTTTTAAAGAGGCTATGGTTTCAAAGACATTATCATCAACGTCACATGGACCTTGTTTAAAAGCAAAGAGCACTGGAGGTATATCTATCTGTGCTATATTGACGATGTAAAGATATTTGGCTATGTGGATCACAAAAATTGTGGCTAAACTTAAGAAGAATGACATTCCAGAACAATTGATTGTTGTTGTTGTTGTTGTTGTTGTTGTTGTCAAGTTGTCGTTGAGTCTCAGGCGACTCATAGTGACCCTATGAAGGAGAGTCCTCGATGCTTGGGTGACTTTCATCCTCTCTCCAGGTTCATAGGGTTCCAGAGGCAAGCTATTATGGAAGTGGATGCCACTCCTGTGGATGCCACTCCTCCTTCCACAATTGACTGTACTCATGCAAAATCTATACTTTAATCAAGAAGCAGTTGTCAGAACAGAACAAGGAAACATGGCATTGTTTCAAAATCAGGAAAGGAGTGTGTCCAGGATTTATCCTGTCTCCATAATTTTGTAATCTTTATGCAACACAGATCATTAGGGAGGCTGGACTTTATGAGAAGAAATGTGGCATTAGGATTGGAGGAAGACCATCAACCACCTACATTTTGCAGATGGTATAACCTTGCTCGCAGAAACTGAGGAAGACCTGAAGCATCAGCTGCAGAAAGTCAAGGACTGCAGTCTTCAGTATGGATTGAAGCTCAACATCAAGAATACAAAGATTCTCACCACTAAGCCAATTGGAAGCACCATGATAAATGGAGAAAAGATTGAGATTGTTAACCATTTCAGCTTTCTTGACTCCACAATCAACACTCTTTGCACCAGCAGTCAAGAAATCAAAAGATGAATTGCTCTAGAGAATGCTGCTGTCAGAGACCTCTTAAAAGTGCTGAAGAGCAACAATGTCAGTCTGGAGACTCAGATATGCCTGATTCAGGCCATTGTCTTCAAAATTACTTTCTATGCATCAGAGAGTTGGATAAAGACCAAATATGACAGAAGAAAAATTGATGTTTTTGAGTTGTGGTTCTGGAAAAGAGTATAAAACATACCATGGACTTCCAAGAGAACAAACAGGTCTATCCTCAAGAGGGTGAAACCAGGCTACTACTTGGAGGCGAGGATTTTGAAGCTCTGTCTCACATTCATTTGGCACAAGTCACTAGAGAAGAATATCCTGCTTTGAAGGATGGAGAAACAGTACAGGAGAGGAAGACGCTAGATAAGATGGATTGGCATAATCACTGGGATAATAGGGATAGATGTGTTTGAGACAGTGAGACTGGCTCAGGATGAACAGAATTCAGAGCTATTTTACATAGCATCTCTATGAATCACGGGTGACTTGAAGGCACACAACAACACAACAGTGTTCCTTGGAGAGGGACATAATGCTTGAAAGTCTGTTTTTCAGCAAAGAAGAGAAAGTTCCTCAGTCATGCAGACTGACACCATGACTGCTGGACTGCTTCAATAGGCTCTATTTGTCAGGAAGGGTGAAGAAGACACAAGATAGGACAGGGTTCAGATCTATTGTTCATAGAGTTGTTATGGGTCATACTCAACAGAAGGGTATCTAACAACAGCAACAAACTACATTTTGCATTCAGATTTTAAAGAGGTTTTTTTT
>NW_006400045.1:2388047-2389051 GCF_000299155.1 Elephantulus edwardii | reverse complement strand
TTGTGCGGGGAGAAGGGTGCAACAATGAATGAATGGAATACCAAAATCTCTGTAGATGTTCATTGAAATGAAAAATTAACAACCTAAATTTAAAAAAAAAAAATAGAGGCGTGGCTAGACGTAAGTAGAGAAGCCTGCTCCTGGCTAATTCTGCTTATCAAATGGATGTAAGAAGCAATAATTCAAAGAAAAGTTACTTAATATGAGTTTGTGACTTTTAGGTTATAATTTTTTAAAAGCAAAATAATTTTGACACAAACAACTGTTCCTGGAAATAAATAACAATGTTTAGACATGTGACTGTCATGTTTTCTGTTTAATTCACTGTTCTTTCTATGGTGCCATAGCTTTAAGATCTTTTTGCTGTCCAATGAGACATAAGTGGCTGTCAACATGGGGTAGCTCCCAGGAATGCCTTTAAACTCTTGCTCAAATGTAGCACATTCATGAGGCATGTGCCTTTTCATTTGATCCTCTATCTCTTTATCCTGCTACTCTAATATCTGAAGTATAGTAGTGATCTTGCATACTCAGACAAACATAGTAAAGATGACAGAACAGAAAAATAGAAAAAGCTCATATTATTTTGTTACCACTATTGAAAAGAACTTATCCAAGTAATTATCAATCTTTCAGATTTCTTCTTTGTTATTATTTGCCATCCAGTTGAAACCAGCTCCTAATTGACCCTTCAGTGGTCTTTAAGAGGCACTTAGTCAGACAGGAGGAGGTTTCTTATCTTTCTCCTGTGGAGCAACTGATAGATTTGAACAGCATGCTTTCAGATCAGCAGCATCATGATACAATGACTGGAGCAATGGGAGTCGATGTGTCAGAATTAGTGAGACTGGCTGAGGGCATGGCAGGGTTCAGAGCTGCTGTATATAGGGTTGCTACGGGAGGCAAGGATTCCGAGGCTCCGTCTAACATACTTTGGACATGTTGTGAGGAGAGACCGGCCCTTAGAGAGGGACATCATGCTTGGGAAGGTGGAGGGATGGCGC
>NW_006400045.1:2386752-2387766 GCF_000299155.1 Elephantulus edwardii | reverse complement strand
AGGTCTAGTGGTCTAATGGCAAGAAGTTGCACTTCAATCCTAAAGGAATGAGATTTGAGGCCACCAGCTGCTTCACGGGAGAAGAATTGCCTCTGAAAACCTGCCAGAGGGTTAGCTATGGGTCAGTTCCAACTCTACAGTACACAGCAAGCCACCAGAACTCTCTCATGACATATGGGCGATAAATCCTTGTGTATTACTATATGACATGATATTAAAGCCCAGGATGCATATAACTCAAGTCATTGTATTTGTGATTTCTTCATATGCATGAGGAAGATTTGGTGGGTAAATATTTGGGCTTTTAACTCAAAGGCAGGTGCTAGAGTCTACCAGCTTGCTCTAAGGGAGAGTCAACTATGAGTAGATTCTGTCTTGATAACAATGAATTTTGAAAGTTATTGGAAAATGTATTTAAATTTTTACTTTTAAAACATATTCTAAAGTTTTTCCAAGCTTTTCTTGAATGAAGTTTACAGTCCTTGGTTTTAGTCCTAGGTCTATGATCCACCTTGAGTTGGTTTTTGTATAAGGAGTGAGGTGGGGATCTTGTTTAATTCTTCTGCGGATAGTTTTCCAATTTTGCCAACACCATTTGTTAAAAAGGCTCTCATTTCCCCACCTAACCGATTTCATTTCTTTGTCAAAAATCAATGGCCCATAAATAGATGGGCTGATTTCCAGGTTCTCAATTCTATTCCATTGATCTATGTGTCTGTCATTGTACCGGTATGTCTTGACTACCACGGCAGTGTAGTAGGATTTTAAGTCAGGGAATGAGATGCCTCCTACCATTTTTCTATTTTTAAGGAGTGCTTTGCTTATTCGTAGCTTCTTTGCATTCCAAATGAAGCTGGAGATTGCCTTTTCCATCTCATTTAAGAATGAAATTGGTATTTGTATTGGGATTACATTGAACGTGTATATTGCCTTTGGTAATATTGCCATTTTCACAACATTAAGCCTTCCTATCCATGAGCAGGGAATATTCTTCCACTTCTCTAGGCTTTTTTT
>NW_006400045.1:2381842-2382617 GCF_000299155.1 Elephantulus edwardii | reverse complement strand
TGGAATAGCTAGTTATATGGAATTTCTCTATTCTAATTCTTAAGGAAACATCAAACTGTCACACAAAGTGTTTATAGTATTTTTTTAATCCTACCAATTGTGTTAGAAATTCAGAGGACAACTGTCTGGCCAATGTATTGGAAGATGTCAATATTTATTCCCATTCTCAAGAAAGGTGATCCAACAATGTGGAAACTATTAAACAATATTAATATCACATGCACACTATATACCGCTGAAGATTATTTTAAAAATGGCTAGAACAGTACATAGATAGGGACGTTCCAGAAGTTCAAGCAGGGCTTAGAAGAGGCTGAGGGATCAAGGATATCATTGCTGATGTGTGATGGATCCTAGCTGAAAGTAAAGAATACCAAAAGAGTTATTATTTATGCTTTATTGACTATGCAAAGGCATTTGACTTTGTGAATCATGTTGTGGCTGACACTGAATGGAAGAATGGAATTTCCAGAGCACTTAAGTGTGCTCATGTGGAACCTGTACCTAGACCAGAAGGCTGTTGTATGAACAAAGCAGGGGAGCACTGCATGGTTTAAAATTAAGTACGGAGTAAATCAGAGTTGTATTCTTTCTCTATACCTCTTCAATCTGTATGCTAAGCAAATGATCCGAGAATCTAGACTCTGTATAGAGGACTGTAGCATCACATTTGGAGGCAGACTCATTAAAAACTTGGGTTGTGCACATGACAAAACCTTGTTTGTGAAAGTGAGGAAGACTTGAAGCATTTGTTGCAGAAGATCAATGAATGCAG
>NW_006400045.1:2379552-2381442 GCF_000299155.1 Elephantulus edwardii | reverse complement strand
GGATGGCAAAAAGAATGAACAGATATATCTTGGAGAGAGTGCAGCTGGAGTGCTCTTTGGAGGCAAGAATGATGAGGCTTCACCTCTCATACTTTGAGCATGTTGCTGTTGTTGTTATGTGCCATTGAAGAACTCAACTGGCATTTATCAAGCTGAAAGAAGTTAAAAACCAAATTAAAGCCTCATGTTGCTATACTGAGAGATGCTATGGGCACAATTTTGAATGATCCAGGAAGCATCAAAAGAGCATGAGGGAATATACAGAATTACTGTACCTAAAAGAACTGACAAACAACACTAAAATAATTCAAGAAATACCATATGCTCAAGGACCTATGGTAAGGAAGAAAGAAGCTGAAACTACACTGAAGGCACTGGAAAAAAATAAGGTCCCAGAAATTGATGGGATACCAATTGACAGATTCAGCACTATATAAGCTCACTAGTCTATGCCATGAAATTTGGAGGATGGATGCCTTGTTATCTGACTAGAAGAAATCCATATTTTTCCCCAATTCTAAGAAAGATGATTCATAATATGTGAAGATTATTGAACAATAGCATTAATATCACATGCCAGAAAAATATTTGCTGAAGATAATTCAAATACATTGAGAAGAATATATAGACAGAAACTGTCAGAAATTTAAGCTGGTTTCAAAAGAGGTAATTGCACCAGAAATATCATGATGATGCCAGATGGATCCTGGCTGAAAGCATAAAATACCAAAAGAACATCTATTTAAATTCTCTATAAGACCATTATTGAAAAATGTGTATGAGGATCCAGTCAGGGGAGGAAGAGAGAGAGCAGAGGGATGAGGTTATGTGAGGGAGAGTGTTAATAATAGGGTTGTACAATTTGATGGGTGGAGGGAGAGGTGGGTAAAGGAAATGGAAAGATCTGGTGTGAAAACCAATGTATATGAACTTTGTAAGTAAATCAGTATAAAATTTAAAAAAACCCCAGTATCTAATTTTTTTTAAAAAAAGAATTATCACCTAACCGTTTCTCCAATACCTATCTAGGAATAAACAAAAAATAGTGTTGTTGATATTATACATCTTTGAGTATATTGTCTCAATAAACCCTAATAAACCTAAAAAAAAAAAGAAAGTCTGTTTGTGTTTTATTGACTATGCAAAGGCATTTGATGGTGTGGATCATAACATATTATGTGTGTCTAACATTCAGAACTTACTGAGAATCTTAAAACACTTATTGTGTGCCAATGCAAAACCTGTACCCAGACCAAGAAGCTGTTGCAAGACCAGAACAAGGGAACACGACATAGTTTAAAATGCAGAAAGTTGTGCATCAGGGTTTTATCTTTTCTCCATTCCTATTTAATCTGTATATTGAGCAAATTATTCAAGAAATTGGACTCTTTTAGGAAGAATGTGGCATCAGGATTCGAGAAAGATTTATCAATAGCCTGTTTTATGCAGATGACACAACCTTGTTTACTGAAAGTAAGGAGGCCATGAAGAAGAAGATCTTGTAGAAGATCTAAAACTGCAGCCTTTAATATGGATTGCAGTTAAACATCAAGAAGACAAAAATAGAACGATAAGCGACATCATGACAGATATAGAAACTGTCAATCACTTCATCTGACTTCGATCTACAATCAATATAATTGGCATGAGTAGTAAACAGTAGTAAAATGATCAGATGTATTACATTTAGAAGTGTACAGTCACAGACTTATCCAAATTATACTAAGAATCAATGATATTGAGGACTAAGGTGAGTCTGATTCAGATTATGTTCTTTTAAATCACTTGCTATGCATCAGAGAGCTGGACAATGAATAAAGATGATAGGCAATAAATAGATGCCTTTGAACTGTGGTGTTGACAAATAGTACTGGCTATTCCATGGACTGC
>NW_006400045.1:2376988-2378993 GCF_000299155.1 Elephantulus edwardii | reverse complement strand
AATTGCAGTGATGGTCTTGAGTGTGTCAGAGATGTTGACATTGGCACAGGTTAGGAGAGGGTTCAGATATGTTGTTCATAAGGACAAATTTTGTACTCATTTCGATGACACCTAAGCAGAACAACAAAATAATATATCAGTCACCATACACTGAAGCTGAATTCAGAAGAGGCTGTGAAATTAGAAATATCTTTATTGAAGTCAGGTGGATCTTGGCTGAAATTAGAGAAAATCCAAAGGTGTGAGATTTAAATCCTCTAGCTGCTCTGCAGGAGAAAGATAGGCAATCTCCTCCGATTTGATTCACTACCTCTTAAAACTTTCTGGAGTGTCAGCTAATGGTCAGTTCCAACTTGATGGTACATAACATAACACAAAGATGTTAACTTGTGTTTTATTAAATATACAAAGACCATTTGACTTGGTGATTCTCAATAAAGCATGAACAACTTTAAGAAAATATGAATCAAGAAGAGTTAATTGTGCTTCTAATGAATCTGTAAATGGACTAAGAAACACCAATTTTGAAAAGAACATTGACATATATGGCATGGTTTAAAATTAGCAAAGGCATGCATAACGTTTATATCCTTTATACATATGTATTGATTCTGTATGCTCAACAAATAATGAGAACATTTTATGAAGAAGAGTATGAAATTAAGATTAGGAAAAGACTTATCAATAGTTGTCAGTACATATATGTCACAATCTGTCTGACAAAAATGAATATTAGATCAATTTGTTGATGAAACGTAAAGACTACGTTTGTCATTGTGAATTATACCTCAACATAAAGAAGACAAAAATATTACAACTGTAACAATTAGCAAATAAATAAATTGAGAAAAGATTGAAATTATAAAGGATTATTTTTACTTGGATGTACAATCAATATCTATGGAATCAGCAGTCAAGAGATCAAAAGACATATTGCAATTAGTAAATTGACTATCATTGATCTCTTTAATCAGCTCATAAACCATGATTTAACTTGAAAAACTAACATGTGTCTTACTCAAGCCATCACATTTTCAGTTGATTAATATGCATATAGACTTTGGACAATGACTTTAGTTTAAAAAGGAGGAATTAGTGTTTTTGAATTCATGTTCATAAAATATTTTACATATACCTTGGAGGCAAGGATTCTGAAGTTCGTCTGACATGCTTTGGGCATGTTGCAAGGAGGGACCAGTCCTTGCAGAGGGACATCATGCTTGGGAGGTCGGAAGGAAAGCACAGGAGAGGAAGACACTTGATGAGATGGATTGATTCATTGACTAGGGTAAAGGGGGTAAGTGTGTCAGAGACAATAAGATTGGCACAGGATAGCACAGGGTTTAGGGCTGTTGTACATAGGGTCGCTATGAGTCACAGGTGACTATATACACATAACATAACTATATAGCACATAACAACAACAACAACATGCCATGGACTGACAAAAGAAAAAACCATCTTGGAAGATTACATGAAACATTTATTGATGAAAATAATACTTTAGTATGAAATTCACCTCAACATGAAGAAAAACTTTCAGAATGTGACAAACAAGCAACATCATTATAAATGGAGAAAAAGTTGAAGTTGTCAAAGATTTCATCTTACTTAGATCTGCAAGTTTGCACTGGAGATAGAAAAAAAATTAAATGTTTTATTGCACTGGAAAAAAAAAACTTTTAAAAACCAACTATTTAATGATTGGAAAGGAAAAGATGTGACTTGGAGAACTAAATTGCACCTAATGGAAGCCATAGTATTTTCAGTTTCTTTAAATGCACGTGGAAATTGGACAATGAATAAATAATGAAAATAATTAAAAGCTTTGAATTATGGTGTGGGCAAAAATTATTAATATACTACAGACCTCCAGGAAAACAAATACATCTTAAAAAAATTCAGTAAGAGTTCTCCTTAAAAATGAGGATGAGGAGGTTTCATCTCACATATTACAGATGTGGTAGCAGGAGACACAAGTATAGCCTGATTGGTACAAAGTTGC
>NW_006400045.1:2365880-2367974 GCF_000299155.1 Elephantulus edwardii | reverse complement strand
TGTTTCTAAGATGGTTTTAAAATTTAGGTAGGATAGACTCAAGGTCAAATTCTGGTTCTGTGGATTTGATTTACCCTTTTTAGCTTTAGTTTGAATTTGCATATGAGTCACTGATGGTCTGTTCCACAATCAGCACCTGGACTACTTTTCACAACTGATATTGAACTTCTCCAGAGATGTAATCCATGTGATGACTATGTATACCACCAGGTGAAATCCATGTGTATATTCTGTGATTAATGTTTCTTATAAAATATTTTGGAATGAATACGGCATTGATTATACAGAATCCTTTCATTTTATACACCATCTCATTTCTGTCACCATATCCATGTTTTCCAGCTTCTTCCTTCTTCCCTATTCCTAACTTTTTCATTCCAGTCATGCATCTTTAGGGTATATTCAATCGATTTCTGACTGTAACAGTTGGTAGAGTGAAAAATAGATTTCCTCATCTTAGACTCTAGTTGTTGGTGCATATATTTGAATGATAGTGATATTCACTGGACTTCCCTTGTATGCATGTGGATTTTATCCTGTCACTCACAACACTATATGTCAAATGGATATCGAAATTACTTTTTAAATAACAGCGATTATTGTTTTACTCATCTTTTCACCTTTGGCATATTAAATCATATGATTACCTGATTCAAAGGGTCTCATGTCATCCTATCTCATTTTGCCAATACCTGGTATGCCAATATTTGTTCATTCCATTTGTTTCTTAATAATGTCCAATTTTCATTTGTTCATGCTTTTTACATTCTTTATTACATTTACTAGTATGTGCTTACAACTGTTCCTCTTCTTTTGTGTTTCAGTATTTAAGGACTCAGCCTCAGTTTGCCATATCTGTGAGTCTACCCCCAGTGTGCTTTATTGTACATAGGGTTTTCAAAGACCTGTTATTTTAGAAGTGGATGTCCAATCCTTCTTCTTAGTCTGCTTAATTTGAACGCTCAGGTTTAGAAAAGTATCTATCTGACAGAGAACCATTTTATAGAAAGGAGCCAATGAAACATAATTCCCCATTACAGAAGTAACCAATATTTAGTGTTGCCACCCCTCCCTTGACATTTGTATCTTGATCCATCCCTTTCATCACTCCACCAGCACCCCCTTTTCCACTCCTTCCTATCTCATTCAACACTTTCTTCCCCCATATAGAATTCACTTCTGTGATGCCAAATGCCTTGCACTGCTGATAGTTTCTACACTGTTCCTGGTTTCTTTAAGTTTAGGACACTCTAAGTACAAATTCCAGGTTCTAGGTTTAGGGAAGGATTTCTGCCTCAGACAGTTCTGATGAAAAGTCCCTGTTCTTGATCTGTTCCAGGACTGACTTCTTATGACTTAGTGTTTCTGATCCTCCATTTGCAACATGCTTTGGTAACCTAGTGGCAAGAAGCTATGCTGTTATCTCAAAGGTAAGTGATTTGAATGCACCAACTGTTCCCATGAGAAGGGTGGACAATTTCCTGCTGTGCTATTACTTGCTTCTGAAAACCCACTGAAGGGTACTCTATGGTTCTGACTTGGTGGTATAGGACAGCAACTTTCACAGTAGGATACTTCCCTAGGACTGGGTGATATCTCCTCTAGATCTGGTATGCAGATGTTGTTTTCTTGGCCTGAGGGAATGTGGCACTTGATCCTTAACCTAGTTATATATGTAGGCCTTGTTTTGCTTTGAATAGTACCCTCACTGCTGTCCTAGCCCGATGGAATTTTGGGATGATGGGCTTTACCTGATATGGAGAGGGCAAAGATGAATCTAGATCTTCCAGCCTTCAAAGACAGAACAGCCCAAGTGCCCATCAACAAACGAATGGATTGAGAGGTTGTGTTGTATTCACACAATGGAATATTATGCAACAGTGAATAAAAGAACTCATGAAATAATATGCAAAATGGGTCACCATGGAGGACATTATGCTGAGTAAAATATCTCAGTCACAAAAAGACAAAAACTATATAATGCCACTGTTATAGAACAGGACTGATATGGGGGTTGGGGAGAAAGTAAGAAAAGAGGGGATAAATAATGTAAACAGCATTGAAATAGATAAGGGAGAGAACTGTATAAAGGGA
>NW_006400045.1:2363841-2365630 GCF_000299155.1 Elephantulus edwardii | reverse complement strand
GAAAGAAAGACCGGAAGCTAGTTATATATATAGGCCTTTTTCTGCTTGGTACACTAATCAGTGAAAAAAAAAAAAAAAAAAAAAAGAAAGAAAGACCGGAAGCTAGTTATATATATAGGCCTTTTTCTGCTTGGTACACTAATCAGTGAAAAAGATGAAGAACCTCAACAAAATAGTCACAGCTGACTTCAAGATTAAATTATAACATAGCTATGACTATTAGGATGGTACAGGCCTATGCAGGGAGATCTGATGGCCTACTGCTAAGGAGCTAAACTGCTAAGCTGAAGGCTATTTGAATCCATGAGCTGCTCCATCAGAGAAAGATGGTCAGTGTCCTTTTATGTGATTTAGTGAGGTCTCTGAAAACTCCAAGTAGGGTCAGCTATGAATCAGTTCTGACTGATGCAGGCACACAACAACAGTCCTGTGTAGCATTTTGATAATTTGTTTATGAGTTTATACTTACTTGAATGAATCTACCAATAAATAATAGCCAATTAAGGAGAAATGGTGTATAAAATTAAAGCATTGGCTGCTAACTCTGAGACTGACAATCCAATGACTCTACGTGGGGGAAAAAATAAATAAATCTGATGGTCTGTTTCCATATATACAGTCCAAGAAAACTTTTAAGTTAGCTCACTTGTGCCATATATAGTTATTATGAGCTGACTTACTCCATAACACAACTAACATGGCACTAAACAACTACAACACAGCAACATTGACTAAATGTGTTGAGAATATTTTCATGCTATCTCTTCTTATAAAAACTCTGAGTTTATATTATTCCTAGCCTTCTTCAGAAGAAAAAAAATAGCTAATCTTAATTATTAAAATATAGTGTGTTGTAAGTGTTTTGCTTCTTTAAGGAATTATCTATGTGGTATCACATTTACAATAGAACTGAGAAAGTTGAATGAGTATTTTATAAGACAGTAAGTTTATTATACGTCCAACATAAAAGGTACATGGTTTGAAAGGTACAGCTGTTTTATAAGAGAAAGATGGGTAATCTCCTACCATGTGAGTTGCTGCCTCTGAAAATTCACTGGATAATCAACTATGGGTCACTTCTAACTCAGTAGTTCTCAACACCAAAATAATTTGAAAATGTCTTATGCGAATGTTAGCACAAGTTGAAGAATATCATCAGCATGAATTAAGAAACTGTTGAAAAGGTGAAATTTAGACTGTACATATTTTCAACAAAAAAACCACCACAAATAGAATGTTTCATTCTTAGGTGTCAGTCACTTGACTAGACTACACTGAAAACAATAGCTGAAAACTGGACACTTTATGGTGCTGTCTTCACAGTCTTCACCATGTATTCACCTATTATTATTCATAATGTCTACAGACAGTCCTATACTATCAAGGAGCTACTTTGAATGGGTTAATAATTTAAGTAATTTTTATTTACTATTATTCAGATTTTTCAAAATTATTCCAATTCAGTATCTTTTTACTTAAAAACTTCATTTCCCTCAATTATTTCACTAGAGTTTAGGAAGAAAAGAGTTTGCAAGGGTTTTGTAATCTGTTCCTTCAATGTCTCTATGGAAAGTCCAGGAAGAAAGAATGACTGTATTAAATCTCTTTACAAACATGCTAATGCCTTCCTCCTAAACATATTAATGACCTGGTAAATCCACTAATGATATTTATTTTATAATGATGATCATTTTATCTGAGAAATTATTTTGCAGAAAAACTTATGCTGTTGAAATTGTTTATTGTAAACACACTTAAAATTTATGTGAAGTGGCTAACTAAAGAAGGT
>NW_006400045.1:2360833-2362856 GCF_000299155.1 Elephantulus edwardii | reverse complement strand
AGCTTCAATCTATATTGAAGGCTGCAGTCACTGAACTGACATTCGGCAGCAAGTCATTCAGGTCCTCCTCAGTTTCAGCAAGCAAGGTTGTATCATCTGTATAACACAGGTTGTTGATGAGTCTTCCTCCAATTCTGAAATCTGGTAAAGCTAGATAAAATTCCTAAATTTATAATTCATATAGTTTGATGTGACAATATCCTCCTATACAGACATTTTATAAAGATGGAGTAGAAATTCTGTGTAAAGAAGAATTAATATTTTGTGGACTATGGTACATGTAACTTATTTCTTGAATAATATCAGTAATAGTTTTAATCCATTGTTTTCTACAAGCTCTCGGATTTCCTTTTCCATTGTGTAGCGACATCTTAGATAGATCTCCTCACTTCCTTGTCATATTCAAACACAAATTAAAACACCAGCCAATTCAAGTGAAAACTTAATTTTTATTTCATACCTAATTCATGATAGAGTTCCTCTCCTTCTAGCACAAATCAAGTCTTTGTTTAGGGGACTTATGATAAAGTATGAATAAAATCTGCTTCTAAATAGCTCATTTAACTTCAGTTTTCCCGTTTCTGCCTCTCTACTTTACCAGCTTGTGAAACGAGATGGAAGAATAGAAATGGAAAAGAAAAGGGAACAATTAGTTCTTATATGGTTTTGGTCAGGTGATTTATTGACTTCAATCAGCTATTAATTGCTTCCTTTGTGGTGGTGGCAGTTGTTATTCTTACGTGGCTTCTAGTCACTTGCAACTCACAGTAATCCTATGGACAACAGTTCTGAACCTTGCTCTATCTTGAGCCAACTTCGGAAATGTCTCTGAAACACCTGCTTCCATTACCTTAGTCATTGAGTCAGTCTATTGCTTTCAAGGTCTTTATCTCTTTTGTTGTCCCTTTACCCTTTCAAGGGTGTTGTACTGCTCCAAGCACTGGTCCCTCCTTGCAACATGTCTAAAGTCTGTCAGATTGACCTTCAATTCAGAATCTTAGCCTCCAAGCAGCAGCCTGTTTTCACCCTCTCCAGGATGAATCTGTTTGTTCTCCTATTAGTCCATGGAATATTCAATATAATTCTCCAGCACAACTCAAAGGCATCATTCAACTTCTAAGTTACTGTCCAGATTTCTGACGCATTTTGTAGTTGTTATGTGCCATTGAGTCACTTGCAACTCCTAGCGGCCCTATGTACAAGAGCCCTAAACACCAATCTATCCTGTGCAAACTTCGCCATCTCAAACACACTCATCCCCACCACTCTACTCACAGAATCGATCCATCTCATCGAGGATCTTCCTCTCCTGTGCCATCCCTCCACTCTCCCAAACATGATGTCCCTCTCCAAGGAACCAGTCCCTCCTTGCAACATGCCCAAAATATGTCAGAAAAGCTTCAGAATCCTTGACTCCAAGGAGCATTCTGGCTTCACCCTCTCCAGACCAAACCTGTTTTGTTCTCCTAGCAGTCCATGGTATATTCAACACTCTTCTCCAGCACTACAGCTCCAAGGCATCAATTCTCTTTACTATTTTTAGTTGTTTGTTTGTTTTTTTAAGATTTTTGTATGAATAATTTAAAGGACCCAGTGAAATTTTTCTCAGTGCCACTTCTTGGTATGGGAAATCTTCTACATGACTAACTCTTTCCAGCAAGCTTTGGTTTCTTCTTTCCTTTTTTTTCTTCTTGTTTCTCCAATCAATTTCATTTTCCAGAAAATTCTGATATGTGTATCAAACACAGTTCAAGAAAATTCTGGCTAAAATGGAATATGCTTAGAGAGAAAATTGTTTTCTATTTTAGGTTGTATTATGTTTGCAGGAAAAAAAAAAAAACACCCATAATCCTATAAAGTTTAGAGAACTTTTCTTTGTTTCAAATTATTTTTATTGTGATTCAAATGGAAGTTTGCAGAGCAAATGGTTTTTCTGTTTAATAAAATTCATTTAAAAATACACATTTTGTTTGTTGACAATAGCTAACGTTTACATTTGAACTTCGTTCCCATCCATTTCTGC
>NW_006400045.1:2355689-2357058 GCF_000299155.1 Elephantulus edwardii | reverse complement strand
TTTTAGGACTTTATTTACTGGAAGTTGCTTTATTACCTTTTCAATTTCTTGTTTTGTATCAGTCTGTTCAGGTGTTCAATTTCAGTTCTGGTCAGTTTAGGTAGTTTTTTAATTTCTAAATATGTGTCCATTTCCTCTACATTTTCATATTTGTTTGAATATGGTGTTGTTGTTGTTATGTGCTGTCGAGTCCCTTGCGACTCACAGCAATCCTATGTACAAGAGCCTTAAACTCCATTCTATACTGTGCTAACCTCGCTGTCTCAGACACACTCATTCCCAGCCTTCCAGTCACAGAATTGATCCATCTCATCGAAGGTCTTGTTTTTCATAATATTCCATTGTTGTTGTTGTTATTAATTGCCTGTTGTTATTAGTTGCCATCGAGTTGAGAGCGACTCATAGTGACTCTATGACCAAAAGACCTAATGCCTTTCCCTAACTATTGTCTTTTCTCCAAGTTCATATAGTTTCCAGAGGCATGTGGTTTAGTAATTGGATGCCATTCCTGCTTCCAAACCTGTTCTACAACTAGGAACTCACCAAACGCTGTCCACATTGGGAAACTGTTCTGGTATTTGATACCCCAGTTGCACAAGGTTCAGCATCACAGCAAACCCAGATTACTTCATACAGCACATTGACAAGAGGAGTGATGTACAAAGTGTAAGAGTGATCCTCCCGTTATAACAGCATTAGTTTCACTTAGCAGTGGTTAAGTGTCATCAAGTTGAATATGACTGTGTTTAAGAATCATACAAAAGACTTAAACTCTCTTCTATTACTAACATAATTTCTGTACAGAGCTCTGTTCTATACCTGCCATCATTTCTGTTCGATTCCCCGTACGGGCCACCACTTGTTGCGCGCCTTGCCTGTCCAGCATCTGGTCTTCTATCATTGGTGTTCAATGCCTCAAACTTATTCTTAAGCCGAACATGAAATTCAGATGGAATTGATGCAAGATTTTATCTTGTTTTCTGTGGGCTTAGTTTCATTTTTTTCAGCCTCCATTCGAACTTTCATATGAGCAACTGATGATCTGAGTCATAGTCCACCCCCGGCCTAGTTTTAACTGCTGATATTCAACTTCTCCAAAGATTTCTTCCACAAATATATTCAATCTGATTCCTCTGCAGCCCATCAGGTGAAATCCATGTGTAAAGTAATCTTTTGTGTCTTTTAGAAAAAAGTATTTGCAAAGAATAAGTCGCTGAAAACAAAAAATTCAATCGTTCTATTTCCAGCTTCATTTCTATTCCCCAAACTATATTCCAACAGTTTACATTTACTCAATATCTCCTACCATTACATTCCAGTCACTAATTATCATTAACATTGTGATTGCATGTTCACTCAATTTGGGCTG
>NW_006400045.1:2344272-2354972 GCF_000299155.1 Elephantulus edwardii | reverse complement strand
TCTTATTAATGAAGGTATAGAGAGCTCTGTATTCAGATGTAGGTGTAGCTACCTTACTAATGTGAGTGTAGGGAGCTCTACTGTAGAAATTAATCATTAATAGAAATCATTCTGTCCTTTCTTTCCAGTGTTCCCAGAAATGCACACTGAACCATGCCCTTGCACCTATTGCTTGGACTTCCCTCCCCCACACACTTTATTGGATTCTTCTAACTAGCTTGTCTTGATGCCTATTGAGGAGGGAGGTTGGGGTTCAGGCTTGTTCCTGCCTTTCAGTTCATTATATAGCTAACAAAAGTTTTGCTAATCAGAACCATATAGTGCATGAGGACAGCAGAGGTAGGAAAAATTTTAAGCCCAAAAAAGGCTTTGACATGGAAAAAAGAAAAGGAATTGAAAGATGAGATTCTTCTGAGAGTTCTACTTAATAATTTTGCCTCAGGGTCAATTCTTAAGACATTAGGATATTTTTATATGAAATTCAGATAGATGGAAATTCTATGCCAAAATAAAGCAGCACATGAGGGGTGTGGGCAATATGAATAGGCTTCACTGTAGATATCGCTTATTGTGAATAATGATGCATATTAATAATTGTGAGAAGATTGGTTTAATATATAAATGTACATGATTAATATAGTCAATTGCAACAGATGATTTTATATGGATTTTGTAAAAAATCATAGGCTCAAATGAATATTAAGCTTGTCTTTTTAATATCCAGTGTACAGAACTATACAATAATTTGCTTTCTCAACATTTCCTTGTCATTAATGCTAATATTTTATAGCTGATTTGTGTTGTATTGGATTGTTTATTAACCAATTGATAAATAAGATGAGATAGAATTAGGGAGAGATTGATGAATTGATTGATTTAAGAAAGTTGCTTATTCTGAAGGATATTTGAACTGAAAGTGGTTACTTTATAGGCTGCAGTCTTTTCAATAGCATATACACACAAATGCTGCCTTATATTTGAAGCTCTATCTCTTCCAATTGGACGTGGCTGCTAGCTTTATAAAAACAGTCATTTCATTTTAAGGGGCATCAGCTTGATCCATCTGCTGTGCAGGTTTGCCAGTGGTCCATAGCCATGACAGAGTGTTTGAAGTGATGCTTCAGAGTATCTTTAAAAACATTTTGCTTCTAACCTCTGTTTGTAGGTACCCTACTTTACCAGTCATCTGTAAGCTGCTTGAATATCCTGTATATGACCTTCCTCCCCACTGATCAACAAATCAGCCCATTTTTATTGAGCCCCAATTATGTACAAGACAGGGAGAGATGGCTGTATTTTATCAAGTTTCAATGGATATTGACTGGCTGCCTTCCAAAGTTTCCTTGCTGGTAATTCTACCTTCCCATTAAATAATGAGTATAGCTTTTTAGTTGGGGCTAATGAACTTTTCATATAATGAATTGTTTGTATAAAAAAAGAGATACTTGAAAATGTTAGCAAATGAAAATTAAATATAAGATTTCTTTTTCTGGAAAAACCAGAAAGATGTTTTAATAAACAGTTAGAAATATTAAAGCTATGATGGTAAGGAAAAAAGGTACTAGTTTCATAAGAGGGAGAAAACAAACAAACAAAAACCATTTAAAAAATACAACAACAAAAATCTAATCAGAAAACTTTTAGAATGAGTTTTTTGTTTACATATAGGTTCTTTAAACATAGCTTTTGCATGTTTGCATTTTGAAACACAAGTAAAGCATTCTAAATTTCCAAATTGCATGAAAACTATAGTTATGATGTGGTTTATTATTTTAAAAAAATCAAACATAGTATGCCTGTGATTAGAAATATTAACAGTAAAGGTATTCATATTTTAAGTGGTATCCTATTATAGGCACTGCTCCTTTGTCAGTTTGTCATACAGTATTGACTTGGGTTTTGTGAGATGGATTTACACTGTGACTACAATAATGGGCTTGAACATAAAATAATGAGGCTAATACAGGTTCAGATCTGTTGTCCATAGAGTCACTTTGAATTTTAGTCAGCTTTGTGGCACCTAAAACCAATGATGACTACCATAGAATTTACTTGAAGATTAAATACATACTGTAAATTATTAATATAGTCCCTTTAATGTTAGTTGACAGGATGACAGAAGACAGAAGAATCTATGTCTTCAAATTGTGGTACTGGAGGAGTCTTGAACATACCATGGACTGCCAAGGAAATTATATAGGTCTGTCTTGGAGAGGGTGAAACCAAGTCTGTCCTTGGAGGTTAAGATGTTGAAGCACCATCTCACATATTTTGGATATATGGTCACAAGAGACCAGTCCTTGGAGCAGGGCATTATGCTTGGAAGGGTGGAACAACAGTGAAAGAGTGGAAAACTGCATATGAGATGGATTGATACAGTGACTGGGGCAATGGGGATGGTGTGTTGGAATTAGTGAGAGTGGTTCAGAACAGGGCAGGATTCAAAGCTGCTGTACATAAATGTTGCTATGGGTTGCAGGCGACTCAATGGCATATAAAAACAATGTTAGTTGTTGTGTGCCTTCTAATTGGAACTAATTGTTACCTAAACCTCCTGTAGATTACCATCCTGTTCCCACAGAGCAGCACTTGAAGTTAAACTATGTGCCTTTAGAATTAGAGCACAGCTTCTTACCACTGTCGTTGTTGTTAAGTACCGCAAAGTCATAGACAACTCATAGTGAAAGACCTGAACACTGTTCATAGAGTTTCCGGAGGCAAGCCATTTTGGAAGTGGATGCCACTCCTGCGACCAAGCTTGTTTTAATCAGGAAGCTCCACTAAACACTGTCCACGATGGGTAACCATTACTACGTTTGGCACATCAGTGTCACAGTGTTTAGTATCAGAGCAACCACTAGACTACTTAAATGTTAGGTGCGGCCCTTATTGTTATTATTCTCACAATGTTTTTTAAAAAATATAATAAAAACACAATATATTTTAAAATAATAAATATTATTTATTATAAAATAACAGATAAATTTAAAATGCATATTATATGTTAATTATTTATAATAATAAATGGCTAAGGAGTGGACCATTGGGTGACTTTAAAAAATTATTAGGTCTTAGATTAGCTCAATTTTTCATCTGTTCCTCAAATTATGTAGTCTTTACTCCATTGACTTATATGAAAATTTCATTAAATCAAGTTACATGTAATACAGTACTTGGCAAGTGTTATAGTAGCTGTAAAATGTTGTTGTTCTGTACTGTGGAGTCAGAACCAACCCATAGGTAACTCTCCAGTTGGTTTTCAGAGGCAGTTAGGTGCGTGAGAGGAAATTGCCTATCCTTCTCTGTAGGAGCAACTAGTGACCTCAAACTACATACCTTTAAGATTGCAGTGCAGCTTCTTGCCACAAGGCCACCAGAACTCCCTACAAGTAATATAACACTTGGAAATAAATCATCGAAGTGAGTGAGTTTGTTATTGATATCTCTGTTATTTCCAACATAATTATTACTAAGCTAAAACCTTTGTCTGAACTGGACATCTTCTTTATATTGATTTAAAGTACTTGATACAACACTGATGAATGTTTATAAAGTGTCAGATAAACATTTGCTTTTCGGGATGGGAGTGTCAGAGACAGTGCGATTGGCACAGGACAGAGCAGAGTTTAGGGCTGTTGTACATAGGGTCGCTATGAGTCGCAAGCGACTTGACTGCACATAACAACAACAAACAACATTGAAGGATGTTGTTATATGGTTTTGAGTCACTTGCAACTAATAGAAAAACTATATACACTAGTTCTCAACCTTGTTATCTCTTGAACCATTCTCATTGTCTTTGACAATTAATCCCATTACCCTAGTTACTGAGTCAATTCATCTCATCTAGGGTCTCCCTCTCTTGCACTGTTCCTCCACTCTTTAAAGCATAATATACTTCTCCAAGGACTGGTCCCTCCTTGCAACATGCCCAAAGTATGTTAGATGACGCTTGAGAATCTTTGCCTCCAGGGAACAGTCTGGTTTTATCCGCTCCAGGACAAACATGTTTGTTCTCATAGCAGTCCATGTGTATCCAGTACTCTTCTCTAGCACCACAACTTAAAGGTATCAATTCTTCTATAATCAATCCCTAATCATTGCTCAGCTCTCTGATGCATATCAAGTAATTGTGAAGGCCATGTCTTGGATCAGACACACCTTGGTCTGTTGACTGACATTGTACCTCTTCAGTACTATGGAAAGTTCCCTCACAGCAGATTTTCCTAATGCAGTTTCTCTTTTGATTTCCTGGCAATGCTGGTACTAAGAGTGTTGACTGTGGAGTCAAGCAAGTTAAAGCTGTTCACAATCTCACTCTTTTCACTGTCTATCATGATGTTACCAATCAGCCCAGTGGTGAGAATTTTTGTTTCCTTGATGTTGAGCTTCAATCTATATTGAAGGCCATAGTCCTTGATCTTCTGCAGCAAATGTCTTCGGTTCTCCTCTGCTTCAGCAAGACATATTGTGTCATCTGCATAATTCAGGTTGTTGATGAGGCCTCCTCCAATCTTGATGCCACGTTCCTTTTCATAGAGCCCAGATTCCTGAATGATCTGTTCCACATATAGATTGAAAAGGTATAGAAATAGGATGCATCCCTGGTATACACCTTTTCTGACTTGGGACCATACAGTGTTTCCTTGCTTTGTTCTGAGGGCTACTTCCTGGTTCAAGTATAAGTTTCACACACCCACAATCAAGGGTTCTGGGATTCCCATTTTTCTCAGAGTTAGCCATAGTTTGTTGCGATCCGCACAGTCAAATAATACCTTTGCATAGTCAATGAAACACAGATAAATATTCCTCTGGTACTCTGCTTTCAGCCAAGATCCATCTAACATTGGCTATAATACCCCTAGTGCCACGGCCTCTTCTAAATCCAGCCAGCATATCTGGCAGTACCAGTGCTGTTCCAGTCATTTTTGGATTGTGATATTAATGACACTTTTTGATAATTTCCACAATCTGTCATGTCACTTTTTTTTTAATGGGAACAAATATGAATCTCTTCATATTTGACAACCAGGTGGTTGTCCTCCATATTTCTTAGCATTACTAGGTGAGCATGTCCAGGACAGTGTCTGTTTGTTGAAATATATTAATTGTTATGTGATCAATTCCTGGGGCCTTGTTTTTGCCAATTCCTTCAGAGCAACTTGAATTTCCTTCTATATCACCACTGCATCTTGAAAATTCATGAAATTCTTCTGTGTCTGCCAGCCAATTATTTTTGGTACAGTAACTCTATATATTCCTTCTGTTTTCTCTTAATTCTTCCTGAATCATTTAATATTCTGCGCAAAGCAATCTTAGGTATTTTGGCTTAAGGCTTGAATTTGTTCTTCAGTTCGTTTAGCTTAAGAAATACTGAGAGAGTTTGGCCCTTTTGATTTTGTGACTCCAACTTTCTGCATATTTCATTATAACACTTTTTAATGTCTTCCCAAACTGCCCTTTGAAATCTTCTGTTCAGCTCCTTAGTGTCTTGATTTTTTTCCTTTTGCTTTGGCTTCTTGGTGTTCTAGTGCAATATTCAGAGTCTCTTATGACATTTTTCTTGATTTTTTTTCTTCCTTCTCTGTCTTTTTTAATGACCTTTTGCATTATTCCTGGATGTTATTCTTGATAGCCTCCCACTAAACTTTGCTCATTAGTGTACAAGGCCTCAAGCCTCTTCCTGAGATGATTTTGAAATTCAAGTGGGATAGAATCAAGGTCAAATTTTGGTTCCTTTGATTTGATTTTGCATTTTTTAGCTTTAATTTGAACTTGTATATGTGTAGCCTCAGGCAAAAACCAAAACAATAATCTTATTAGCAATAAAACTGAGTTAGAGTGTTCTACTTAAACTTATAATTAAAAATAAGATTTTATACTATTTTTATCAACTGGACTAATAAAATATGTTAATTTGATGCTAAGTGGATGTGGATTATAAGTCATGGTAACCTCAAGTCTGTCAAAGAAGAAGTGAATAAGGTTTTCAATGACTTCTTTTTTCAGAAGTATATCAGAAGATTTTCTTATGTTCTTCCAGGTATACTAGAGCCTGAAAACCTTTATGTAAGGAGACAAATAATTTAACCATTGCTAAATTTAGGAATGATTTTAATTAATCTATTTTTATTTGTCTGTGTACTGTCAGATCAGATCTGACTGGTACAGGAGGACTGTCCCTCCTTTCCCGGCAGAGCATCTGGTGGATTCGAACCATGCGTCTTTGGGATTGCAGTGCAGCTTCTTGCCACTAGGCCACCAGAGGCATTTGACTGTGTGGATCATAACAAACTGTGGCTGACTCTGAGAAGAATGGGAATCCCAGAACATTTAATTGTGCTAATACGAAACCTATACTTGGACCAAGAGGCAGTAGTCAGAACAGAGCAGGGTAACACTGCATGGTTCAAAATTGGGAAGGGTGTACGCCAGGGATGCATCCTGTTTCCATACCTTTTCAACATGTATGCAGAGCAGATTATCCGAGAGGCTGGGCTCTATGAGGAGAATTGTGGCATCAGGATTGGTGGAAGATCTATCAACAATCTCCGTTATGCAGATGACACAACCTTGCTTGCTGAAACTGAGGAGGACCTCATGCACATGCTGCGAAGGGTCAAGGACTGCAGCCTTCAGTATGGACTAAGGCTCAACGTCAAGAAGACAAAGATTCTCGCCACTGGACCAATTCGCAGCGTCAGGATGGATGATGAAGAGATTGAGAGTGTTCACAGCTTCACTTTGCTCGGCTCCACAGTTAACACTCTTGGTACCAGCAGTCAGGAAATCAAAAAGCGTATCGCGATGGGAAAGTCTGCCGTTAGGGACCTCTCAAAGGTACTCAGGAGCAACAGTGTCTCTCTGGAGACTAAGGTGCACCTGATACAGGCCATGGTCTTTGCAATCGCTTGTTATGCATCAGAGAGTTGGACAATGACTAGGGAGGACAGAAGGAGAGTGGATGCTTTTGAGCTGTGGTGCTGGAGAAGGGTACTAAATGTACCCTGGACTGCCAGGAAAACAAACAGATCCATCTTGGAGAGGATTAAACCAAGCTGCTCCTTGGAGGCAAGGATTCTGGGGCTTCGTCTGACATACTTTGGACATGTTGCCAGGAGGGACGGGTCCTTGGAGAGGGACATCATGCTTGGGAGGGTGGAGGGACAGCGCAGGAGGGGAAGACCCTCTATGAGATGGATTGATTCGGTGACTGGGGTAATCGGGATGGGTGTGTCAGAGGCGGTGAGGTTGGCGCAGGATAGAGCAGGGTTTAGAGCTGTTGTGCATAGGGTCGCTATGAGTCAGAAACGACTCGATGGCACATGACAACAACAACAACATTTTTATTTATTGTGGAGCTTTGCTTCTAGGCTGTCTTACACATAACAGAACGAAATGTTGAGTGATCTTTTACATCTCTGAGCATCATCATCTTTTCCAGGAAGAATCTACTCTGGTGGACCTGTAAATTGGGCCAGAAGAAAGTGTTTGTGTTCAGAGTATAGGATACGTTGGAGCACACACCAAGAGGGAGTTGAGTTATTCCTACTCAGAATCTTTCTTCCAGAGAACACAATATCATAAAATAAATAAATCTCTTTCCACAGTGGGAAAAATAATTTAGGACGGGGAATGTAAAGACTAAGTAGATATATTCCCTAAGTGTGAAATTCTCTTCTGGTGAAGCCTCATAGAATTTCTTCCCTTTATGACAATGTGAGACATGAAAATGTAACACAAAACCTAACATCCTAGACTAACACATTTTAAACCCTCAACCTTTTATTTATTTTTTTCTTTTTTAGATCATTAACTAAGAAAAATTCCTTGCACTTAAGAATTTACCATCTGGAAAGTGGAATTTTGATGGACAGCACTTCTCTATCTTGGAGAATTAGTTTTGAGATTAAAGAGATAACTGCCTTGGAGATGCTCCAAGAGTCTCACATAAAAAGGTCCATTATGTTAGGTATCATGAAGTAGATTATGGGCCTTGTAGAATGCTTGTAATTTTAATAGCCAGTTTGTATTCTTTAGGAATGAATTCTTCTGATATTTCTATTTTTAATCAAGAAGAAATTACTCCTGAATTCCCTTTGTTAAAGTTCTATTTTCTCTAAAGAATGTTGAGACATCTTTTACAATTACAAAAAGATAGACTTTAAGATTTTCTTGACATTTACATGAAAATAGAAATATAGCTGAAATTGAATGGGGCATTGAGAAAGCTATAATGATAATATTCAGAAGGCAAAAAAAAGTAGGAGTAAAATGATTTTCACTGCTTTTGTTAAAAAGTTTGTACTTGTCATATTATGTGACATCTTATTTTTGAAATGCATAAAAGTTGTCTCCAGTTTGATCTCTCAGTTGGTGTGGCTGCCAACTCTTTCCCCAGCACTCTGCTACTTGGCTTTTTTCCAGAGATGCCATGTGTAACATTCCCTTTCCTCCTCTCTTTTCTAAACATAGAAGAAAACAGGTCCATTGTGGCATTTGCTTTAAAGCTGTCTAATTAGTATTAGAATTGAAGACAAGGATGTATTTTTACAGGGCCAACAATATTTGTAATATTTCATGTTATTATTGCAAATAATTTCGATTTATCTTTCAACGTTTTTAAGAGATATATGAGTTTAACCAAAATTAAAGTTATTTTTTAAATCCATTTTTAGTTTATTTTTTTCTAAGAGAAGCCTTAGAAGTGAGATGCTTTCACATTATTCATTATTTTCGAAACTTTCAAGTTCCCTTTTATTTTCACATAAATTCTTCACTTATTTGTTTACCTTTATCAAGTGGATCTTATAATAATTGATATGTTAAACTTGTGGGATTTAGTTGTATTATTGTTATATGTCATCAAGTTGAAACTGACTAGGATTAAAATAAAAAAAATACCAAGGGGTCACCCTCAAACACCCCACAGAGAACGGATCATTGACTACTTGTATTGAAAAAAAGAAAAGAAAAAAAAATTCAAGTGATTTTTAGCTTTATTTTCCTTTTAACCATGTCAATTATTCTTTTATATTCGTGGACAATCAATCTAATGTACTTATGCTTCAATAGGCGTATTCAGTACCACTCATCTGTCAGGTTTTTGTACTGCATAACACACATGCTGTTGTAATTTTGGAAGCGAATCTCATCAGTATTTCAAATAACAGCAGGGTCACCAATGGTAGATAATGTTCAGCAGTGCTTTCAGACTAAGACTGGTGAAAAATCAGGACACTTCTGAAATAATAGACATTTGAGAAATTTATGAATTATGGAAGAGCATCATTGGATACTTTACCAGAAGTTGAGCCTCTCAGATTGGAAAGCAATCACAATGTAACCAGGAAAAAGCTGCTTCCTTAGAGTCTATTACAATGATGTTGATGAAGTAAGACTTTCATCCAATGAAGGACTTTCATTTGTAGATGTGACAAGAATAAAGAGAAATATCTAGGAACATCCATTAATAATTGGAACTGGAAGGTACAAATTTTGATAATTGAAAAATGAGAAGTTATCAAAAATGAAATGGAAACCATAAAGAATAACTTCCTAGGTTTTGGTGACTTGAGATATAGAGGTACAGGCCATTTTGGGTGCATTTGAGTTATGGTTCTGGAGAAGAGTATTAAACATAACATGAACTGCCAAGAGAACAATTAGGTCTCTCTTGGAGAGGGTGAAAACAAGTTGTCTTTGGAGTCAAGGATTTGGAAACTCTGCCTCACGTACTGTGGCCAGGAGGGACCAACCAGTCCTTGGAGAAGGACATCATACTTGGAAAGATGGAGGGATAGTGCAGGAGAAGAAGACCCTGGATGAGACATATTGACACATTAACTGCGGAAATGGGGTCAGAGTAACTCTGGCATCAGGTAGGGCAGGGTTCAGAGCTATTGTATATATGATTGCTATAAGTTACAGGTGCCTGGATTGGCACATAACAACAACTACAACTGTCCTGTAATGACAAATTGAAGAGGAATGGTGTCATATTCATTATCAAAAGAAGTTTTTCAAGATCTATCCTGAAGCACAATGCTGTGAGTGAAAGGATACTAAATGCATGCATGTAAGGAGGACCTGTTAATATAACTACTATTAAAATATATGCATGAATTACTAAAGCCAAAATGAAGAAATCTACCAACATTTACAGGCTGAAATTGATTGAACATACAACTAAGATGCATTGATGATAACTGGTGACTAGAACGAAAAAATTGAAAACTAACAAGGACTGGTAATTGGTGATAAAAATGAGACTAGAGATTGAATTTCATAAAATGAATGGTTTATCCACTGAAAAAATTTCATTTCACTTGGACCCATAATCAAGACACAGGACAGCAGCTGTTGAAAAAAATAATCAAATGGCATGTTGCATTAGGGAAATCTGCTGTCAAGAACATCTTTCAGATAGCTAAAGAACAAGAATCTCAGTTTAAAGGCTAAAATGCACTAATGAAAGCTATGGGTGCCCCCCCCCACGTTTTTTTCCTATGAAGCTAAAAGTTGGACATTGGTGAAGGAAGACAGAATAATCATCAATGCCTTTGACTTGTGATGTTGGCAAAGAGTTTTTCATTTCCCATAGATTGTAAAAAGAGTAAACTTTTTTTTTTCTAGAAGGAAGTGTACAATGCCTCAGTATATTCCTTCCATCTTCTTTTGATACCTCCTGGATCATTTAA
>NW_006400045.1:2338190-2341858 GCF_000299155.1 Elephantulus edwardii | reverse complement strand
AAAGGAAGTGTAACTAGTATGCTCCTTGAAGGCAAGGATAGTGAGATTTATTCTCACACACTTTCTTCACGCCATTAGGAAGGCTCAATCCTTTAAAAAAAAAAAAGATATTCTGGCAATGGTAGAAGCTCAGTCAAAGGGAGGAAGATCTTTAATGAGATGAATTGCCACAGTAAGTACAACAATGGAGATGATGAAGGTAGCACAAAATAGGACAAGGCTTTGATGATTTGTCATGTCATAGTTCATTCTTTGCATGTAAAAATCATGTAGATCCAAGTATTGCAACATCAGTTGCCTATTTGTTTTTACTAGGTGCCATCAAGTAGAGAACAACTCATAACAACCTTATGAACAAAAGTTCTGAACTCTTCCTATCCTGAGCTGTGCTCATAATTTCTGACATATTTGAAGCCCTTGCAGCAGTCAATATGTCAATTCATCTGGTTGAGGGTCTTCTTCTCTTCTCCTTCCATCCATCTTTCCAAGCATAATATTCCAGATATGCAAGCAGGTATAATCTCTTATATGCCCACAGTATGTGAGACAAAGCTTTATCATATTTACCTCCAAGGAACATTCTGACCACACTTTCTCCAAGACATAAAGGTTTGGTGTGTTGTGTTTTTTTTGGTTTTTTTTTTTTTATATATAACATGAAATATTCAGTAATTTTCTTTAACACCACAGTTCAAAAACATCGATTCTTCTTCTGTCATCCTTAGTCATTGTCCAGCTCTCAGATGTATAGCAAGTATTGACAAGACCATGGCCTGAATCAGGTGCACTTTGGTCCTTAACTTGAGCACATAATTGCTCCTCAATAATTTGGAGAAGTCCCTGACCATAGACTTTCTCAATGCACTATATCTCCTCATCTCCTGATGACTGGTATGAGTATATTGATTGTGAATATAAGGAAAATGAAGTCATTGACAATAATCAACACTTAGGGAAATTTAATATGTTCTTATTTCACATATCCTTCTTTCAGAGAAACCTGAATCAACTCAAAATATGTCATCAAATTATGAGAAGCCTTGTGGTAGAAGATGTCTTAAAAAAATTGGTTTGCATTCAATATCCGTATATACTGTGTTTCATTAATGTACATTGTGTTTCACACATTTCTTCTTACACATTGTGTTTAATATAATCCTTCATTACATTGTGTTTTATAAAATGAGTCATAATTGATCTATGTCTCCCTTACTTTTTAAGGTCCCAATTGGATCTTTCTTAATTTGTTTGCTCTATCCCTACAGCCACCAAACTCTTTCATTCTGGTTATTTCCTCCTATCTTTATACTCTGACACCCTGTCTGCATCGCCTTCCTCTTTTAGACTTTTATATGCATCTTACTAGTAATCCCATTTCTACTATAATGGTCTTCTATAGTATTTGGTCTTATATGAGTTCATTAATTCACTAATAATTTTATAAAATTGTGGCTCCTTAGTGCTTCATAGGTAGCTCTAGTGGCCTTGTGGCAAGATACTACACTGCAGTCCTAAAGGTATGAGGTTTGCACTCATTAGCTGCTCTGTGGGATAAGAAAGGACAATCTCCTCTAGTGTGATTAGTCTCAAAATCCTACCAGAAGGTCAACTATGGGTCGGTTCTGGCTCAATGGTTCACATCAACATCATCTCTTCATAGTATTCCATTGTGTGAATGCACTATAATTTTTCAATCCTTATTTTTGTTAATGGACATTTGCATTGTTTCCATTTTCTTGCTGTTGTCCACAACACTTCTATGAATATCAGTGTACAAATCTCTGTGCTTCAATTCTATTTTCCTAGGAGTATATTCTTAGTTGTCTAATAGTTAGGTCATGTTGGATTTCTATGTTCAGCCTTTTGAGGAAACACCAGACTGTCTTCCAGAGTGGTTGTAGCATTTTACAATGCAAGCAGGTCTTCAAAGTTGCAATCTCTCCACGTTCACCCCAGCAATTTTTGCTATCCTCTTAAACTCTGGCACTGCTATTGGGGTGAGATGGTACCTGTGTTGTTTTTTGTTTTATTAAAATTAATTCTAAGATTTTAATTGCTCTTTATTTAAAGTTTCAACAAGCAAAGTTGTGTAATCTGCAGAATGCAGATTGTTGATGAGCCTTCCTCCAGCCCCGATGCCATATTTCTCTTCATAGTGCCCAGCCTCTGGGATAATCTGTTCTGCATATAGATTGAAAAGGTATGGAGATAGGACATATTCATCCCTGACATGCATGCTTCCCAATTTTGAACTATGTAATATTCCCTTGTTCTGTTCTGACAACTGCCTCCTGGTCCAAGTATAAGTTTCACATAAGCATGATCAAATATTCTGGGATTGCCATTCTCAGAGTTACACACAGTTTGTTGTGGTACACACAGTCAAATGCCTTTGCACAGTCAATGAAACACAGATAGACATTCCTCTGGTATTCCCTGCTTTCAGCCAAGATCCATCTAACATTAGCTACACTATCCCGTGTACCAAGAACTCTTCTAAACGCAGCCTGTACTTCTGGCAGTTCTCTGTTGATGTGCTGTTCCAGTCGTTTGTTTTTTTTTTTTATAATCTTCAGTAGAATCTTGCTTGCATGTGAAATCAATGATATTGTTCTATAGCTTCCACACTCTCTTGGGTCACCCTTTGGAATGGGAATACATATAGATCTCTTCTAGTCAGTTGGCCAAGTGTTTGTCCTCCAGATTTCATGGCACAACTTGGTGAACACACCAGGGAAGCATCTATTTGTTGAAATATATCAATTGATATACCATCAAGTCTTGGGGCCTTGTTTTTTGCCAATGTTTTCATAGCAGCTTGAACTTTTTCCTTCTTCACCATAGGCTCTTGCTCATATGTTGTTTCATAAAATTCTTCTGTGTCCACCAATACCTTATAGTACAATGACTCTTTATATCCTTTCTATCTTCTTTTAATACTTCCTGGATCATTTAATATTTGGTCCAAAACATCCTTAAGTATTGAAACTCAAGGCTTGAATTTGTTTTCCAGTTCCTCGAGCTTAAGAAATGCTGAGCAAACCTTTTTCACCATCGCAAAATACATGGAAACAGCCCAGATGTCCAACCACAAATGGATGGAATGGATTGAGAAATTGTGGTAAATTCACACAATGGAATATTTTGGAGCATGCAGCAGAAATTATTTTTTAAATTACTACCTAACTTGGGAGGGACTGGAGAACATCCTGCTGAGTGGATGAACTCAGTCCCACAAGGACAAATACTGTAAAAATCCATTATTTTAGAATGAATATGAGGTTCCAAAGGGGTGGAAGGAATAGAAGGGAGAGGATGGGAGGTAGGATGTTAATCACAGGTTTGCACAATTCAATGGATGGGTGGGGTGAAGGAAATAGGGAGGATTTTTTGTGAAAAACAATGTATTCACATTTTGTAAATAAATCAAAATAAAATTTAAAAAAAATTAAAAAGTAATGATAAGCAAATTCAGCCTCTTTGATTTTCTAACTCCAGCTCTTTGCACATTTAATTCTAATATATTACTTTCTCTTCTCATGTTGCATTTTTAAATCTTCTGTTCAGCTCCTTAATATTTTGATTTCTTCCTTTTGCTTTGGATTTTTGTCATTCTAATGCCATACTCAAAGTCTCCTCTGACATCCATTTTTGTCTTTTCTTTCTAC
>NW_006400045.1:2336447-2337975 GCF_000299155.1 Elephantulus edwardii | reverse complement strand
TGCGTGTGAGTTGGTGCTGGTTCTGTTCTACAATCAGTACCTGGCCTAGTTTTCACAGCTGCTTTTGAGCTTCTGCAGTGGTATTTTCCACAGATGTAATCAATTTGTTTGTAATATCAGGATTGGCAGGATACTCATAAATAACCTGCGTTATTCAGATGACAGTACTTTCTGAAAAGGAAGAGGATTTGAAGCATTTGTTGCAGAAGATCAAGGAATGCTACCTTCAGTATGGATTGTGTCTCAATGTCAATTAAATAAAGATTCTTAACACTGGTCCAATAGGCAGTGTCATGATGAATGGAGAGAATAGTGAAACTGTCAGCAGCTCCAACTTGCTTGGATCCACAATTAACACCATTCGTATGAGCAATCAGGAAATAAGAAGATACATTGCAAGGGGAAAATCTGCAGTTAGGGAACCTTCCAAATTATTGAGAAGTTGTGATGTCAGTTTTAGGGCTAAGATGTGTCTGATTCAGGCCATGGTCTTTACAATTACTATCTGTATAATGAATAAGGATGATACAAAAAGAACTTATGCCTTTGCGCTGTGGTGTTGGAGAAGAGCACTGAACATCCCATGGATGGCTAAGAATTAGATATGCCTTGGAGAGGGTGCAGCAGAAGTGATCTTTGGAGGCAAGAATGACTTTGCCTCTCTTGTTTGGAGGTTCTAGCAGGGGAGCACAGCTACTCGTATACCCTTGACCGAAGGACGGTCTTCCTATCAGGGATGGTCGTCCTCTTCAACCGAGCACGCAGCTTCTGGAGGGAAGCACATGGATCGGTGAGGGAGGAAGGGGACACCTGCCTAGCCAGCCAGATCAGCCGAATCAACCCTGGCGATCAATGAGGTGACAGATGTCGCAGCCAGATCGCCCTTACATCCGACTTTGCCTCTCTTATTCTGGACATGTTAGGAGAAGCTATTCCTTGGAGAGGGACATCATGTTGGGAAGGGTGGAGGATCAGAGAAGGAGAGGAAGACCTTCAACAAGGTGGACTGACAAGGTGACTGCTGCAATGGGCTCTTGTGTGTCAGGTTTGTGAGGATGGAACAAGATAGGATTAGGTCCGGATCTTTTGTTAAAGTTGCTATTAGTTACTATAGTCATATTTGACTCAATGCCACCTGATAACAAGAACAGCCTATCCGATTCTTATGAATACCATCAGGTGAAATTAATGTGTATTGCCTGCTTTTATGTTTCTTATAAAATGTATTTGCAATGAAAGTACTGAAGAGCAATGGTGTCTCTCTGAAGGCTAAGGTGCATCTGATAAAAGCCATGGTGTTTGCAATCACCTTTTTTTTTAAATTTTTTTTATCACTTTTTATGTATCAGAGAGTTGGACAGTGACCAAGGAGCATAGAAGGAGAATTGATGCCTTTGAGCTGTGGTGCTAGAGTAGAGTATTGAGTGTACCATGGACTACTAAGAAAACAAACAGGTTCTCCCTGGAGAGGGTTAAACCTGATGGCTCCTTGAAGGCAAGGATTCTGAGGTTTCGTCTGACATACGTT
>NW_006400045.1:2324423-2333117 GCF_000299155.1 Elephantulus edwardii | reverse complement strand
TGGGATAATTGGGATGGGAGTGTCAGAGACAGTGCGACTGGCACAGGATAGAGTGGAGTTTAGGGCTGTTGTACTTAGGGTCACTATGAGTCGCAGGCGACTCGACGGAACATAACAGCAACAACAATAACAACAACACATAATTTATCCAATTTTTCTTAGTCTTACTGCAACCCTGATGTCAGTTTACAACAGTGACACTATGCAGTATTGGTATTTTTGTGACTAATATATTTCACTCAGCACAATGTCCTCCAGAGTCACCCATTTTGAATAATATTGCATGAGTTTCTTTTTTTTTCAATGCAGCATAATATTCCATTGTGTGAATATACCACAGCTTCTCTATCCATTCATTTGTTGATGGACACTTGGGTTGTTTCCAACTCTTTGTTATTGTGAACAAAGCCACAATATACATGGATGTGTATATATCTGCTTAGTTGGCAATTATGCTTTCTTTAGGGTATATTCTTAGCAGTGGAATTGTTGAGTCAAATGGCATTTCTATTCGCAAGTTTTTGAGAAAGCGCCATACTGCCTTCCACAGTGGTTGCACCATCTTACACTCCCACCAACAGTAAATAAGTGTTCCAATTTCTCCATAATCTCTCCAGCATTTGTTATTTGCTGTGCTGTTAAATTTTGCTATTCTTACTGAGGTGAAATTATATTTCATAGTTGTTTTGATTTTCATCTCTCTTAGAACTAGGGATTTTGAACATTTCTTCATGTGTTTTTTGGCCATCTGAATGTCTGCTTTGGTGAAATGTTTGTTCATATCTTGTGCTCATTTTTCAATTAGGTTATTTACCTTTATCTTGTTGTGGTGCTCAAGTACTTTATAAATTCTAGACATAAGTCCCTTATCAGACATGTCACTACCAAATATTTTGTTTCCAGTCTGTGGCTTTCCTTTTTACGCTGTTGGTTAAATTTGTAGATGTCCATAGGGATTTGATTCTTAGAAGGTTCCATTCATCTATTTTATCCTCTGCTGGCTGTAGATTTTTCAGGATGCTTGGAAGACTGTTTATGTTGTGGATTAGGACTTCTAGAGTTCTTCCACGTGTTCTTTAATGAAATGTACAGTCCTTGATTTTAGTCCTAGGTCCATGATCTATTTTGAGTTGGTTTATGTGTATGGAATGAGGTGTGGATCTTGCTTGAATTTTCTGTAGATAGTTTTCCAATTTTGCCAGCCTCATTTGTTAAAAAGATTGTCATTTCCCCATTTAACTGATGATATCTTCTCTTTGTCAAAAATCAATTGACCATAGGTAGATGGACTGATTTCTGATTTTTCTATCCTATTCCATTGATATATATTTCTGTCATTGTACCAGTCCCATGCTGTTTTGACCAGAATGACAGTGTAGTAGATTTTGAAATCAGGGAGTGAGATGCCTCCTACCTTATTTTTCTTTTTAAGGAGTGCTTTGCTTATTCAGGGCCTCTTTCCATTTCAAATGAAGTTGGAGATTGCCTTTTCCATCTCATTGAAAAATGGAATTGGTATTTGTATTGGGATTGCATTGAAGTGATTTTTGTCACCATCTTTGGAGGATCTGAAGCACTTGTTGCAGAGGGCCAAGGACTGTAGCCTACAATATGGATTGAGGCTCAATGTCAAGAAGACAAAGATTCTCACCGCTGGACCAATTGGCAGCATCAGGATGGATGGTGAAGAGATTGAGATTGCTCACAGCTTTAGTTTGCTTGGCTCCACCATCAACACTCTCGGCACCAGTAGCCAGGAAATTAAAAGATGTATTGCTATTGGAAGGTCTGCTATTAGGGACCTCTCCAAAGTATTGAAGAGCAATCGTGTCTTTCTGGAGACTAAGGTGCGTCTGATACAGGCCATGGTCTTTGCCATCACTTGTTCATCAGAGAGTTGGACAATGACTAAGGAGGATAGGAGAATTGATGCCTTTGAGCTATGGTGCTAGAGAAGAGTATTGAGGGTACTATTGACTGCTAGGAAAACAAACAGGTTCATTCTGGTAAGGGTTAAACCGAGGGGCTCCCTGGAGGCAAAGATTCTGAGGTTCTGTCTAACATACTTTCGACACGTTGTAAGGAGAGACTGGTTCTTTGAGAGGGATATCGTGCTTGGTAGGGTAGAGGGACAGTGCAGAAGGGGAAGGGCCTCTATGAGGTGGATTAATTCAGTGACTGGGGTAATCGGGATGGGTGTATCAGAGACAGTGCTATTGGCACAGGACAGAGCAGAGTAACGACTGTTGTACACAGGGTCGCTATGAGTTGTAAGCGACTCAACACACATAATAGCAACAACAACATATTCAGAACAGATTATCCAGGAGGTTGGGCTCTATGAGAAGAAGCGTGGCATCAGAATTGGAGGTGGACACATCAACAATTTGTGTTATGCAGGTGACAAAACCCAACTTGCTAAAACTGAGGAGGACCTGAAGTGCTTATTGCAGAAGGTCAAGGACTGCAGCCTTCAATATGTATTGAAACTCAACATCAAGAAAACAAAGATTCTTTGGGCAATTGGCAACATCATGATAGATAGTGAAGAGAATAAGATTGTTCACAGCTTCGATTTGCTTGGCTCTACAATCAATACAGTTGGTATCAGCAACCAGGAAATCAAAAGACAAATTGTGTTGGGAATGTCTGCAGTTAGAGAGTACTGAAGAACAACAATGTCAGTCTGTAGACTAAGGTTCCCAGATACAGGCCATGGTCGTTACAATCTCTTGCTATGCATCAGAGAGCTGGATACTGATTAGGGACGATAGAAGAATTGATGCCTTTGAGCTATGGTACTCGAGAAGAGTATTGAATATACCATGAATTTCTAGGAGAACAAACAAGTTCATCCTGGAGAGGGTTAACCAGGCTGCTCCTTGGAGGAAAGGATTCTGAAGCTTCATTTGACATACTTTGGACATGTTGCAAGGTGGAATCAATTTTTGGAGAGCGACGTTATGGTTGAGAGGGTAGAGGGACAGCACAGGAGAGGAAGATCCTTGATGAGATGAATCGCTTCAGTGACTGTGGTAATGGGGATTGATGTGTCAGAGACAACAAGATTGGCAAGGGATAGAACAGGGTTTAGGGCTATTGTACATAGGGTCACTGTGAGTCACAGGCAGCTGGATGGCACATAACAACAACAACAATAGCAACAAAAAGACAGTTAAGTTTATTCCCAAGTATAACAATTTGTGGTTGGCTATTGTAAATTGTATTGCTTTCTTAGTTTACTTTCCTGTGTTATTGTAGATTAGTCCTACCGAGCTTTGTTACTCTACTAAATTGGTCTACTACGTGTACCAGGGTTTTTTTAGTCTTTGGACTTCCTAAAGTGGCTTAACTGTTTCTTCATTACTTGAAAATCTTACCATAGACCACAGTAGATTTGTCACTCTGTCAAATGAGCAGATGCAAAAAAGGGAAAGGCTGAATCTGACTTCTGCCCATTCTATCAAGGGAAACTTTCCACATCAGTAACATAGGTGTTATTGTTGCTATGGTAAGGTGCCACTGAGTTAAGTATGACTTGTAGCAACACTATGAACAAATGATCTGACCCTATTTTATCCTGCACTAATCCTCACACTTCCTGACATACAAGAGCCCAATGTGCAGCAGCCACCGTATCAATCTACCTGGTTGAGGGTCTTCCTCTCCATTGCCAATTCTCTACCCTTCCTAGCATCATGTCCCTCTCCAAGTATGAATACTAGTTTTCCATAGTACTAAATAAACAGCTACATGGTCAGATTTACCAACCCACATGGTTCTACACCTATTTTAACCAATAATTGGCTTCATGTTCATTGCAACTTGATTCATAGACTTTACTCACAGTTGTGGAGTTCATTAAGGAAATAGGCTGGGGGAAAAGGAAGGCAAAGAACTTCACACAATGAATGCCCAGGTTTAGTTCAACAGTCTCAAGCCAGTTTAACAAGGAACAATTCTTCAACTGGTGAAAGTCCAGGTTCAATTCAGCACCACAAATGCATCTCTGATTTTCTCAATCATCCAGCTACTTTTACCTCCCTGCAGTTACAAGTAAGTTTTCCTTTCAACTACCCAGTGGCCAGAACCTTTAACTGTGCCTCCATCTCCAGAGTTCCTCTAGTTATACCTAACCACAATCTTTTCACAGTCTTCACAGCAATGCCACAGTCTTTTTTTCACTCCCTCTTTATGATCACTTTTTCACAGTGTGGAAAGTGTTCCCTTAAATTGGTCTCACAGCCATTGAATATTTGCAAAACCATATGTCCACGGTTAAGGTAGCTGAAGACCATGCCTCCAACGCAGAGTGAACGCAATGGATAGAAAAATCAATTTTCAAGGTTTCTGATACCACAAGCCCAAACAGATTTCAGGGTTTATAAGATCGGAGAATAAGATATGATGCGTAAAATAGGACAATTTTACTCTGAGACTTTGGTATTCTTTTGTGATATTTGCACTAATTTGATGAACAATACATCTTAACAAACTCACCATTTTTCTTTGCATGCATAATTTCTCTTTATTCACACTGTATAACAGTACAGATATGAAACAGGTAAATAGTTCCTTTAGGTTTTCTTCCGCTTGTTTTTCATACTTGCATTCTTCTCAAGGGATAGACAATGCGGGTGAGAAAAGTAAGTGAATATCCAGCCTTAAACATCATATAATGTAGAACAGGAAGTAAAATGTTGTACAAGAAGTTAAATCCCCCTCCACTTCAATCTTCTCACTATATATTAAATCCAGAATAAATTAGTATATTATTTGTGTTTCTTAATACAGAGAATAATAGTACACATTACATGTTCTTGAACATACACTATCAAAAATTCATTCTAAGGTAGTTGATCTAATAGTCCAGTAGATCAACTAGCAGATTAAGAAGATTCATCCTAGAGAGTTCATTTCAACAACTAGGAGGTCCTGCTGTCACTTGCTGAATACATTTATGGGTATTTGGCTCCAAATTTGTGAAAATGAACCTCCTTAGATGCAAGAATAACTAGTCTGCCACTACATATTCCAGGTAGGAAACTGGCTGGCTTAGGTATAACTGAATTCCAAAAAGCAGTGAAGTAGAATGGACTAAAGAACTATAGCAGCTTGCTACTTGGAAATCTGCCAACACATTGTCAAAGCAGTAGGAACTCTCTGAGCACCTGCCCAAGCTGCACTTAAAATTAATGATTATTTGTGAGAACAGACAAGGAGGAAAATCTACTTCGTTCACAAGTTTGTGCTGTGGATTAGCTTCATTGGAATCTAATGGCTGACTGCCACTGAGCTGATCTTTTTTTTGTACTTTCTGGCTCTTTCCTCAGAATGCCAGAAGAAGCTTTTTTCTAAGCTAGTGCTTTATCTAATTCTGGCGCAATCAATTCCACCTCATTCTCTCTCAGTTCAGTTGGCAGGAGTCTATTGTTTATAGAGAGGGTATTTTCCCTGCAATACTTAAAATCCTTCCATTTGAAATATTTCCTTGTTTTCATTCTCTTTCTTCCTCTTCTTCATCAAGTTGTAAATAAATATGCCAAGTAATTAAATTTCTACTTTTGACTTTTAACTATTAGATCTTCTTTTGCATTTACCATGAATGATAATTTTTAAAAATACATCACCTAAGTGCACTTCTCTTGTTTAGAAAACAATTAAAACACCGATTTATGCATTGCCAGATTTATGCATGTAGTTTGTTCATTCTTTAGTGATAAATGTCCATTAAAAATGAGTCAGGCATGTAAAATATTTTGGTGGTACAAATCCAAGGTATAATATATATTACAATGTGCCATAAACAATTTTTTATTACAATTGAATGAGAATACTGATAATCACTGTCTGGGATGGCCATGATCATTGTATTTATGTCTAATAAGTATCTCTTTCTCTATCTATCTATCTATCTATCTATCTATCTATCTATAAGATACAAAAAATTAATCACTAATGATCACTGTTTAGATCCATAATTAACATCCTTGACATCAGAAGTCAATCAAAAAATGTATTATATGGGGGATATTTGCTGTTAGGGACTTCTCCAAAATGCTGCAGAGCAATGATGACAGCTTAAAGACTAAGTTGTGCTTGATCTAAGCCATGGTATTTTTTGTTACTTGCTATGCATCTGAAAGTTGGACAATGACAAAGGACGAAAGAAGAATCTATACCTTTGAGTTGTGGTTTTGGAAATGAGTACTAAACATCCCATGGGCTTCCAAAAAAAAAAGCAAGTGTATGTGTATTGGAAAGAAGTCAGTCATGGTGATCCATTGAGTCAAGAATGGTGAAGCTCCATTCACATATTTGGTGAATGTTGTTAGGTGGGGTAAATCCTTGAGCGGGATATTATGCTTGTACGGACAGCGGGTCAACCTACTAGATAAAAAAAAAAAAAAGAGAAAAACCAAAAAGCACCTCTCAAAAAGATGAATTGAGACTGAGAATAATCAAGAGTTCGAGTATATCAGAGATAGTAAGCATCACTGGGATCACTGGTTTTAGATCCATTTTTTTAATGTGGTTCTTATGAGTCACAGACCACTCAATGACATATAACAAAGTAAAAATGCCCTTTTATGTCAGTGGTTCAAAAGTTTTGGTTTTCTGTTTTCTTTCAGCTAAAGAGTCTTAAAGTATATTCATTAAAATGAGGTAGACTCAGATATGTCACTTTGATATACATTACTATGATATATATATAATAGAGTTGTTGTTAATGTGCCGTCAAGTCAACTCTAATGCATAATAACCCGATGAACATTAGGTCTGAACTTTGCCCGATCCTGAGCAAATCTCACCATTTCTGACACGCCAGCTCCATTGCCACAGTCATTGTGTTGATCCATTTCATCAGAAGCTTCCTCTCCTGCGCAGACTCTATCCTCCTAGAAACACGCCCAAAGTATGTGAAGACAGAGTTTCAATAGGGTTTAACCTGGTTCACCCTCTCCAGAACAGACTTGTTTGTTGTCTTGGAAGTCTATGGTATGCTCAATATTCTGCTGCAGCACCACGACTCAAAGACATTATTAATTCTCCTTCTTTCATAATTAGCCATTGTGCAGCTCCCAGATGCAAAGCAAACAGTTGAGAAGATTGTGGACTGCATCAGGAGCACCTTAGTTTCCACACTTATATCATAACTCTTTTGCATTCTGGAAAGTTCCCTGACAGCAGACTTTCTTAAAGCACCTTGTCTTTTGATTTCCAAGAATGTTGATTGTGGAGTTGAACAAGATGAAATTATTAACCTTAATCTTTTTTTTTTTTCTACCTACCATGATGCTGCCTATTGACCCGGTGGTGGGATCTTTGTTTTGTTGATGTTGATCTTGAAAACTACCATGCTTGAATTTGTGCAGCAAACATTTCAAGGTCTTCTCAATTTTGGTGAGTAAGGTTGTCATCTGCATAACAAATTAGTCTTCCTTCAATCTTGATACCACATTCTTATTTTTCGCGTTTACAAAAATAGTACATTGGTTTGCAGAAAAATTTAATATACATTGTGTTTCATTCATATACTTAGTGTTTCACACAATCCTTCATTTGCATTGTTTTTAATATGATCATTTCTATACCTCACATTTTATAAAACCAATCACCATTCATCTATGCCCACTATCACCCCTCCTTTTTCAGGTCCCCACTGGATCTTTCTTAATTCATTCACCCCCTTCCTTAATGTACTGAAATCTTTAACCTCATGATTTCCATACCCTTCCCACCCTCAACCTACCTGCCTCCTCACCCTCCCATTTTGGAATTTTATATACATCTTACTAGTTATCCTTTCAGTTTTACAATAATGTTTTCCTCTGGTATTTGTCCTTATGAATCTGAGTTCACTCAGCATAATAATCTCTAGCATCTCCCATGTTATGGGGTATTTTTCTCCTGAGTGCTGCATGGTATTCCATTATGTGAATGTACAATTTCTCAATCTATCTGTTTGTTGGTGAATATGTGCTGTTTATATTCTCTTGCTATTGTGAATAATGTTGTTATGAACATCAGTGTACAAATCTCCATTTATTCCTAAATTCTAGTTTTCTGAGGGTATACTCATATCATATAGCATTAGAGTAAATGGGCCATATGGAATTTCTATGTTCAGCTTTTTGAGAAATGCCAAACTGTCTTCCAGAGCAGTACCACTTTCATCAAAATAATTCCATCAAAATTGTATAAGAGTTCCCATCTCTCCATAATCTCTCCAACATTTATTTGTTGCTACCTTGTTAGACTTTGCCAATCCTACTGGGATGAGATGGTATCTCGTGGTTTTATTTGTATCTCTCTTATTGCCTGTGATTTTGAACATTTTTTTGTCTGTCAGTTGCCCATCTGAATGTTTTCCTTTGTGAAATGTCTTTCCATGTCTTTTTCCCATTTTGTAATTGTGTTATCAGGTTGTTGTTGTTTTGGTTTTTTTCTCTTTGTGGAGATCCTCCAGTATTCTATAAACTTTCCTTATGAGAAAGGTTTTGGGGTTTGGGGTTTTTTTTGTTTTTTTTTCTTTGATGTCTTTGCTAATTTTTGCCACCCCCCGCCTCCCAGTCAGTAGCTTTTATTTTTACCCTATTAGAGAATGTCTATCTGTGTTTCATTGATTATGCAAAGGCATTTGACTGTGTGGATCATAACAAACTGTGGCTGACTCTGAGAAGAATGGTAATC
>NW_006400045.1:2321947-2323476 GCF_000299155.1 Elephantulus edwardii | reverse complement strand
TTATTATTACTTTTAATGATAATTTACAGAGATTTCTGGATTCCCATTCATTCATTATTGCACTTTTCTCCCTGTCCAGCTCTCTCCTCCAGGTCATTCTTTTCTCTGAAAAGTAAAAGAAAAATTCTTTCATTGGTATACAAAACCTCCTTCCAAGTCCACTCCACTATGCAATCTTCGTTCTGGACTCATGTCATGTCAATAATACCTAATAATATATCCCTTTTGAACAGTTCTCTCTCTCATCAGTTTCAATGCAGTATACATAATTTATCCCATCATTTTCAGTTTCTCCCTCAACCCCTATGTCAGTTCCAGTTTACAACAGTGGCGCTTTGCAGAATTTGTCCTTTTGTGGCTGAGATATTTCACTCAGCATAATGACCTTCAGGGTCATCCATTTTGAATAATATTGCATGTGTTCCTTGTTTTTAATGCCACATAGTATTCCATTGTGTGAATATATCAGAGCTTGTCTACCCATTCTTTGTTTGGTTGGTATTTAGGTTGTTTCCAACTCTTTGCTATTGTGAGCAAAGTCGGAATAAACATGAGTGTGTGTATATCTGCTTGGGTGGCAGTAATGGTTTCTTTGGGGTATATTCCCAAGAGTGGAATTGCTGAGTCAAATGGTATATCTATTTGTTACTTTTTGAGAAGTGCTCTACTACCTTCCATAGTAGCTGCACTGTTTTACACTCCCACCAACAGTGAATAAGGGTTTGTTGTTGTTTTTTAACTATGAAAGCAACCCAATTTTTTCTCATCTTTTAATCTCTGGTATAGTATATCATATGACTGTCTGATTCAAAATGTCCCATGTCAATCTATCTCATTTCGCCAATATCTAGTATGTCAATATTTATGTATTCCATTTCTTTCTTAACAATGTCCAATTGTCCTACCTTCATGTTTCTCACATACCACATTCCAATCACTTGTGTCTGCTTACATATATTCTTCCTCCTTTGAGTTTCCTTATTTGAAGGCTCAGCCTCAGTTGCCATATCTGCTAGTTTATTCTAAGTGTGCTCTGTTGTACATAGGGTGAGTGGATGGTAAATTCTTCTTCCGAGTCTCTCTTAATGTGAATGCTCGCCTTCAGAACCTGAAAGACAAGCATATTACCGAAAGGAGCCCATGTAGGACATTTCCCAATTATAGAAATAACCAAAAGATTTCGTGTTGGTCCCAAGCCTGTTGCATGTGTGTCTTTACCCAAATCTTTCCCTGCTCCACTAGCATCCCCTTTCACTCCTGTCTACCCCAATGAATACTTCCCTCCTTCTCTCCAACCCATGATAATGATAACTTTGATCCCAAGCCTTCTGTGCTTCTTTGATGCCTAAGGCATCATGCTGCTACGGGTGGTCTCTCATGCTGTGGCCAGTCTTTCTTGGGTTTTGGAGTCTCTAAGTCCAAACTTCAGAATCATCTCAGGAACAGGTTTGAGGCCTTGAACACTAATGAGCGAAGACCAGATGAGTTGTGAGAGGATGTCAAAGGCATCATCCAGGAAGAGTGCAAAC
>NW_006400045.1:2319054-2320265 GCF_000299155.1 Elephantulus edwardii | reverse complement strand
AAGAATTCTGGGGCTTCGTCTGACATACTTTGGACATGTTGCCAGGAGGGACGGGTCCTTGGAGAGGGACATCATGCTTGGGAGGGTGGAGGGACAGAGCAGGAGAGGAAGACCCTCTATGAGATGGATTGATTCGGTGACTGGGGTAATCTGGATGGGTGTGTCAGAGGCCATACGGTTGGCGCAGGATAGAGCATGTTTTATGGCTGTTGTGCATAGGGTCGTTATGAGTCGCAAACGACTCGACGGCACATAACAACAACAACAAGTCCAAATTCCAGGTACTAGTTTTAGAAAAGGGTTTCTAGGGAGCTCTTGTGGTCTAGTGGCAAGAAGTTGCACTACAATTCCAAAGGCGTGCAGTTCGAATCTACCAGATGCTCTGCTGTATGGGGAGAGGCAATCTCTTCTTGTACTAGTCGGATCTGATGTGAAGGTGCACACACACTCACACACACACACCCACCAAAAAAGAAAACTGTAAAGGTTTCTATCTCAGACAGTTCTGAGGAAAAGTCCTTTGTCTTGATTTTCTGTTGAAGGACTGACTTCTTTAGACTTAGTGCTCTTCTGTTCCATTTACAGCACACTAGTGTCACTGTAGGATCATTTCCCAGGAGAGGCTGATGTGGTCTCTAGATCTGGAATATAAGAGTCATTTTCTTTTATAATCTGGTTCTACAAGCAGGCTTTGTGTGTCTGGCTTCTGATCATGTGAGTGTACCTCATTTGGAGGGGGTTGAGGTAAAATGCTGATCTTTAAACACGCAGCCTTGAAATTAATTTTATGTTATTTAATAATTTCCACATTCTGTTGGTTCACTGTTCTTGGGAATAGGAACAAATATGGGTCTCTTTCAGTAATTGGGCAAGTAGTTATCTTCTATATTTGTTGCCAGAGAATTAGGTCTTATTTTTGCCAATACTTTCAGTACAGTTTGGGTTTATTTCTTCATTATTAGTCTTTGATTATATGCTAAGTACTGAAATTATTTTTGTGCCAACTAATTCTTTTTGATAGAGTGACTCTATGTAAACCCTGCATTTCTTTTGATGCTTTCTACATCTTTGAAGATTTTATCGATTAAAATCCACTGTTAAAACTTGAGGTTTGAATTTTTTTTTTCAGGTTTTCAGCTTGAGAATTACTGAGCATATTCTAGTCTCAGAAGACTGAGAAACATACATAGACCAATAAACAGTTGTCTGAA
>NW_006400045.1:2316173-2317906 GCF_000299155.1 Elephantulus edwardii | reverse complement strand
AGACACATGGTTCAAGTTCACCAGTTTCTCCATGGCAAAAGGATGGGAATCTCCTTACATGTGATTGATTGCCTCCAAAAACCTGCCAGAAGGTCAGCTTTGGGTCAATTCTGACTCTATGGTACACAAAACAACAACAATCAAGAAGTCAAAAGGCATATTGCTTTGGTGAAATCTGCTCGCAGGTATCTTTCCAACATTTTAAACAACTAGTATGTCATTTTTAAAGATTAAGTTGTGCCAGATCCAAACCTGAGTATTTTCAGTTGCTTCCAGTTTGGAAGCCGGATTCTGCTGAGGCTTGTTTGCTGGTACTGGTGAGGATTAGGGTAAAATGGTGATTCGCTAATGGGTGTGAGATGACATGATTCTGCCTCCTATTTAAAAACCCATTTGGGCCCTTGGTCCTGTGGTCCTTATGCCTGGTTTTAATTGTTTTTGATCAAACATTCTTCTAATGGTATAGCACTGAACTGTATATTTGCTGTACAGAGGTAACTCGTGGTGCTGGGATGCTAAACACGGACACTGATGTATCAAATGTGATAAATGTTACTCATGGTGGACAGTGTTTGGAGGAATTTCTTAGTTAAAACAAGCTTGGAAGCAGGAGTGGCACCCACTTCCTAAATAGTTTGCTTCTGGAAACTGTATGAACGTGGATAAATGACAAAAGTTATACAAGTGTACAGGTCTTTTGTTCATAGGGTTACTATGAGTCTTATACAACTCGACAGCACTTCACAACAACCTACGCATATGAAAGTTGAACAATGAACAGGATCAAAGAAAAATCATTAATTATGAACTGTAGTGTTGTAAAGCAGTGTTGAATATACCATGTGCTAAAAGAAAAAACAAATTTTTCTTGAAGAAAGTGAAACTAGAGTTAAAGGTTAAGATGGTGACATTTTTGTCTCACTTACTTTGGACATACTTTCAGGAGGAACTGGACCTTAGAAATAGAGGGAAGACCCTCATGAAATAGATTGACCTAACAGGTTTGTACATGACAGAGATTGTGAGGCTGGCTCAGGATTGAGGACATTTTCAGTTGTGTTGCTTATAGACTCATATGCATCATGTCAACTTGACAACACCTAACAAGAAGAAGCTTTCTTCATTATAAGAAAATTTCCATTCATTGAAACCACTTAATTTTGACATTTCTTCCATTGTAAGACTGGATAGATAATAATGAGATTATGTAATGGAGAAAGATTTATGTGCTCTCTTGATAGTTGTAATGTGCCTCAAGTAATAAAAAATTTATTAAATTTCTGACTATTTGATGTTAATGGGTCACTTATGTAAAACTATTACAAGTTTGATACCTAAATTATTACTAATTTAATGGATGTAACTGGTCGATTTAGAAACTAACAGAACTATAACTACAAAGAAAGTAGATGGCAAGAAATGTATCAAATCGTGATTTCAGTTGTAGATTCTAACAAACATAATCTTTCTTTGTTAATATACTTCTTCGTAAATTGAGTGCATGTTTACAAACTATTTTTGTTCATGTATTTTTGAAATAATGAGACAAGAGGCCTCTGGGAATTAAAAGGTATAATATTGTCCCCAGGCTATACTCAATGGGACGTAATTACATAATAGAAGAAACAGCAGATTCTTCTGGTATTGATCATTATGGAAATTTGTCTAGCCACCCTTGGAGATTGTCATACCATTAGTTATCAAAACAAAGATAAATATGTTACAGTTCCCCC
>NW_006400045.1:2309765-2314768 GCF_000299155.1 Elephantulus edwardii | reverse complement strand
TTATTCATAGTGTTGCCATGAGTCATCCTCAACTTGATGTTACCTAAGAACAATAATATGTAAGATATTATCCTATTCTTTCAAAATTTAGCTAAAATAATGAAAACATGCTAGGAAAATAAAAAAGAACTTGATTAATGAGCTTCTCATCCATTTTCCCAAGAAGCTGACTACTAAATGTATTTTCTAAAATATGTATTTTCTAAATATGTTTGTAATTGTTAATTCAATTTTTTATTTACAGTGAAGGAATTGGTGACTCCTATTTATCTAACTAAATTATACTTCTTAATATTAACGGATAAACTTATTTGCTCTGATCTACATAAAATAATTCTTTCATTGCTAAACATTAAGATAAATCATAAATCAAATACTGCATTACACATATTCTCCTTTATACCTTAGCACTTACCCAAATGGAATTTTAATAATATTTTAGTAACACACTGAATGTTTGTGTTAAATTGTTGTGAGATTGTGAGCATTTTTTTCTTTTTGTAATAATAATAGTGACTTTATTATTCTAATAAAATCTAATTCTAATTCTTCAAGCATACAGATTTATGCCATTGACTCCTTTCTCTTTGGATGAGAATGGAAGCCTCTCTTTTCTTATAGGGAATGATTGGTTGACAGTGTTAAATTTTCTGTAAGTAGTTTGAGATCGGAAATGAACTATTTTCCTTATTTCCTTTAGGCCTTTTAATGTTAGAGTTTGGCATGATAATCCACCATAGTAATGTTTAATTCACATCTAGCTGGCAAATTAATATATCAACTAATTACGCTAGGGCTTTTGATGCAGCCCATGTTGGCAAATTTATACAGATCTTCATTAACTCAAATGGAAAGACAGTGATACAGATCATTGAGGGCACCAAGATCAGCTCCTATCTAATGCTTAGAGACATGAGAAATGCCAATTTAAGTTTTGTTAATTAATTTCTCCAAAGCTATGTACATACACATAAACACACACATATATACACACAATTTTCCTTTTAAAATTGTCCCTATCATTTGAGCAGTTTGTTTCTTTTTTTTATGTTTTCTAAACTTACTTACAGGTGCAGCTCTGACGTGTTCACCAGTCTATGTAAGGTAATTTGGAGGACAGCCAGTATCTGGTTGACTAATTGAAATTATTCAATGTTTGTTCCCATTCTCAAAAAAAGTGATCCAACCAACCGAGTGTGGAAATTACTTAAAAAATCATCAAGGTCACGTGAGAGTAAAATGATACTGAAAATCATCCCAAAATGGCTGGAACAGCTCATTTACAAAGAACTCCCAAAAGCTTAAGCTGGACTTGGGAGAGACCACAGAATCAAGATTTTCATTGTTGTTGTTATGTGCCGTCGAGTCGTCTGCGACTCATACCTATCTCTTGTCAATCTTACTATTTCCAACATGTCGACCTCCATTACCCCAGTGATGGAATAAATCCATATCATTGAGGGTCTTCCTCTCCTGCTCTGTGTCTCCGCCCTACCAAGCATAATGCCCCTCTCCAAGGACTGATCCCGCCTTGCAACATGTCCAAAATATGTCAGATGAAGATACAGAATCCTTGCCTCCACAGAGCAGTCTGGCTTCACCCTCTCCAGGATGAACTTGTTTATTCTCCCAGCACTCCGTGAAATATACAATACTCTTCTCTAGCACCACAACTCAAAGGCATCAACTTTCTTCTATCAACCCTAGTCATTGTCCAGCTATCAGATGCATAGCAAGTAATTGCAAAGACCATGACTTAGACTCCAGACTGACATAGTTTCTCTTCAGTACTTTGGAGAGGTCTCTGACAGCAGACTTTCCCAATGCAATTCATCTTTTAATTTCCTGGAGGCTGATACCAAGAGTGTTAACTGTAGAGCCAAGCGCACTGAAGATGTAAAAAATCTCCATCTCAAAAAAAAAAATAAATAAATCTCCATCTCTTTATCATTCATCATGGTGCTGCCAATTGGCCCAGTGGTGAGAATCTTTTTTTTCTTGATGTTGATTTCCAAGCCACATTGAAGGCTACAGTTCTTGACATTCTGCAGCAACCACTTCCGGTCCTCAATTTCAGCAAACAGGGATGTGTCTGATGAGTCTAACTTTAATCTTGATGCTACACTTCTCCTCATAGAGTCCAGCCTCCCAGATAATCTGTTCTGCGTGTAGAATGAAAAGATATGGAGATAGGATACATCCTTGACACACACCCTTCCCAATTTCGAACCATTCAATGTTTCTTTGCTCTCTTCTGATGACTGACTCCTAGTCCAAGTATAGGTTTCACATAAGCACAGTCAAGTGTTCTGGGATTCCCATTCTTCTCAGAGTCAGCCGCAGTTTGTTGTGAGCCACACAATCAAATGCTTTTGCATCATAACGAAACACAGATACACATTCCTCTGGTACTTTCTGCTTTCAGCCATGATCCACCTGACATTAGCTATAATATTCCTAGTGCCACGGCCTCCTCTAAATCCAGCCTGCACTTCAGGCAGCTCTCTGTTCATGTGCTGTTCCAGTTGTTTTTTGATACTTCAGCAGAATCTTGCTTGCATGTGATGTTAATGATACTGTTCAACAATTTCCACAGTCTGTCAGATCACCTTTCTTTAGAATGGGAAGAAATATAGATCTCTTCCAGTTAATAGGCCAGGTGGTTGTCCTTCAGATTTCTTTGTACAATTTGGTGAGGCCATCCAGGGCAGCATCTGCTTGTTAAAATGTGTCAAGAGGTATGCCATCAATGCCTTGTTTTTTGCCAATTCTTTCAGAGCCGCTTGAACTTCTCCCTTCATCACCACAGGCTCTTGCTCATTCATTGTTTCATAAAATTCTTCTGTGTCCACCAATTCCTTTTGGTATAATGACTCTGTATACTCTCTCCATCTTCTTTTAATACTTCCTGGATCTTTTAATATTCTGCCCAAAGCATCCTTAAGTATTGCAACTCGAAGTTTGAATTTGTTCTTCAGTTCCTTCAGTTTAAGAAATGCTGAGCGAGTTCTGTCCTTTCGATTTCTGACTCTAGCTCCTTGCACATTTCATTGTAATACTTTACTTTGTCTTCCTTCTCTGCCTTCTGGAATCTTCTGCTCAACTCCTTAAACATCTTGATTTTTTTCCCCTTTGCTTTGATGTCTTGGCGTTCCAGTGCAGTGTTTAGATTTTCTTCTGACATACATCTTGGTCTTTTCTTCCTCCTCTGTCATTGTAATGACCTTTTGCATTAGTAATATTAAATAAATTCTGGCTCAAAACGAAGAATACCATAAGAAAGCTTATTTGGGTTTTTTGTTTGTTTGTTTGTTTTATTTTTTGACTGTGCAAAGTCATTTAGCTGTGTGGATCATAACAAATAATGATTAATACTGAGAAGAATGGGAATCCTGGAATACTTAATTTTACTCATGTGAAACCTATATGTATACAAGCTATTGTCCAAACAAAACAAGGGCACAGTACACGGTTTAAAATGAAGGAAGGTGTGTCAGTGTTGCATCTTTCCCCCATATCTATTCATTGAGCAAATTATTTGAGAGACTAGACTCTCTGAAGAAGAATACTATATCTGGATCTGAGGAAAACACATCAACAGGTGAAGTGAAGAGGACATGAAGGGCCTGCTGCAGAAGATCAAGGTCTACTGTCTTCAATACGGATTACATCTCAAAATTAAGAAAGCAAAAAATTTCACTGCTGGACTTATAACCAATATCATGATGAATGGAAAAAAATTAAAATTGTCAACAGTTCCATCTTATTTGGATCCACAATCAACACCCTTTTTACTAGCAGTCAGACAATTAAGAGACATATGGCATTGATAAAATCTGTAGTCAGGGTCCTCTAAAAATTATTTAGGAGTAATGATGTCAGTTTGAAGACTAAGGTATGTCTGAATCAAGGCATGATCTTTTCAATAATATTCTATACAGCTCAGCCTGGACAATGAATAAAGCTTAGAGGAAAAACTGATGTCTTTGAGCTATAGTGTTGGGAAAGTGTATTGAATATTCCATAGACTAACAAAGTACAAACAGCTATGTCTTGGAGAAAGTGAAACTAGAATGCTTCTTGGAGGCAAAGATGATAAAGTTCATTTCACATATTTGGGTATGTTGTTAGGAGAAGCTATTATTTGGAAAGGAATATCATGCGTGGAAAACTGCAGGGTCAGCAAAAGAGAGAGGAAAAAGGTCAATGAGGTGAACTGACACAATGACTGCTTCAATGAGCTGCACTATGTCAGAGATTGTGAGAATGGCACAGAACAGAGTTAAAATCTGTTGTTTGTAGTCTCACTGTGAGTCATATGTGACTTAATGGCACCTAACAATAACAAAATTTACTTAAATTATTCACATACCTGTTTATTGGTGTATGATCCCCCTTCTTTGGAGTTGCTAAAACATACAAAAACTAGGAATGAATTCTTCTCTCTAAATCCTTTTTATTCGTATTCCTGGGACGATCGGTATCCAATGTTGCAGAATTTGTGATATTATTCTTTTCTAAAAATTGTTTCTTTCTCTAAATATCTTCCTTTAGTTGCTTCTAGAGAGCATAAGCTTGAAGAGAAATAACTTATAACTAGGGAGTTCTAGTAATATAATGCTAAGTAATTGTGCTGCCAAAGAAAAGGTATGCAGTTCAAATCCACAAGCTGTGCCATGGAAGATGGGCAATCTCCTCTGTTGCTATTTACTGCCTGTAAAAAAAAAAACCCACGGGAAGGTCTACTATGGATTGGTTCTGACGTGATGGTTGTTCTTGATATGTGCTGTCGAGTCGTTTGCGACTCATAGCGACACTATGTAAAACAGCCCTAAACCCTGCTCTATCCTGTGCCAATCGCACTGCCTCTGACACACCCATCCCGATTACCCCAGTCATTGAATCAATCTACCTCATAGAGGGTCTTCCCCTCCTGTACTGTCCCTCTACCCTACCAAGCATGATGTCCCTCTCCAAGGACTTGTCTCTTCTTACAACATATC
>NW_006400045.1:2302804-2309470 GCF_000299155.1 Elephantulus edwardii | reverse complement strand
GGAGCCAAGCAAACTGAAATTGTGAACAATCTCAATCTCTTTACCATCCATCCTGATGCTACCAATTGTTCCAGTGGTGAGAATCTTTGTCTTCTTAACATTGAGCCTCAGTCCATAGTGAAGGCTGCAGTCCTTGACCCTTTGCAGTAAGTGCATGAGGTCCTCCTCAGATTCAGCGAGTAGGGTTATGTCATCTGCATAACGCAGATTGTTGATAGATCTTCCACCAATCCTAATGTCATGCTTCTCCTCATAGAGCCCAGCCTCTCAGATAATATGCTCTGCATACAGGTTGAAAAGGTATGGAGATAGAACTTGATGGTACACAACAAAAACTACAGTCCTGTCCCACCCTCACTGTTGTTATATTTGAGCTAAGTAGCTTAGTCCCTGTGTAAATTCATTTGATTGAGTTGTCTATTTTTTCACTAACTCTGTACTTTGCAAAGTGTAATACTTTTCTTCAGGTCCTTTCTGATGAAATGTCCAAGGCATGTGACATGAAGTCTAACCATCTTTGCTTTCAAAGACTATTTTAAGATTGTACCTCTTCCAACATACTTTGTTGCTGTTGTTTTATGCAAGTATATTATGTATTCCTTAATCTTTGTAAAAAACATAGTCCAAATGCAACTCTTTTTGATCTTTCCTTTTGACATACCAGTTTTTATATGTAAATGATGTGGTTAAAAATATCATGGTTTGCCTTCAAAGAGACATCTTTACTTTACATACTTAAAATAATTTTTTTCAGTAGATTCCCCCAATATAAATATTGTTATAAAATAATAAGTTCTATTTTGTACAAATAAATGATTATTGAGGAGACTTAAATGCAAATTATAATTGGAAAATATTTCTTCTGAACTAGCCTTGACATTTCTGAATTTATATCATGTATTATGCAATATTCTGACTTTTTTTTTTACTCTATGCTTTAAAATAATAAAAAAAATAGGATTCATGTGATAAATAACTTGTAAGCTCCTAGGAAACAGAAACTTTGTTTTATTCATCATATCTTCTCTAGCATTTAACTTTATAGCTGGGACTGTCCTAAAATGGGAGTTCATAAAATTTCATGTAAGCCAGACTTTCATTTTGAAGTGAATTTTTGAAGATTGTTAGAGTAAGTCACACTCTATTCATACTGTACTTAATGAGTTTACCCACTACACAAACATAAAACATGTTGTTATGTGCTGTTGGTTCACCTGCAATTCATAGTGACCCTATGTACAACACCCTTGAACCCTGCTCTCTCTTGAGCCAATTTCATTGTCTATGACACACCTACTCCCATTACCCAAGTCACTGAGTCAATCCATCTCATCCAGGGCCCTTCTCTCTTGTGCTGTCCCTCCACCCTTCCCAGCATGATATCGTTCTTCATTAGTAGTCTTTCCTGGCAACATGAGCAAAGTATGTGAGATTCTGCTTCAAAATCTTTGTCTCCAAGGAGCAACCTGTTTCCACTTTCTCTAGGACAGACTTGCTTGATCTCTTAGCAGTCCATAGTATATTTAATACTCTTCTCCAGCATTAAAACTCAAAAGCATAAATTCTTCTATAATCTTTGTTTATTATATAGCTCTTTGATGCACAGTAAGTAATGTTAAAGACTACAGCGTGGATCAAGCACATCTTAGTTTCCAGACTGACACTTGCTCTTCAGTACTCTAGAGGTCTTGAATACTAATGAGTGAAGACCAGATGTGCTGTGGGAGGATACTAAGAATATCATCTATCAGTTTCTCTACCTATTCATTTGCTGATAGTCACTGGTGATGCTTCCATCTCTTAGCTATTGTGATAATGCTGTAATCGACATGAGCATGAATCTATGTGTGTGTGTGTGTGTGTGTTGCTGCTCTGGTTTGTTTAAAATATATTCAAATAGTGGAATATCTAGATTGAATGGTATTTCTTTTTTTTTTTTTTAAGAAATGCCAGACTGCTTTCAATAATGGTCATACTATTTTTACATTCTACCGGTAGTGCATGAGAGTTACAATCTCTCCACATTCACACCAGAATTTGCTGTTTGCTGTCCAATTAAAATTTGTAATGTAATTATTTCTGGGATGAGTTGATATCTGATGTCAATAAAACAAAAATCTTCACCACTGGACTGATAGAAACATTATGTTGTTGTTATGTGCTGTGTAGTCAGTCACCTGTGACTCTTAGCAACCCTATGTGCAATAGCTCTGAACTTTCTCCTATTGTGAGTCAGTCGCATTGAGTCTGACATACCTAGTGCCATTGATAGATGGAGAAATTATTGCAATTATCAGGGATTTCATCTTACTTGGATCCACAAACTTTAGACTTTGTATCATCAGGAAGGAGATCAGAAGATTTATTTCACTGGGAAAATCTTCAGTCAGTGTCTTCTCCAAATTACTGAGGAACAATGATCTTAGTTTGAGAAGTAAGATGTGCTTATTGAGGCCATGGTCTTTTTAGCTACTTGCTTCATCTGAGATCTGAAAAATAAATACGGATGACTGGAGAAGGATTAATGTTTTTGAATTGTGGTCATAGAGAAAATTACTAAATATCCCAAGAATTGCCAAAGGAACAAATGGGTATGTCTTGGAGGAGGTGTAGTTGGAGTGGTCCTTGGAGGTAAAGATGGCAAAACTTCATGTCATGAACTTTGAGTGTGCTGCTAGCAGAACACATTCCTTGAAGAGGGACATCATGTTTTGAAAAGTGCAAGGACAGCGAGAGAAAAGAAGAGTCTCATCCAGGTGGATCAATACAGTAATGACAACTATGGGTTGAAGTCTGTCAGAGATTGTGGGAAAGGCACAGGAGAGGACACGGTTCATATCTGTTATTCACAGGGCCACTGTGAGTCATACTCAACTCGACCTAACAACAACAGTTACTGAGCCTCAGTCTTTCTATATATTAAGTAATAAATTTTAATTCTTTTTTCCATTTTTATGCCTTTGCTCATTGCTATGGTTGACCTTTGAGTACTTCTTTAACTGTGTCTCAGTTGTTTGTGTTTTAAAATGCTTATGTACCTACTTTGAAATAACTCTTCTTGAGTCTGTGTTTATTTCAACAGCAGTATCACTATTGCTCTTCTAAATACATGAGGTATTTTGATTTTGTTAGTAATATTAGATGAATGAAAACAAAAATAGGCTTTTTCTAACATTAGCATGTTGAGACAAAACTATAGAGCTGTTGTTGGTTTATTTCTCCCCCTTTTAACTAATTAGTAAATACAGTATACTTGTTGTAATGTACTATCCAGTCAAACCAATTCATAGCTGAATTTCGAATGGCTTTTCAGAGGCAATAAATCATACAGAGAAAATTTCTCATCTTTCAACCTCATAGAAATGCCTGGATTTGAATTACATGCTTTAAGGGGAGCTCTGGTGGCCTAGTGGTAAGGAGCTGCAATTACAATCCCAGAGGTGCACGGTTCAAATCCACCAGATGCTCTGCCGGGGAAGGAGGGACAATCTCCTCCTGTACCAGTCAGATCTGATTTGACGGTACACTCACACAAAAATAATAAAATAAAATAAAATAAAATAAAAAATAAAAAAAAGTTATTTATAAAAAAAAATTACATGCTTTAAAGTTTTTTAGCTACTTAGCACTAGGCCACCAGAACTCCTTGAGGAAAAAAAATCTGTTCTCTAAATTTTATTACATTGTAAAAAACCTAATTTACCACAATAGATAATTTTGCTTTATTTGTATATTTTTAACATAATATTATTTAAGTTGTTAAAAACTTCCATGTTCATTTCATCTACTAAATTTATCTATATTTTTCAGCAGTCTATCATAGTACTACTAATAGAACAAAGAAAACCTGATTACAGTCATGAGTAGTATAAAATGATAGGTCTTTCTAGTAGACTACATTTAATCTTAATGAGTCACAAGTTTAAAAAGCTCTCAGCCAAACACACAACCAGGTGTCCAAAATCTAAATGTAGTTCATGACACAACCATACTGCAGCTACAATTACGAACAATTCTTGACAGAAACATGGACAAATAAAATGTTACATGTCAGTTTATTTATTTGATATCTTTTAAATTAACTTTGATGTATTATTAATGCAGTATCAAACAACTATTAAAATACTGTGAAAGACCACATAAGAATATGTAGAACATTCTTTAAAATGTATTTTAATTCTTCTAGTTATCAGGAACAGATATGAAGATGTCTTCTTTTCTCTTCATGTACTTAAATTTAAGTGCTGTCTTCTAGTCTCATAGTTTTAAACACCATTTACAAGCTAAATTTATATGCCTCATTCGGATCAGATTTGTGTAATGAACTTCAGATTCATAAAGACAATCATGTATTTAACATCTCCAATTAAAATTAAATAGGGATTTTAATCATAGTCTGAGATATTATACTATTTTTGCATCCTTTTCAAATTATTGATTACCCCTTTATATCAATAAGTCAATCTATAGACAATGGTCCAGTTTTCAACTTTTGCATTTTCTCATACTCCTTATGTATTACATAAACAAATATCATAGATTCCATTCTCAGTATTTTATCAGAATCTATATTTTATTACACTCACTGTGCAGCTATTCTGGTCATCATTAATAGTCTGGACTATTAAAATAACTTCCCTAAATAATCATCTATACTCCCTGAGTGACGTATGTGGATAATATGCTTAGCTGACAGTTAAAGTTTTAGAGGTATGTTTCCTCTGAAGATCTTTGTACAAAAGACCAGATCTGCTTCTGAAAACTGAGGCATTGAATACCCTAAGGAGTTCACTTCTACTCAGATATACAGATTGATTTAATTTCAACTTGCCTGTTAACTTATCTATGTTGTTGTTATGTTGTGTAGAGTCAGAACCGATGATAGCTGACCTTCTAGCTAGTTTTTTGAGGCAGTTAATCACATTGGAGGAGATTGTCCATCTTTTTCCCACAGAGCAGCTGATGGCCTCAAACTGTGTGCCTTTGGGATTGCAGTGCAATTTCTTGCCACTAGACTAACACTGTCCTCTCCTGTGCCTTTCTCACAATCTCTGAAAGACTTAAACCCATAGTTGTCATCACTGTATTGATAAACCAGAGTGAGACTCTTATTTTCTTTCACTGTCCCTCCGCTTTTCCAAACCTGATGTCCCTCTACAAGGGATAGCTTCAATTTATCTGTAAATATTTGAGAATGTTTCAAGTGAGTCAATGGAAATAGACTCAATATTCAACCAAATTTTTGCTGGGTAAAGTGGAGAGTCAGAAAGAGAAGAAAGCATCAAAAAGATGAATTTACTAGTAACTGTAACAATGGGTTTCAGTGTATCAGAGATCATGAGGAGGAAGATACGGGATAGGACCAGGTTCAGATTTGCTGTTCATTGGATCAAAATGAGTCATAGTCAACTCAATGGCACCTAACAAAAACAATAACAACATACTTACTTTGTACTCCATTGTCTTTTAACCAATCAACCTTCTTGTGGGTAAAAGTTTCAAAATAAAAGATGGGTCATACACTTTTTTCCCCAAGTTATGGAGTGTATTCCAACATTACTCAGTTAGCAATGTAAGAGTCACAATGAACAAAATTTGATCATGACTGTATTTCTGAGCTCATCTTCCACTAACACAACTGTGGTCACTATGACCTTGAAATTACTCAACCACATGGGTTGGTCTTGTCACATTGCTTTTACATTTCCCCCACACCCCCAATGTAATTCTTCATGCCTTCATTTGTGGCTATTTCCTTAAAGTTTATTAGGCTAGATTGTGTTTTTGTAGTTGTTATATGCCGTTGAGTTGTTTGAGACAAATAATGGCCCTGTGTACAGCAGCTTTGAACTCTGCTCTGTCGTGAGCCAGTCCTACTGACTTCAACACACCTACCCCCATTGCACTAGTTACTGTATCAATTTAAATCTCATCCAAAGCCTTCCTCTCTTACACTGTCCCCCTATCATTCTGAGTATGATGTCCTTCTCCAAGGATTGGTCCCCACTGGCCACATACCCAAAGTATGTGAGACAGAGCTTCAAAATCCTAGCCTCCAAGGAGAAACCTTTTCCAAGACAGACCTTTTTGTCTTCTTGGCAGTCTATGGTAGTCTTCTTCTCCAGCAAGACAACTCAAAGGCATCAGTTCTACTTCTGTCATCCTTAGTCATTGTCCAGCTCTCTGATGCATAACAAATAACTGAGGAGACCATGGCTTGAATTAGGTGCACCTTAGTCTGTAGACTGACATCATTCCTTCTTAGTACTCTGGAAAAGTCCCTGACAGCAGATTTACCCAATGCAATTCATCTTTTGATTTCTTACAGCTGGTGCCAAGAGTGTTGACTGTGGAGCCGAGCAAACTGTTGTTCTAGTATTGAGAATCCTTGTCTTCTTGATGTTGAGCTTCAATTCATCTTGAAGACTACTGTCCTTGGTCTTCCTCTGCAGCAAGCACTTCAAGCCCTCCTCAGTTTCAGCAAGTAAGATAATGCTAGATTATAGTATTAATAATTCCCTTTTCCCTCTATAACTGCAATTAACATATTAGAGAATTCTTTTTTATAATTTGTATATTGTATTGAAACAGATGAGGGAAAGAACAGATTAGAAGTGATATATGATTGAGTATTACGGTTAGCACAGGAATCCAGAATTAAAGTTG
>NW_006400045.1:2295939-2302704 GCF_000299155.1 Elephantulus edwardii | reverse complement strand
CTTTGGTAGTATTGCCATTTTCACAATATTGAGTCTTCGTATCCATGAGCAAGGGATATTCTTCCACTTCTCCAGGTCTTTTTTTGTTTCTCGTAGTAATGTTTTGTAATTTTCTTTGAATAGATCATTTGTGCTTCTGGTTATATTTACTCCCAAGTACTTAATCTTGTTATTAGCTATTGTGAAAGGTATTGTTTTTCTTAGCTCCAATTCTGTATTCTCTTTGTCACTGTAGAGAAATCCAATTGATTTTTGTATGTTGACCTATGCACGTCCAAAAACTTCTCCAACAGGTTAAAAACAGAAGCCACAATCTGGTAAAAAATATTTTGAAATGATATGTCAGATAAGGGACTTATATCTAAATTTTCTAAAATACTCAAGCACCACAAGAAGATAAAGGTAAAAAACTCAATTGAAAAATGGGCACAGGATATGAACAGACACTTAACCAAAGAAGATATTCAGATGACAAACAAACACATGAATAAATGTTCAAAATCCCTAGCTCTAAGCGAGACAAAAATCAAAACAACTATGAGATATCATCTTATCCCAGTAATAATAGCAAAATTTGACAGAACAGCAAACATCAAATGGTGGCGAGGTAGTGGCAAAACTGGAATTCTTACTCCCTGTGAGTGGATATCCAAAGTCTCTGTAAACTTTCATTGAAATAAATGAAAGAATAAATGAAAGGGAAAAAAAAGGCTCAAACACTGTGGAAGACTATATGGCGCTTTCTCAAAGAGTTGTAAATAGAAATACCATTTGACCTAGCAATTCCACTACTAGAAATATACCCTAGAGGTACCATAATCACCACACAAGCAGATATATGCACACCTATGTTTATTGTGGATTTGTTCACAATAGCAAAGATTTATAAATAACTCAAGTGCCTGTGAACAAACAAATGGATAGAGAAGCTCTGGTACACAAAGGAATACTATGCTTCATTGAAAAATAAGGAACTGATGAAATAATATACAAATGGGTGACCTTAGAGTACATTTTGCTGTGCAAAATATCTCAGTCACAAAAGGACAAATGCTGTATAGTGCCAATGTTATAAAACAGGATTGACATAGTTGTTAAGGGGAGACTAAGAGAAAGGGGATAAATAATATATACTGCATTGAAACAGATGAGGGAGAAAACTATTTAAAAGAAATATTTGATTACATATTATTTTCATGACATGAGTCTAGAATAAGAGCTCCTCAGTAAAGTGGAACTGGGGGGGGGGGAATTGTATAAAATGAAATAATTTTTCTTTTCTTCAAAGAGAAAAGGAAACTGGAGGTAGGTGTGGATAGGGAGGAACGTGTACAATAATGTATGGATGGAAATCTAAATTCTCTGTAAACTTTCATTAAAATTATAATTAAAAAAAGAAATAATTGGAAAGAAAATGACTTGGATCACTTTAGTTTTGAAACTGAGGTCCTCACATTTTTGTTCTTAACAGAGGTCCTTGACCGCTGATTTTTCTAATGAACTCAGTGACTGTAACAATGTAAATAAAAGATGATGTGGATGATGCAATATAGGGAAAAGTTCAGGTCTATTGATCAAAAAGTCTCTGAGTTGCAGTGCACTGCTAACAACAAAAAGAACTAGATAACTCTCATCTAATCACTCTAATGTCTCTCCATTCCTATTTAAATATAATTTGTAAATTACAGAAATCATCATTATTATAAAATTGTAGAACATTTACACTAGACAAAATTTTTAAATTGCTATTATTTTTTTTTAATTTGATGCTTAAAGAAAGCATAGTTATTGGGTTACATAAATTGTTATTTTATTAAGTGCTGCTTTAAAGAATAACATTTTGCAAATGCGAAAACTGATATATATTGATGGCAGAGATGAGGAACATCACTGTTTTAGAAGACTTTCCATTATTATCTGACCATTGGATGTACTTCAAATTTATATAGTTGTTCTCATAACTCATGGAATACAGTTTGTAGTAACAATCATCTTCTCAAATTGGTCATTACCAAAGTTAATGACCTGTTTATTAGAACATCAACCTTGGCTTTGCCTCACTCATTTCAATTAAGACATCTGTCATTTATTACTAGTGGCTAAGAATTTCTGTGTGAGGGGACAGCTCTGATAATGTTGGCGTCATTAAAGCAACATCTCTATGTATTTGGATGGATCATCAAATTTGCATTCGCCTATCACAAACAAGATCCTAGGAGGCTCTAATGGCTTTGGCAGCTCAAGTTGTGAAATCTAAACAGCAAATATAACAGCATACATCTCCTTCGTCGAGCATTTGCTCTGAAAATTATTTATCATCACCATCGAGAAGGATAATCTCACAGAACAATTTTCTGTACAGTCATGTGCAGAGCCAATCTTACCCACACTGATAAATGCACCACCCAAAGAGCAATCACATTCAGACACATTTTATTGTGCCACATTCATTCATTCACACTCTCAATAAATACGGTCATATTACATCTATGTACACACCTTTAGAAAGCTAATGAAATACTGAATTTCCTTCTGAACATCTGTAGTGTACACTACGATTAAATAATTGTGGCAGTTTTTATAAAATACAAATATAATACGATCATTTACCTAATGTAAACTGATGATCGTTTTCCAAATTCTCCTCTAAAAAATTAGACTCACACATCATGACACACTGAAAAATAAACATGAAAAAGGAATAACCAATTGAAGTTTATTATTTAATTTTTGTTCTTTAAAGTGTGTAAAAAAATGAACACATGCTTACAAAAAAGCAGTTGTTAAATGTATTGAGCTTTGAACTGCTTATGCTGTGTGCCAGCACTGGGACTGAGCAATGCCACATGCAGGGAGTGAGCAATGTCGCACCAAGAGCAATGGGGCACCAGCAGCAATTTGCACTGGCTGCAACACATGCTGGCAGTGACACTGGAATTTGAGTGAGGTACCTTGTGGGGTGGTCACTCCTGTTTGGCTGGATTATGTGGGACCCCTTAAGCTCAATCAGAAGAAAGCAAGAAAGCTGGAGCTCATCCTCAGAGGAAAAGCCAAGACTTCCTGGTTTTCCAATCAGGTCTCTGCACTCTGCCTTATGTCTCCTCACATCCAATACATTAACTTCCTCTAGCGTGAAACACCTTGCGCTTGCCTCACTAAGCAGGATTTTTAAAAATCATCAATATGCTGCCTACAGAAAAACACACCTGAAAAATGAAGATAAAAAAAGACTAAAAAATAAAAGGGTAATAAAAAATATACCAAGGGAATGGCAACCAGAAAAAAGCAGGAGTAGCAATATTAATTTCTGATAAAATAGATATCAATGAAAAAACATCACAAAGGACATGGAAGGTCATGACTTAAAGAATGATGCGTTAATAGAACAAGAAGATATAACAATAATAAATATCCATGCACCAAATAAAAGACCTGCAAAATATATAAAACAAACAGTAACACAACTGAAAAAGGAAATGGACAACACTACTATAGTAGTTGATATACCATACCATATGACATATAGTAGTTTATATACCCAGGAATAGATGGTATACCAATAAACATATTTCAGCTAACAGATGCTGCCCTGGATGTGCTCACCAAGTTGTGCCAAGAAATCTGGAGAACAACCACTTGGCCAACTGACTGGAAGAGATCTATATTTGTTCCCATTCCAAAGAAAGGTGACCCAAAAGAGTGTGGAAACTATAGAACATTATCGTTGATTTCACATGCAAGCAAGATTCAGCTGAAGATTATCCAAAAATGTCTGGAACAGCATATCAGCAGAGAACTGCCAGAGGTCCAGGCTGGGTTTAGAAGGGGTCATGGTACTAGGGATATTGTAGCTAATGTTAGATGTATCTTGACTGAAAGCAGGGTGTACCAGAGGAATGTGTATCTGTGCTTCATTGATTATGCAAAGACATTTGACAGTGTGGACCATAACAAACTGTGGCTGACTCTGAGAAGTATGGGAATCCCAGAACACTTGATCATGTTAACGTGAAACCTATACTTGAACAAAGAGGCAGTCGTCAGAACAGAGCAAGGGAACAGTGCATGGTTCAAAATTGGGAAGGGTGTACACCAGGGATGCATCCTGTCTCCATACCTTTTCAACCAATATGCAGAACAGATCATCCAAGAGTCTGGGCTCTATGAGGAAAAATGCGGCATCAAGATTGGTGCAAGATCTATCAACAATCTGCGTTATGCAGATGACACAACCCTGCTTGCTGAAACTGAGGAGGATCTGAAGTGCTCGCTGCAGAGGATCAAGGACTGTAGCCTTCAATATGGATTGAGGCTCAGTGTCAAGAAGACAAAGATTCTCACCACTGGACCAATTGGCAGCATCAATATGGATGGTGAAGAGACTGAGATTGCTCACAGCTTTACTCTTCTTTGGCTCCACAATCAACTCTCTTGACACCAGCAGCCAGGAAATTAAAAGATGTATTGTGATGGGAAAGTCTGCTGTTAGGGACCTCTCTAAAGTACTGAAGAGCAACGGTGTGTCTCTGGAGACTAAGGTGCATCTAGCACAGGGCCTGGTCTTTGCAATCACTTGTTATGTGTCAGAGAGCTGGACCATGACCAGGGAGGATAGAAGGGAAATTGATGCTTTTGTGCCTTGGTGTTGGCGAAGAGTGCTGAGAGTGCCATGGACTGCGAAGAAAACAAATAGATTCACCCTCAAGAGGGTTAAACCGGGCTGCTCCTTGGAGGCAAGGATTCTGAGTCTTCGTCTGACATTCCTTGGTCTTGTTGCAAGGAGAGACCGGTCCTTGGAGAAAGACATCATGTTTGCAAAGTGGAGGACAGGTGCAGGAGGGGAAGGCCCTCTGGGAAGTGGATTGATTCCGTTGACTGGGGCAATCGGGATGAGTGTGTCGGAGACAATGAGATTGGCACAGGACAGAGCAGAGTTTAGAGCTGTTGTACATAGGGTCGCTATGAATCGCAAGCAACTTGATGGTACATAACAATAACAACAACAACAACAACAACAACAACAACAACAACACTATAGTAGTCGGAGACTTCAATACACAACTCTGAAGAAAAGATAGAACTACCAGAAAGAAACTCAGCACAGATGCTGGAGAATTAAATCACACAATAAACCAACTGTTGTTGTTGTTATATACTGTCAAGTTGCATGCAACTCATAGTGCCCTATGTAAAATAGTCCTAAACCCTGCTCTATCTTGGGCTAACCTCACTATCTCCAACACACCTCCAGTCACTGAAACAATCCACCTCACAGAGGGTCGTCCTCTCCTGTGCTGTCCCTCCACCCTCCCAAGCATGGTGTCCCTCTCCATGGACCAGTCCCTCCTTGCAACATGTCCAAATTATGTAAGATGAAGCTTCAGAATTTTTTTACCTTCAAGGAGCAGGCCAGTTTAACCCACTCCAGGATGAATCTGTTCCTTTTCTTAGCAATCCATGCTATATTCAATACCCAATACCACAGCTCAAAGGCATCAATTCTCCTTCTATCATCCCTAGTCATAGCAAATGATTGTAAAGACCAAGGTCTGTATCAGGTGCAACATAGTCTCCAGAGGGACACAATTGCTCTTCACTGCTCTGGAGAGGTCCCTAACAACAGACTTTTCCATCATCAAACATCTTTTAATTTCCTGACTGCTGGTACCAAGTGTTGACTATGGAGCCAAGTAAACTAAAGCTATTAAACAATCTCAATTTTTTCACTATCCGTTATGATGCCGTCAACTGGCCCAGTGGTGAGAATCTTTGTATACTTGATATTGAGCCTCAATCCATATGGAAGGCTGTATTCCTTGACCTGTGCAGCAAACGCTTCAGGTCCTCCTCAGTTTCAGCAAGCAGGGCTGTGTCATCTGTATAATACAGACTGTTGATGAAACTTCCACCAGTCCTGGCGCCACACTTCTCCTCATAGAGCCCAGCCTCCCAGACAATCTTTGCTTCATATAGGTTGAAAAGATATGGTGATAGGATATCCCATATGCCTGATGTACTCCCTTCCCAATTTTGAACCATGCAGTGTTTCATTGCAGTGTTCTTATGACTGCCTCCTGGTCCAAGTATAGGTCTCATAAATATTTATAGGCTAAAGCATTCAAAAAATAAGCACACTGTATCTTCTTCTCCAATGTGCATAGGACGTTCTCCAGAATAAATTGCATTTTAGGTCACAAGCAAACATCAATAAATTAAAAAATAAATAATTAATGTAAAACATCTTCTCAGACCACAATGCTACAAAATTAGAAATTAATAGCAAGAAGCTAAAGGAGAAAACAAAGCAACCTTACATTCGTAAGCTAGATAACACCTTGCTTGAATATGAATGGTACTAGAAGAAATAAAAAATGAAATTAAAAATTTCTTTAAAAAATTATAATGAAAAACAACTTACGAAAAGCTGTAATCAGAGATTAATTCATCACAATTAGCAAATACATCAAAAGACAGGAAAAAATGACCATTTACTCTGTAACCCAACATCTCCAACAAATTGAAAAAGGACAGCAAGAAAACCCGACACCCTCAAAAACCCCTAAAATTATAAAAATTAGGGCAGAAATAAATGAAATAGAAACCATGAAGAAAATCAGAAGTTTTTTTCTTTGAAAAGGTCAATAAAATCAACAAACCACTAGCAAAACTAAGAAAAGAAGAAAAAGACACAAATAATCCAAATAAGAGATGGCACGAGCAATGTCTCAATAAAACCAACTAAAATAAAAAGGTTAAGAGTGGAAT
>NW_006400045.1:2294813-2295494 GCF_000299155.1 Elephantulus edwardii | reverse complement strand
GATTCATAATGGGTATGCAAGGATGGTTCAACATAAGAAAAACAATCAGTGTAATTCATCACATTAACAAAGCAAAGAACAAGAAAGATATGATCAATTAATGCAGAAAAGACCTTTGACAAAATCCAAAACACTTTCCTGATTAAAAAACAGAAAAGGAATTGAGGGGAATTTCCTCAACATAGTAAAAAGTAACAAATGGTGTTGGCAAAATTGGTAGAAAACTCGAACAAGTCCCACGTCTCACACCATACACAAAAGCCAACTCAAAGTGGATCAAGGACTTAATACTAAAACCAAGAACTAAACTTTTTAAGAAAAAAGCTTGGAAGAACCCTAGAAGCACTAATCAATAACATTAACAGTCTTCCAAGCATCCTGAAAAACTTACAATCAGGAGAGGATTAAAAAAAAAATAGAAGAATGGGAGCTTCTAAAAATAAAATCCATATACAAATCTAAAAACTTCTCCAACATGGTAAAAAGGGAAGCCACAGACTGGGGAAAATATTTGGTAAGGCTGTTGTCAGAGACCTCTCCAAAGTATTGAAGAGCAATGGTGTCAGTCTTGAGACTAAGCTGTGCCTGATACAGGCGATGGTCTTTGTAATTACATGCTATGCATCAGAGTTGGCTCCGTCTAATGTACTTTGGACATGTTGTGAGGAGAGACCGGTCCTT
>NW_006400045.1:2270135-2294584 GCF_000299155.1 Elephantulus edwardii | reverse complement strand
CAGGAGAGGAAGACCCTCGATGAGATGGATTGATTCAGTCACTGGGATAATGGGGAGAGGTGTGTCAGAGACAATATGATTGGCAAGGGATAGAGCAAGATGTAGGACTGTTGTACACAGAGTTGCTATGAGTTTCAAGTGACTCAATGGCACATAACAACAACATCATATGAACAAGAGCCAATGTTAATGAAAGAGGACTAGGGAGCTGCATTGAAGACATTGGCAAAAAATAAGACCCAAGAATCTATGGGATACCAATTAACTTTGTTTCAATTAGCAGATACAGTCTTGGATGCACTCATTGGTCTATGCCTGGAAATTTGGAAGATGACTGTTTTGGCCAACATATTGGAAAAGGTCAGTATCTGTTTCTATTCCCAAGAAGGGTGATCAAACTGAATGGAAATTATCAACTAATACCATGAATGTCCCGTGGACTGCCAAGAAAACAAACAGATTCTTCCTGGAGAGGGTTAAACCAGGCTACTCCTTGGAGGCAAGGATTCTGGGGCTTCATCTGACATACTTTGGACATGTTGTAAGGAGAGACAGGTCCTTGGAGAGGGACATCATGCTTGGTAGGGTGGAGGGACAGCACAGAAGGGGAAGACCCTCTATGAGGTGGATCAATTCAGTGACTGGGGTAATGTAATCAGGATGGGTGTGTCAGAGGCAATGGGATTAGCACAGGGTAGAGAAGAATTTAGGGCTGTTGTACATAGGGTCGGTATGAGTCACAAATGACTAGACGGCACATAACAACAACAAATCATTGATATCACATGCTAGCAAAATACTGCTGAAGATCATTTTTAAATGACTGGAACAGTACACAGTGAATTGCCAGAAGTTCAAGTAGGATTTGGAAGAGGGTATGACACCAGGGATATCATTGCTGATGTCAGATGTATCCTTGTTGAAAGTAAAGAAAACCAGAAGAATGTCTATTTGTGCTTTATTGACTATTCAAAGGCATTTGACTATGTGGATCACAACATGTTCTGGCAACATTGAGAGTAGGAATCCAAGAGTACATGATTGTGCTCATGAGGAATCTATACCTATATGAGGAGGCTGTTGTGTGAACAGAGCAGGGGAATACTGCATGTTTTGGAATTGGCAAGGGAGTGTGTAAGGGATGTATTCTGCCTCCATACCTGTTCAGTCTATATGCTGACAAAATTATCTGAGAAGCTTTACTATATGAAGAGGAGTATGGCATCAGGATTGGAGGGAGACTCATCAATAACCTGCATTATGCAGGTGACACAACCTTGCTTGGTGAAAGTGAGGAGAATCTGAAGCACTTGTTACAGAAGATCAAGGAATGCAGCCTTCAGTATGCATTGTGTCTCAATATCAAGAAAACAGAGTATTACCACTGGACCAATAGGCAGTGTCATGATGGATGGAGAGGAAAATGAGACTGTCAACAGCTTCATCATGCTTGAATCCACAACTGGTACAAGCAGTCAGAAAATAAGGAGATGCATTGTACTGGGAAAATCTGCAGTTAAGGGACATTTTCAATTTATTGAGGAGTACTGATGTCAGTTTGAGGACTAAGGTCCACCGTTTTTCCAATTACTACCTATGTGTCCAAAACCTGGACAATGAATAAAGAGGACAGAAAAAGAATTGATGCCTTTGAGCTGTGGTGTTGGAGAATAGCGCTGAACATTCCATAGATGTCCAAGAAAACTAAAAGGTATGTCTTGGAGAAGGTGTCACCAGAGTGCTCTTTGGAGACAAGAATGATGAGGCTTTTGGTTGCAGATCTCTAGGACGTTTTTCTAAGGTGTGTCTGTGTAGAGTACAATCTGTATGTCTGTGTAGAGTACAATCTGTTTCATATTCCAGTACCTGTACCACTTAAATATTCTGCTGATAATAATAATAGTATTATTATTATTATTATTATTACCTCTCACGTCTTGAGGAGTGACACGTATGAAATGCTTAGAACTCTTATGGCTCTTACAGCTTTCTTTTAGTCCCAAGTAGGTGTCAGCAGAGGGGACTTGCTAGATGAATTGGGGGTCTCTGGCCCAGAGTCTGCCAGCATTTGGGTGTGCTGGAATTGTAAAATACTGTTTTTAAATGTTTTTGTCAGACATTCTTCTTGGTCATATAGCCCTTGTCTGTCCACTTGCATTTCAGATGTAACTCATGTTTGCTGTGAAGCTGAACATTGTGACATTGATATCTCAAATCTGATAATGGTTGCTCAGGGTGGACAGTTTTTGGTGGAGCTCCCTGATTAAAACAAGCTTGGAAACAGGAATGGTATCCACTTCCGAAATAGCTTGCCTTCATAAACCCTATGAACCTGGAGGAAAGATGAAAATTATCCAAGTGTTCATGTCTTTCACAGCGTGGCTATGAGTCGCCTACGACTTGACGGAACTTAACAACAACAACAACAACAATAACCTAATTATTATATTCCATTGAGTTGAGTAATATTCATAGCTTCCCTAGAAACAGTACATCTGAACCCTGTCCTATCCTGCGTCAACCTCACAATCTCTTACACACTTGAGCACATTGTTGCAGTCACTGTATTGATCTACCTGACTTGAGGCTCTTCCTCTCCTTAGTTGTCCCTCTTAATTTCCAAGAATGGTGTATTTCTCCAAAGAATAACATCTCCTAGCAACATGTCAAAAAGTATGTTAGATGAAGCATCACCATGCCTGCTTCCAAGGAGCAATCTGGCTTCACCTTCTCCAAGACATACCTGTTTGTTCTCTTGGCAGAATGGGGTATTCAGCACTCTTCTCTAACACTTAGTCATGCTCATGAGATCCCTAAACCTATACCAAGAATCTGTTGTATGAAAAAACCAGTGGAACACTACGTAATTTAAAATTGGAAATGGCATGCATCGGTGTTGTATCCTTTCCACACACCTCTTCCATTTGTATGCTGAGCAAATTGTTCAAGAAGCTGGACTCTGTGAAGTGGAATGTGACATCAAGATTAAAGCAAGACTCATAAATAACTTTGGTACTCAGTTAACACAGTCTTGTTTGCTGAAGGTGAAGAGATTGAAACACTTACTACAGAAAATCAAACACTGCAGCCTTCAATATGGATTATATCTCAATGTCAAGAAAACAAAAATTATCACCACTGGACCAATATGTGACATCATGATAGTTGGAGAAAAGATTGAAATTATCAATAACTTCATCTTACCTGGATCTGTAATAAATGCACTTACCATTGGCAGTCAGGAGATAAAGAGATGTATTGCACTGGAAAAATCTGCAGCCAGGGACTTTTCTAAATTACTTAGGAGCAATGATGTTAGTTTGAGGACTAAGGTGCACCTGATTCAGACATGTTTTTTCAATCATCTGCTATGCATCTGAGAGCTGGAAAATAAGAATGACAGAAGAAAAATGGATGCCTTTGAGTTGTAGTATTGGAGGACAGTCCTGTTAACAGTACCTACTTTTATTTTGGAACATGGAACAATATTCTTGGATGATGAATTATATTATTATCCAAATTTTACATCTTTTTTGAGAAAGATATATGCTTATATTTGGGCCTATGGAAGGTCTCTAATCACTTTTTCTCTTTAGCCTAGATAGAAGGCTTTTATTTCAAAGTCTGTTGTATTTTCAAGAAAGGAACTGTAGCACAGCAGACATTGATTGCTGCCTTGACCTCATTATGTTGATAAGGGCATTTGTGAATATTGTCTAAGTTGAGGTAATAAACACCCCAGGTAGAAGGTTAATGACACATTTAGCATCAGTGGGGTGCTGGACAATTTTTCACAGAAAAACCAGTTCAAGCTGGTAAACCTTCTGTCCTGTCCATGTAGAACAAAAACACATCATGTTTCTACAAATGGAATATAATTCAAAAAGAAGGTAACTGCGTATAAAGAATTCAGAATTGTTTGCCAAAGAATCACAAACTTAAAATGTTGTCAAGTCATTTTTAAAAGCAATTTTCTGTAATCTTTTGTGTCTCCTGCTGTGAGTCTACTGGATCTTACTGCTGGCTGACAATAAAGACAGCATTATGACAAATTTATGAACTGATGAGTCATTTTGTACATTCATTCAGCTAATGAGAAAAACAAATCATTCTTTTTTAAAACCTGATTATCATTTCTTATTTAATACAAGAAGCATACACAAGTGCTACTAAGTTGCATTCTCACAAAATAACATTATGCAAACAACAACAGCTATTGGTCAAAGATGTGAATGTATTAAAAATTATAAAGAATTGATTAAAAAATTTTAGTGATGTTCAACAAATCTTTACGTTTTGAATGCATGACATTTGCCATTGTTATAACTTAGAATTCTAATAGTTTAATACATATAAATCGTAAGGAAATTCTAAGAGATATATACTTTTGATTAATTAGTGAAAAATCACTGGATACATATTACAAGGGAAAAGTATCTGGGAATTACTGGCAGGGACATTATGACAGATGAAAGAAAAAAAATCATTATAAATGGTAGCAAGAAATGAGGCAGTATAGACTACACACTGGCTTAATGAAATGGTAGACTGAAGAAATTCAGAAAAGAGAGATGAACTCAGATCAAGTTATTGTTATGTGCCACCGAGTGGCCTGCGGCCCATAAAGACTCAAGTATAGAAGCTCTAAACCCTGCCTTGTCCTGAGCCAGTCTCACTGATTTTGACACTCATTGGGGTTCTTCCTTTCCTGCCCTGTCCCTCCACCCATCTGAGCACAATGTCCTTCTTCAAGGACTGGTCTCTCCTAGCCACGTGTCCAAAGTATGCAAGAGGAGCTTCAGAATCCTACCCTCTAAGGAGAAACTTGCTTTAACCCTCTCCAAGATATACCTACTTGCCAGGAAATTTTAAAAAATCGCACTGGGAAAGTCTGCTGTCAGAGACCTCTCCAAAATACTGTCACTTTGGAGACTAAGGTGCACCCGATCCAGGCCATGGTCTTTGCAATTGCTTGCTATGCATTGAAGACAATGACTAGGAATTATAGAAGGAGAGGTGATGCCTTTCAGCTTTGGTGCTGAAGTAGAGTATTGAATATACCATGAACTGCTAGAACAAACAAGTTTATCCTGGGGAAAGTGAAACCAGGCTGCTGGTCCTTGGAGGCAAGGATTCTGATGCTTCATCTGGCATACTTTGGACATGTTGCAAGACTTGATCAGTCCTTGGAAAGGGATGTCATGCTTGGTAGGGTGGAGGGACAGTGCAAGAGAGGAAGATCTTCGATGAGATGGATTGATTCTGTTATTGGGGTAATGGGGATAGGTATGTCTGAGACAATGGGATTTGCAAGGAAGAGAGCAGGGCTTAGGGCTGCTGTACACAGGGTCATTATGAGTAACAGGCAACTCAATGGCACATAACAACAACAACCTAAGATCTGACCTTTCTATTCCTCAGAATCCGTGACTATATTTCTTAGATTATAAAAGATATTTTAAAATATAGTTAATGTATGTAGTTGGAAATTATATTCCTGGATTGTTAGTTTGAGCATAATAAAAGACATAATCCCTTATAATCAAAGTCTTTCCTAATTATAGTTGGAGAAAGGAAAATAAGACTAAAGAAGAATGGCAAGAGAGACACAAAACTATTGGGAAAAAAATGGAAGAAAGAGAATTCAAGGAAACACACATGGATGCATTAATTGCTTCTGTTTTTAGTGTCTATCCGGTCTGTTTCATCTCATAGTGAACGTATCCACAACTGTACAAATTGTCACCAAGTGCTGCTCTATCTTTATCATTATCATCTCTGAAGGTAAAATTCGAGCCCACTGTTAAAGCCACTGTTTCTATCTTGTTAAGGATCATCTTAATTTTAGTGACCTTCTAGTTTACATCATCTTTATACTGAGATTGGCTTCTCCTGAAAAAATGTTCAAAATATGTAAAAGGTCTTGCCATTTTCATCTCGAAGGAGAAATCTGACCACACTTCTATCAAGACATATTTGTTTGTCTTTTTGGCATTCCTTAGTATACTCAATATTGATAACAGTACTATGGGAAGCCAAACTTTATACCAAATATTATATGAAAAGCCTTGTTCAGGAATTGAAGGAATTACAGATTTAGAAGTTAGGATTTCTCTTGTAGCAGATCCCAAAAAATGAACTGTTTGTTCCCTGTAGACAGGAGACAGCTAGGGGCCCCCTACAGAGGGAGTGTTACTTCCTGAGCTAGAGTTCACCCTGAGGCATCAAGGCAATCCTTAAGGGTTTACCAAATTCTTGCATTTGTGAACCCCTCCCTCCTGAGTCAAGCAGAAGGTTTTCAATTGAAAGAGCTTGGCTTCATTTGCATTGAATTCTCTTTGTGATTTACTTCCTGATAATTTTCAATAAAGATACAGAGAAGCTTGGCTTGGGGTCTTCAGTCAAGAACTGCTGGCCCCCTGTTTTATGCTCTCTACTCTATCTTATTCCTGACTGTTTGTCTCATTATTAATAATTATAAAATTATTCCATTCTTTGGGACCCTCGGTCTGCAACACAGTACAATTCAAAGAAACACACCTTTGTTCAGTCTTCTTCCTTCATTGTCAAATTTCCCATACAAGTTGTTGTTGCTATGTCTACCAAAAGAGTCATAGCTGGTTTTCCAGTAGGTTTTCAGAGGCAATAAATTGCAAGGGAAATTATTAATCTTTTTACAACAGAGTAGCTGGTGCATTAAAACAGCATACCTTTGGGTTGGCAAGGCAGTCCCTTACCATTAAGCCACTAGGGCTTTCTATCTTTTATGTCTAAGGTGACTAAAAATGTCATGGCTTGAATCTAGCACATTTTAATCCTAAAGTGAAACTCCTACTTTTTTGCACTTAAAGAGATCTTTTGCAATAGATTTACCCAATGAAATATGTCTCTCAATAACTTTTGTGTGCTGTTTGTTGTTCACTTTTTAAAATAAAATTTTTATTTTATTTTGGTTTACTTGAAAGTTTATATACATAGTTTTTCACATCAAATCTTTCCCATTTCCTTTACCTACCCCTCCCTTTACCCATCAAATTGTGGAATCATATTATTAACGCTCTGCCCATCCTCACCCCTCTACTCCTACCCTTCCCCACCACCCCTGATGGAACCTTATACACACCTTTCTTCCATGGAGCACCTGGTGAAATGAACCTTCAAAGAGACAACATCTTTATGTTAGCAATACAATACCTAGAGAAGATGTTAATGAATCTTCACCTAGTCCTTATTTTCCTGTTCTTAATAGCCCAGTTTCTCAGATTATGTACTTAGCATACAGTTGGAAACAGTATGCTAAAAGATTAACTCCTGGCCCATGTTTTTCCTCATTTTAAATCATAAAATATACCCTGTTCTTTTAGAACAACTACTTGTTGATCAATTATTATCCTTTTATTTGCATGTTCCATCCATTTCAGATTGCAGAATTTTGTAAGCATTCTAAATTACCATCATTAGTATTTGTGGTTGATACGTATATTTGAAAAAAGTTGTTTTCTCGTATCTTCCTTTTTTGAATATAGATATTATCCTATTGGTTACAACATTTCTGTTCAGGGTGTTATTCAGGTTAGATCTTAAACCATTTCTTTGGCAATGGATATCATAATACTCTTTTTCAGTTTTTTCTATCCTGGCACAATAGATCATATAATTAGCTAATTTAAAATGTCCAATTACATTCCATTTCAACTCACTTCTTGTTATTATTGTTGTTAGGTGCCATCGAGTCAAGTATGACGCATAGTGATGCTATGAAGAAAAGCTCTGAACTCTGGTCTATCCTGTGCCATCCTCACACTTCCTGACACACAAAAAGCCCATCGCAGCAGTCACTGTGTCAGTCCACTTGGCTGAAGGTCATCCTCTCTTTCATCGACTCCCACACTTCCTAACATCATTTTCTCCAAGGAATAACCCCTCACTAATGTCTAGGATATCAACATTCTCAAATTCCATTTCATTTTTAATTACTTGAAAAATTCTTAGATTCATGTTTTGTAAATTCTATTTCACAATTGCAAATGGAGGTTTTCAGATGTTTTTCTTCATTTAGTCATGTGACATCAGCATTAACATAGTCCTTCAGTGATTGAAAACTTTACTCCCTCTAAATCCTTAGATTTAATGGTCAGCTCTACTTTGAGGAAATAGTCCTACTCTAGTATTTTCAGTGACTACAACTTTAGGGGCTCATATTCTAGCACTATGTAGACAATATGCTGCTTCTATATACTATAAGGGTTTCAAGTGTCTAATATAGCACGAGTGAGTGATCAGTATTGCTTCTTTGTCTCTCTTATTCTTTTCATACTTCACATTTTCCCAACTTTTCCTCTTCTAGCACCCAGAAAACTAAGAAAAATTGGTTATCAGAAAAGGGGAAAGTCCAAGATATTTGATGTGTGAGAAACTCCCAATTCCCTATTACTGGTTTGATGAGCACAGAGATTTAATCTTTAGAAGATCCTATTAATCAATTTTATCCTCTTCAGATCATGCATTTCTGGCTGTATTTACCAATCCTTTTACACTGTAGACTAGGCCTTCTAAGCTTGATTCAAGTTTGTCTGTTATGAACTTTATAGTTTGGGGCTTTAGTCACATGAGTTGATTTTTGTGTATGATGTGAGATATGGATCCTGTTTCAGCTTTCTGCACGAAGCGGTCCAGTTTTGCCAACACCATTTGTTGAAGAGGTTGTCATTTCCCCATTTGAAAGATTTGTTTCCTTGTCAAATAACAGTTGAAGGTAGATAAAAATAGAGGAGGTTTCATGAGAAGGAGTGCAAGTAATATCTGGAGCCTGAGAACAGCCGTTGGCTCTTGTTGTTGTTACTATGTGCCGTCGAGTTGCATGCAGCTCAGAGCAAACCTATGCACATAGTTCTGAAGCTTGCTCTGTCCTGAGCAAGTCTTATTGACTCTGATGTACCTACCCACATTGCCCCAGTTACTGTATCAATCTATCTCATCTGGCATCTTCTGCTCTTACACTGCCCCTCCATCCATCCAAGCATAATGTCCTTCTCCAAGGACTGGCCTTTTTGGGCATTTGCCTAAAGTATGTCAGTCAAGGACTACAGTCTTCAAGATGGATTGAAGCTCAACATCAAGAAAACAAAGATTCTTACCACTGGGCCAATTGGCAGCATCAGTATGGATGGTGAAGATATTGAGATAGTTAACAGTTTTCATTTACTTGGCTCCACAGTCAACACTCTTGGTAACAGCAGCCAGGAAATCAGGAGATGAATTGCATTGGGAAAGTCAGCTGTGAGGGACCTCTCAAGAGTACTGAAGAGCAGCCATGTCAGGCTGGAGACTAAGGTGCACCTGAACCAGGCTATAGTCTTCACAATTACGGAGAGTTGGACAGCGAATAAGGATGATAGAAGGAGAATTGATGCCTTTGATCTGTGGTGCTGGAGAATAGTGTTGAATATACCGTCGACTGCTAGGAGAACAAACAGGTTTGTCCTGGAGAGGGGAAAGACAGAATGCTCCTTGGAGTCAAGGATTCTGAAGCTTCGTCTGACATACTTCGGGCATGTTGCAAGGAGGGACTGGTCCTTGGAGAGGGACATCATGTTTGGGAGAGTGGAGGGACGGCGCAGAAAAGGAAGACCCTCGATGAGATGAATTGATTCTGTGAGTGGAGTTGCGGGAATGAGTGTGTCTGAGACGGTGAGGTTGGCACAGGATAGAACAGTGTTTAGGGCTCTTGTACATATGGTCGATATGAGTCACAAGCGACTCGGTGGCACATAATAACAACAACAATAACATCAGACAGAAATTCAAAATTCTAGTTTCCAAGGAGAAATTTCTTTTCACCCTCTCCAAGACAGATATGTTCCCCACCACCAGCACTACCGCCTTGGTGGTCCATGGTATGTTCAAGACTCGTCTCTAGCACTACAACTCAAAGGCATCAATTCTCCTTTGGTCATCCTTAGTCATTACCTAGTTCTCCAATGCATCTCAAGTAATTGCAAAGACCATGTCCTGGATCAGACACACCTTAGTCTCTAGAATGACAAAATTGTTACTCTGGAGAGCTTTCTGTTAGCAGATTTTCCCAGTGCAATTTGTCTTTTGATTTCCTGACTGCTGGTGCCAAGAATGTTGTTTGTGGATCTGAGCAAGCTGTAATTATTAACAACCTCAATCTCTTTCCCATCTATTATTTATGATACTGCCACTTGGCCTAGTTTCAATAATCTTTGCCTTCTTGATTTTGAGCTTCAGCCTTCCAAGGCAAGCCATTCAGTCTGAGGCTGCATCAGAAACTCCAGATTGCCGCAAACAGCTGGACTCTGGTTTTCACCTTTTGCCCTCCTAACTCAGTGTCTAGAACTCTATAGTTTTGCACATGGCAGGATCTGAGCTCTTTTTCTAATCTTGCTAATCAGGTAACACTCTTCTCCCAGAATTCCTCCATCTTCGTTAACAAGCAGGCTTCCAAGGTCAAGCCCATTCTCTCCAGAATTCCATCAGTAGTATGTCTTGGCATCTATTTTATATGACCACCCTAATCCACCCACCACTACAGTATTGTTATTGTTAGGTTCCATTGACTTGAGTGCAACTCATAGTGACCTTATGAACAAAATATCTGAACCCTGTTCTATCCTATGTCATCCTTACACTTCCTGACACACAAGAGCCTATTGTGGCCGTCACTGTGTCAATCCATCTGGTTAAGGGTCTTCCTCTCTTTTTCTGATCCTCAACCCTTTCCAGCATCATGTCTCTCTCCAAAGAATAACGCCTCTTAGCAACATCCTCAAAGTATGTGAGGCAAAGCCTTATTCTTGGCTCTGAAGAGTGCTCTCCAAGACATATTTGTTTGTTCTTCTGATTCTCCATGGGTTGTTCAGTGCTCCTCTCCAACACCACAGCTCAATGGCATCAATTCTTTTTCTGTCTTCCTTATTCATTGTGCAGGTCTCAGAAATATACCCAGCATTAATTCTATCTCAATAGTCAAACTCAATAGAGGTTGTGAGGATGACCCAGAATCAGTCAGATTTCTCCTGTTTTACATTGTGTTGTTTTGAGTTGGGGCCAACTCTGTACACTAACAAGAACATGGAAAATCCTTCTCATTAGTACAGTAAAGACAACTCATTTCCAAATGGAATGGCAACAGGCTTAGGGATTAAGATTTATAGTGTAAATTTTTGTGGATTAAATTTATGTGAACTTATTTCATTCACTATATAGAGGGCCAAGGACTGCAGCCTCCAATATGGATTAAGGCTCAATGTCAAGAAGACAAAGATTCTCACCACTGGGTTAATTGGCAGCATCAGGATGGATGGTGAAGAGACTGAGATTGTTCACAGCTTTAGTTTGCTTGGCTCCACCAGTAGCCAGGAAATTAAAAGGCGCATTGCCATGGAAAAGTCTGCTGTTAGTGACCTCTCCAAAGTACTGAAGAGCAATGGTGTCTCTCTGGAGACTAAGGTGGGTCTGATACAGGCCATGGTCTTTGCAATCACTTGTTTTGCATCAGAAAGTTGGACAATGACTAAGGAGGATAGAAGGAGCATTGATGCCTTTGAGCTGTGGTGCTGGAGAAGAGTATTGAGAGTACTATGGACTGCTAGAAAAACAAACAGATTCATCCAGGAGACGGTTAAACTGGGTGACTCCTTGGAGACAAGAATTCTCGGGCTCCGTCTAACATATTTTGGACATGTTGTAAGGAGAGACCAGTCATTGGAGAAGGACATCATGCTTGGGAGAGTGGACGGACAGCACAGGAGGGGAAGGCCCTCTATGAGGTGGATTGATTTAGTGACTGGGGTAATCAGGATGGGAGTGTCAGAGACAGTGCAATTGGCACAGGATAGAGCAGGGTTTAGGGCTGTTGTACATAGGGTCGCTATGATTCGCAAGTGACTCTACGGCACATAACAGTGACAACAACATATAGATGAGTCCTTGGAAAGTATCTATGGTTAAGTTTGAGTGAGTACTACTATATTTATTATAATGCAAATAGTGTTCATGTTATATGTTTTCTCAGAAACCATTTCCCTCTCCCAAGGCATTTTCTTTACCATGCTTTGTTATTTTTTTATACAATATGTAAAAATACGAGTGTGGGTGTTAATGAAAATACCTTGGAGTAAACTGAAATTGGAAAAAGTAGTATAATATGAACATTATTCATGTATGTAGTCGTTGGCCTAGTGGAAAGGAAGCTATGCTACCAAGCCAAAGGTGGGTGATTTTCATCTGTGGCCCTCGGCCAGGTTCAAATTGTTTTCCTGTCAAACATTCTTCTAGGTGGTATAGCACTGGTCTGTGCGTTGCTGTACAGAGGTAACTCGTGGTTGCTGTGATGCTGAAGACTGTGACAGTGATGTGCCAGTTGTGGTAATGGGTACCCATGGTGAACAGAGGTGGCTGGAGCTTCCAGACTAAATCAAGCCTGGAAGCAGGAGTGGCATCCACTTCCAAAATGGCTTGCCTCCGGAAACTCTATTTATGGACAGTGCTCAGGCCGTTCGTTCATAGGGTCGCTATGAGTTGTCTATGACTCGACGGCATCAAACAACAACAACAACAGTTGTGCAACTAAAAAGACGTGGATGTTAAGTTATCCAAGAGAGTCTCTAATGAATAGCATTTATCTTCCACACCTAGGTTCTGAATAAGTGGAAAAAATAAGACAAACAATAAAGATAAAATTATATGAGCTTTATTATTAATAGATTCCATATTGAAATATTAGGTTTATTGTTCAAACAGATTTATTAATGGTGAAATTCAGAATTAGGAAGAAATCATCACCTAATTAGGTTCCCTGGGTGACAAAGTTGATTAATCTGTTTGTTTACCAAAAAGCTAAGAACTGAATTCAGCCAAAAGTATTTCAGAAGATAGCCCTTGTAATACACTTCCAAAGTAGGTAACTTCAAATTCTATTTAACACATTTCTACCCAGACAAATATGAGTCAAATTTGACTCATTAGTAGTTCTTCTAATTACAGAGAGTAATTTACCAATTTATTCTTCCACATGCATGGTGTGAAGGAAAATCAGCAATAGTTCTTCTTTAAGTATCATGTTATCAAGAGATAGACAACAGTAAATTTAAAATCAAATTACTATCTTCAACTTAACTGTTCACGTAACTTTATTCTACTCTATGAGGAAAGTCTACCACTTATATGTCACTTTATCATGTTTTGGTGGTTTACATATGATTATGATGCTAGAAGCTATACCACTATGCAAACACCTACAGTGTCAACTGTACTAATCAAATTTCAGAAGACATTCTGGACTAAGATAAGCTACTTCTTTTGTTGTGTACTGTTCAACTGAAACTGAAGCATAGTTAAGCCTGCAGCTGATTTTCAGAAAAAGTAAATTGTGAGGGAGATTACTCATTTTTCTCCCATATTGGGTAGACTGAACTAAAAAATACGTCTAAAAAATTGGCCAGTGAAAACCATAAGATTCACTAATTTATAGAGTTACTGTATGATCAAGATCTTATGGCATTTAAAGAAATAAAAGTCCATGTTATACTAGAGGTACTCATGAAAACAAGTAAATAAATAATGACTCTTATTAAACAAATCTGCTATTAAATAGATCTTTAAAGTGTCAAAAACTATTGATTCCATCATAAAAACTAATGACTGTCTGGTTTGAGCAACGATGTTTTCAAACACCTTTATTTTACTTGGATCCACAATCAAAAACCATCTTGACAGCAGTCAAGAAATCAAAAGACACGTTACTTTGTGCAAATCTGCTGTCGAAGACCTTTTTGAAGCCCTAAAGAGAAAGTGTGACAGTATGAAGATAAAGGCGTGCCTCACTGAAGCCATGGGTTTTGAATGTAAAAGCTGGGCAACAAATAAGAATTGTAGAAGCAGTAGCAGCAAAAAGAAAATGTGGAGTTAGAAAAGAATAGTGATTAGTCCGTGGACTGAGGCAAAACAAGTCAATCTTGAAGAAAATGTAACCAGAGTGATTCTTAGAAGCAAGGAGGGTGAAATTTTCTCTAACCTACTTTGTTGTAGTTGTTGTTGATTGCTGTCAAGCCGAACACAACTCATAGCGACCCTATGAACAAAAGGCCTGAAACCTTTCTATAACTATCAATGTTTATTAAAGTTCATAGAGTTTCCAGAGGTATGTTGTTTAGGAAGTAGGTGCCACACCTGCTTTTAGGCTTATCAAGATTAGTCAGTTCTTACCAAAAAAACTAATCACATTGGGAAAGGTGGAGGCATAAACAAAGGAAAAATCCAGATGCACTGATACAGTTAAAGTACAAGTGGGCTTAAGCATCTTAGAGAAGATGAGGATGGGGCAAGATAATGCAAGGTGCAAATCTATATAATCCATCGAGTCAGTATGAGCCATATTTGACTTGGTAACACCTAAACTTAGCAATATATAAGTGTGGAGAAACATATAATTATGAAGGAAAACCAAAGACTTTTTGCCTTTGACTTTTGATGTTGTTGAATAATATTGAATATGTTGTGTATTATTAGAAGAATGTCACACATTTTCTCTTGGCATAAGCACAGTAATAGTACTCCTAACCAGAGCAGATGTCAAGACACTGTCCCTAGAAAATAATATCATGCTAGGAAAAGTAGAAATTCAGTGAAAAAGAGGAAGAATCTAAACTAGGTGTTTTAATATTGTGGCAACAAAAATGACCTCAAATATAGGAAGGATTGTGAAACTGGAACAGAAACAAGCAGAGCTGTATCAGTTTCTATGAGCCAGAAATGATTTGGTGGAAGCTAAAACTAAAAGCAACAAGTAGTAGAATGAGGACAGATGCGTAGAGAAGCCAAAAATTTGCTTGGGAAAAATTCTTTCTTATTGAAACCATGCTTCCGTTATTGAAATGGGCACTAAGAGTTTTAGTAAACTTCTCTTACTCTACAGTGTTTTTTTTTCCAACATCCTTCACAATCCAAAACCGCAGATAAAGGAATTAGTAATTAAACAGAGTTTGCGTGGAAAGCATTTTAAATTAGATCTTTAAGTTTGACTATATTCTGTCAAGGTTATTTGTATCTTAATAGCAAACACATTAAATGTTAATTAAAATGTGCTGCATTTCACATTTAAAGAAATATCTAACACAGGCTAAAATCAAGCTTTTTTTAAAAGAAAGATCATTTTAAAATGAAGCATATCACCAAGTTGTTTTAATAAGACTATAAGTATTAAGAGAAATCTTTTTACAACTCGATCCTCAATAAAAAGTGTTGCCAATCTATGGAAAATTTTTATTTTCCATGTATGCTCTTAAATTATGTACAAGATGCATGATAGAAGTCATTAAATAAACTCAGAAATAGGGTTTATTCCAAGGAGCTCAGAATTAATGATATTCAACTGTAATGTAGTGGACTGGCCTGGCCTTCACACTTTACTCAGATTTCTCTGCATTTGAATAAATAGCACACAAAAAAAGCTTATACATCTCTACCAAAGTCATGAAATTAGAATATTTGATCTGATTATTTCAGTTTTGATGATTAATTTAGAAATTAGATACTGTCAGATTTTCAAATTGCTGACAGTCTTCTAGTTTCCTAAGCAAAGTTAGAAAGCTATGAATTCTAAAGTTACAAAAATATCTAAAAAATTCAAACAAAGCAAAATAAAAACCAACCCTTTTAGGAATTTTCATTATCCTTTGATAAGTTTTCCAAAGCTGTAATTTTTTTTTATTAATTTTAATGAAAGTTTACAGACTTAGGGTTTCCAGTCATTCACTGTTGCACTTTTCTCCCTGCCCACTTCCCCCCCATTCACTTTTCTCCTTGATACGTAAAAGAAAAACTCTTTAATTGATATGCAATCCCTCCCCCCAAGTCCACAGGACTGTTCAGGCTTCATTCTGGACTCCTATCATGACAATAATATCTAATCATATATTCCTTTTAAATAGGTCTCTCCCTCATCTGTTGCAATTCAGTATACATCATTCTTCTCCTTCTTCTCTGTCTTCCCTCAACCCCAATGTCAGTCCTATTTTACAATAGTGACCCTATGCAACATTTGTCCTTTTGTAACTGAGATGTTTCATTCAGCATAATGTCCTCTAGGGTCATCCACTTAGCATCGTATTTCATGAGTTCCTTGTTTTTCAGTGCTGCATACTATTCCATTGTGTGAATATACCAGAGCTTCTCTATCCATTCATTTGTTAATGAGTACTTGGGTTGTTTCTAGCTCTTTGCTATTGCAAACAAAGCTTCAATGTAATCTTAATAAAAAGGAACTGATTATCTTACTCCTATAGAGAGGCTGGTAGTTTCAAACCCCCTTATAACCTACACCACTGAAACATCTTAAAAAGTAGATACAATTCTTTTTTTAAAATTTTATTTTATTAATTTTAATGAACGTTTACAGGAATTTTGGATTTCCATTCATTCATTGTTGCACTTTTCTCTCTACCCCCCACCCCTAGTTCGTTCCTCTTTTTGAAAAGCAAAAGATAAACTTCTTTGTTGGTAGACAGTCCCCCTGCCCCTCCCCCGCTTCCCCCCTACTTCGAATGCACTCCACTATGCAACCTTAGTTCTGGATTCTTGTGATAATCATAATACCCCATCATATATAGTTTTTAAACTGTTCTCTCTCCCGCATCTATGTCAATTCAATTTAAAAAAAAGTAGATATAATTCTACTAAAAGTGTGATATATTATTTCTTAACACATGTAATGATATAACAGTTTACCATACAGTGACATAAATATATTATTTCATTGGAAAGTAAGAAATTAATATTTCCAGATAGTAAAGCATGCAAAAATTATTTCTTTCTCACAAAATTATTAATGCAAGTGTTATCATACTAATTTTATTTCCCAGTGATATAGTTACTAAATTATCCTATTGAGACAAATTTTATTCATTCTTCATCCTGAAGCATATTGATAGTTGGTGTAATTAACTATGAAAATAAAGTTCCTTCCAACCTAAGGAGTTAATCTTCCAGCTCCACATTAAATAATATCCTGCTGCTACTCATAGGATTCTTGAGATGGAAATATTCCATAAGTAAATGGTCAAATATATATCTTAGTCTGTCTAAGTCAAGAGTTCCACTGAAACCTGGCCATCATGAGTGACCCTACTGGTATTTGAAATAGAATTAACAGTATCTCAGCAACACCCAGACTACCACAGTATAGTAAACTGACAAATTGTTGTTGTTAGGTGTCATCGAGTTGAGTATTACTAATAGCAACCCCATGAAGAAAAGATCTGAACTCTGTCCTATCCTGCACCAGCCTCACACCTCCAGACACACAAGAGCTCTTTGAGACAGTCACCACAGCAATTAACCCAGCTGAGGGTCTTCACCGACCATCTATCCTTCCTAGAATCATGAACTTCTCCAAAGAATAGATTCTCCTAGCACTGTGTCTAAAGAATGTGAGACAAAGCCTCATCGTTCTTGCCTCCAAAGAGCACTCAGGCTGCACCCTTTATAAGATGTATCAATGTGTTCTTTGGGCCTTCCATGGGATGTTCATTGCTCCTCTTCAATACCACAGCTTAAGGAGTCCATTCTTTTCTGTCATTCTTATTCATTGCCCAGTTCTCAGATAAATAGCAAGTAATTGAAAAGACAGTGACCTTGAATCAGTTGAACCTTAGTCCTCAAACTGACATAATCACTCCTCAATCATTTGGAGAGCTCCTCAAATTGATAGATAAGTGATGGTGAAGCAATATGTTATTGGTGGTGGTGTTGTGTACCAATGAGTCTGAAGTGACCTATAGCTGAGCCTCTGGAAGGTTTTGCAAGGCAGTCAATAGCACTGAAGGAAATTCCTCACTCTTCTGTGGAGCAGCTGGTAGATTCGAACAATATGCATTTAAGTTTGCAGCACAGCTTCTTACCACTAGGCTTCCAGAGATCCCTAGCAAAATCAATATCTCCAATAAAATGCAAATACAGTTATCTAGAGGTAGATCAACTTTTATTTACTTATTTTTTTATAGTATGAAAACTTTTTTTTTATTTGAAAAGTCATGCTTCACTTGCTCCTTTACAGTGTCACTCTGTTTAGCCATCTCTGTTTTGTTGATATGTGCCGTAGAGTCACCTGGAACTCATAGTGACCCTACGTACAACAGCCCTAACACCTGCTTTATTCTGTGCCAATCTCACTGTGTCTGGACACACCTACACCAAATATCTCAGTCATTGAATCAATCCATCTCATAGAAAGTCTTGCTCTCCTGAGCTGTTACTCCACCCTACCAAGCATGACATCCCTATCCAAGGACTGATCCTTTAGTGCAACATGTCCCAAGTATATCAAATGAAACTTCAGAATCCTTGCCTCCAAGAAGCCTGGTTTAACCCTCACTAGGATTAACATGTTCATTCTTTTAGCAGTCCATGGTATATTCAATATTTTTCTCCAACACCACAGCTCAAAGACATCAATTCTCCTTCTATCATTCCTAGTCATTGTCCTGGTCTCTAAAACATAACAAAGGATTACAAAGACCAAGGCCTGTATCAGGCACACCTTAGTCTCAAGACTGACATAGTTGCTCTTCAATATTTTGGAGAGGTCTCTAATAGCAGATGTTCCCATCTCAATGTCTTTTAATTTCCTGGCTGCTGGTGTCAAAAGTGTTGATTGTGGAGCCAAGCAAACTAAAGCTATTAACAATCTCAATTGCTTCACCATATATCATGTTGCTGCCAATTAACCCAGTGGTGAGAATCGTTGTTTTCTTACTATTGAGCCTCATATTGAAGACTGCAGTCCTTTACCTTCTGCAGGAAATGCTTCAGGTCCTCCTCATTTTCAGCTAGCAGGATTGTGTCAACTGCATAATGCAGATTGTTCATGAATCTTCCTCCAATCCTGATGCCACATTTCTCCTTATAGCACCCAGCCTTCAGGATAATCTTTTCTGCATATAGATTGAAAATGTATGGAGATAAAACACATCCCTGGTGTACACCCTTCCCAATTTTGAACCATGCAGTATTTCCTTGCTCTTTTCTGATGACTGTCTCCTGGTAGAAGTATTAGTTTCACATTAGCACAGTCAAGCTGCTTTGAAAGAATTGATGAAAAAATAAGACCTCAACAATTGATGGTATATCAATTGACATATTTCAGCTAACAGATGCTGTCCTATATGTGCTCACCAAGTTGTGCCAAGAAATATGGAGGACAACCATTGGCTAACTGACTCAAAGAGAACTATATTTGTTCCCATTCCAAAGAAAGGTGATTTGACAGAGTGTGGAAATTATAGAACAATATTACTAATATCACATGCAAGCAAGATCCTGCTGAAAATTATTAAAAAAACTACTGGGACAACACATCAACAGAGAACTGCCAGAACTGCAGGCTGGGTTTAGAAGAGGTATTATTGGTACTAGGGATATTGTAGCTAATGTTAGATAGATATTCACCACTGAAAGCAGGGAGTACCAGAAGAAGGTTTATCTGTGTTTCATTGATTATGCGAAGGTGTTTGTCTGTGTGGATCACAACAAACTGTGGCTGACTCTGAGAAGAAGGGGAATCTGAAAGCACTTGATCATGCTAATGTGAAACCTAAATTTGGGCCAGGAAGCAGTTGTCAGAACAGAGCAAGGAAACACTGCATGGTTCAAAACTGGGATGGGTGTGCTCCAAGGATCTATCCTATCTCCGTACATTTTCAACTTATATGCAGAACAGATTATCTGGGAGGCTGGCCTGTATGAAGGGAAGTGTGGCATTAGGCTTGGTGGAAGATTCATCAACAATCTGTGTTATGTAGATGACACAACCCTGCTTGCTGAAACTGAGGAGGACCTGCAGAAGGTCAAGGACTGTACCCTTCAGTATGGATGGAGGCTCAATATCAAGAGTACAAAGATTCTCACCAGGCTAATTGGCAGAATCAAGATGGATGGTGAAGGGAATGAGATTTTTAAAAGCTTTAGTTTGTTAAGCTCCACTGTCAACAATGTTGATATCAGCAGCCGAGAAATTAAAGGGGTATTGTTATGGGAAGGTCTGTTGTTAGGGACCTCTCCAAAGTATTGAAGAGTAATGGCATCACTCTTAAAACTAAGGTGTGCCTGTTACAGGCCATGGTCTTTGCAATCACTTGCTATGCATCAGAGAGCTGGAAAATGAGTAGGGATGATAGAAGGAGAATTGATGCCTTTGAGTTGTGGTGTTTGAGAAGAGTATTGAATATGTCATGGACTGCTAAGGAAATTAACAACTTCATCCAGGAGAGGGTTAAATAAGGCTACTCCTTGGAGGAAAACATTCTGAAGCTTCATCTGACAAACTCTGGACATTTTGCAAGGTGAGACCAGTCCTTGGAGAATGTCATTCTTGAGAGGGTGGAGGGACAGTGCAGGAGAGGACGACCCTCTATGAGGTGGATTGATTCAGTGACTGGAGTAATGGGGGCTGGGTGTGTCGGAGACAGTGAGATTGGCATAGGATAGAGTAGGGTTTAGGGCTGTTGTGCATAGGGTCCCTATGAGTTGTAGGCTACTTGACAGCACATAACAACAATAACAAATTTCCCTTAAATACAGAACTATGTCAACTACTCATATGCAGGTTAAAATTGAAGCTAAAGAATTTCAAATCATATCCACAGGAAAAAAAATTTGATCTTGAGTATATCCCCAATGAATTAAAAACTAAATCAGGAATAGTTTTGAGGGCTTGAGTACTAATAAATGAAGACCAGAAAAGCTGTGCAAAGATATCAAGAATATTGTTCGTGAAGAATGCAAAAAGTTATAAGAAGGAAGAAGAAGAAAAGACCAAAACTGATGTCAGAAGTGATTCTGAATATTATGCCAGAGCTGTGAGAAGCCAAAGCAAAGGGAAGAAATCAAGAAGTTAAGGAGCTGAATAGAATATTTCAATGAGCAGCTTGGCAAGACAAGGAGAAATATTATAATGAAATGTGCAAGGAGCTGGAGTCGGAAATGTCAATGGGGCAAAACTCCCTTAACATTTCTTAAGCTGATGCAACTAAAGAAAAAGTTCAAGCCAAGAGTTGCAGTGCTGAAGGATGCTGTGAGCAGAATATTGAATGATTTAGGAAGTTTTAAAAGAAGATGGAAGATGTATACAGAGTCATTGTATCAAAAAGAATTGGCCGACACAAAAGAATTTCAAGAAACAACATCTGATCAAGAGGCAATGGAGATGAAGGAGGAAGATCAGGCTGCTCTAATAGACTTGGAAAAACAATAAAGCCCCAGGAATTGATGGAATACTAATTGACACATTTCAACAAACAGATGTTGCCCTGCATGTGCTCACCAAGTTGTACCAAGAAATCTGGAGGACAACTACATGGACAACTGACTGGAAGAGATCCATATTTAGTCCCATTCAAAAAAAAAGGTGACCTGACAAAGTGTGAAAGTTATCATATAATATTATTAATGTCACTTACTAGCAAAATCCTGCTGAAGATTTTCCAGAAATGACTGGAACAATACATTGACAGAGAACTACCAGAAATACAACCTGGGTTTAGAAAATATGATGGCATTAAAGACATTATTGCCAAAGTCAGATGAATCTTGGCAGAAAGCAGAGAGTGCCAAAGGAATGTCTGTGTCTCATTGACTATCCAAAGACATTTGACTGTGTGTATCACAACAAATTGTGGCTAACCTTGAGGAAAAGGGAATCCCAATACACTTGATTGTGCTTATGTGAAACCTGTATTTGGACCAAGAAACAGTACTCAGAATGGAGCAAGGAAACTTTGTATGATTCAAAATCAGGAAAGGACTGTGTCAGAGGATCATCCTGTTCCCATTCCTTTTCAATTCGTATGCAGAACAGATCAATTGGGAAGTTTTATGAGGAGGAGTTTGACATTAAGATTGGAGAAAGAGTCATCAACTTATGATATGCAAATGACATTACCTTGCTTGCTTAAACTAAGAGGACCTGAAGCACTTGCTGTAGAAGGTCAAGGATGGTAGTCTTCAATATTAATGGAAGCTCAAAATCAAGAAAACAAAGATTCTCACCACTGGGCCAATTGGCAGCATTATGATGGATGGAGAAGACATTGAGTTTGTTAGAAATTACGTCTTGCTCTACTCCACCATCAGCACTCTTAAAACCAGTAGGCAGGAAATAAAAAGACGAATTGCATTGGGAAAATTGCTGTCATGGACCTCTCCAGATTGCTGAAAAGCAATGTCAGTCATAATGAAGACACTGGATGAGATGGATTTATACAGTAACTGGTGCAATGGGGGTTGGTGTGTTAGAATTAGTGAGACTGGTTCAAGTCCGGGAAGGGTTCAGAGCTGCTCTACATAGGGTTGCTTTACGTCAAAGGCTACTCAATAGTACATAACAACAAAATCATAGTATATTGATTTTTTGTTATTTTATTTAAGACTCTTGTTTAGAGACAACAAGATTTTGGGGAGGGCCTTTGTATTTAAAAGTCAGTTGTTATATTTTGGAGGAATGTTCTTCTAAGCGCTACAGTGCTCTTCTGTCAAGATGCTGTACTGAAGTAACCTGGGGTTGCTGTGATGCTGAACTTTGTGCCACTGGAGTGTCAAATGTCAATTACCTGTGCTGAATAGTTTTTGGTGAATCTCCCAGTTTAAGACAAGAGTGGCATCCAGTTCCTAAACAACATGCTTCTGGAAACTCTATGAACTTTCATAAATGGCAATATTTTTAGAAAGGCTTCAGGCCTTTTGTTCATAGGTTCGCTATGAGTTGTGTTCAACTGGACGTCAATCAACAACAACAACATGTTTAATTCATTCTAGTTTTCTTTTCAGTGAAATTTGCTTCATTTAGATAACATTCTCTTTCCTCCAACTACATATATGGAAGAATCATCTGTCTTTTGATTTAGTTCTCTAATTTTCTCTTCTTCCCTCACTTCTGTTCCATTCCTTTTTTTTCTCACTTCTAAATATATTTACATTAAATGGTTTAAAGTCAAGAAAGTTGTATGTAAAGAGTGGATCCTTTCTCCATACCTATCAATCTCTATGTTGATGTTATTGATTGCCATCAAGTTGAGCAAGACTCATAGAGACCCTATGAAGAAAAGGCCTAAAGCCTTTCTATAACTATTGTCATTTATCAAAGTTTATATCTCTATCCTGAACAAATAATTCTAGAACCTGGATTTTATGAAGAATAATGTGGCATCAGGAGCAGAGAAGGCTCATTAACAACTTCATTATGCAGATGAAAAAATCTTACTTAATGAAAGTAAGGAGGAATTGAAGCACTTTGTATAAGTTCAAGACTACAGCTGTCAATATGGAGTGCATATCAACATCAAGAAGACAAAAATCATCACTACTATATCAAAATAAGCAACATCATGATAGATGGAAAAATTACTTATAGTACTAGTGATTTATTATTGATTGAACTCACAATCAACACCTTTGGTGTCAGCAGTCAAGAAATCAATAGATGTATTGAATTGGGAAAGATTGCTTTCAAAGACCTCTCTATAGTACTGAGGAAGAAAGGCATTACTTTGAAGACTAAAGTGCACCTGATTAAAGCCATAGTCTTTTCAAACACTTGCTATGTGTCTGAAATGTGAACAATGAATGAATAAAGATGACAAAGGAAGGATTGATGGCTTTGACTTGTGTTATTGGAGAGAGTAACAAATATCCTATAGACTGCCAAAACCCAAATAGTTATGACTTGGAGAAGATGCGGCCAGAGTATTCCTTAGTAGCAAAGACAGTGAAGTTTTGTCTGATATACTATGGGCATTATTCTAGGAGGGGATATTCCTTGGAAAGGAACATGATGTAAGGTAAAGTGGAGGATCAGAGAAAGGGAAGAATACTCTCAATGAGATGGATTGACACAGAGATATTAATAATGAGTTCAAGTATATCAGAAATGGTCAAGATGGTGTAGGTTAGGATAGGGTACAGTTCTGTGTTTTTGTAGGCTTGGTGTTAGTCTTACTCAACGCAGCACACTAAACAACAGCAGTGACAAGCAAAGTATTTTAAAAGTTCCAGTCGGTACAAAAAGTAGAAATCTACTTGTTTCCATTTAATTTTATTTCCACTTCTCTAACATCAGTGTTGTTTGCTGTCTTTGAGTTGAACCCTGGCAAATGATGACCTCATGTATGACAAAGTAGAACTAATCTATTGCTTTATTGACTGTAATCATTACAGAAGCAATATTTCAGGTCTTTTTCTTCCCTGACCTCTAAATTAATAACTGATCTCAAACTTGTCCCATTCAGAATTCTTAAGTATTATTATTTCTATATTATGAGCAAAGGAAAATAAGGAAAAGCTAAAGGAATTATGCAAAACTTATACTTGGACCAGGAGGCAGTCGTCAGAACAGAGCAAAGGAACACTGCATGGTTCAAAATTGGGAAGGGTAT
>NW_006400045.1:2251946-2254670 GCF_000299155.1 Elephantulus edwardii | reverse complement strand
ACACAGGAGGAGATTGCCCATCCTTCCTTCATGAAGTAGCTAGTGGATTTGAACCAATGCCTTTGGGATTGCAGTGCAGCTTCTTATCATAAGGCTACCAGAGCCAGCCCCTCCCCCCTTTTCCTTCTTTTCTCTCTCCCTCCCTCCCTTTTTCTCAAGAGCATTCTCTCTCTCTCTCTCCCTCTCTCCCTCTCATTTCTGTTATGCTGGAAGCTTTTCCACTAGTATTTAAAACTGCAGCAGGTTCACCTTTGTTGGATAGGTTTCAGACTATGAAGTAAGACTGTCATGCAATACAGATAAAACAGGTCTTGCTTTGAGAACCCTCTGAATAATATTGATAAAATATACAGAGTATTGCTTATGATTACTAAAAGATGTCAGGAATATTACATCCACAGGGAACTCCCAGAAATTCAAGCTGGATTCAGAAGAGGCCATAGAATGCACAGTATCACTGTATTATTAGATGGATCTTTGCTTAAAGTAGAAAATTCCAAAAAGATGTTTAGTTGTGGGTGTATTTTTTTTCACATTGTTTAACCATATAAAGGCATTTGTGTGGGTCTTAATAAATTATGGCTTACATTGAAAAGAATGGAAATATCAGAATGCTCATGTACTGCGATACAACATGTACATAAACCATACATAATAAGTAACAGTTGCTTCAACAGAACAATAGAGTATTGCATGTTTTAAAATCCAGAAAGCTATGTGTCAAAATAAAATACTTTCTCAATACACTCAATTTGCATGCTGAGAATAATCATTCAAGAATTTTGTCTATATAAATAAGAATGTAGTATCAAATTTGGAGAAAAACTCATCAGCAACTTTTGTTAGCATGATGCAATTCTACTTGCAGAGAATGAAGAAAAGTTGAAGCAATTACTGAAGAATATCAAAGACTACAGACTTCAATCTGGATTACATCACAATATCAAGAAACAAAAATTCCTCACAATCAACAGTCTTTCTTCATGTTGAATGAAGAAAAAAACTAAAGTTTAAACTTTTGAATTTTTACTGGATCCACAATCAACATTCATACAGCAATAGTTGAAACATCAAAAAACGTGCTGCGTTGGGAAAGTTTGCTGTCAAGAGCCTCTTTAAGGTTTTGAAGTTTTGTCTTGATTTTTTGTGACAGTTTACAAAGAGATAGGTTTTCATTAATTCATTCATACACCCTTTCCTCCATCCCTCTTCACCAATTTACTTTGTAATATTTCTAAAGACCAAAAATGTCACTTTAAAGATAAAGTGTACATTAACTTTTGTTATGATGCTTTTAATTTCTTCATAAGTATGTGAAATTTGGACAATGAATAAGGAAGACTTCAATAGAATAGATGTCTTTGAATGGCTATGTTGATAAAGAGTATTGAATATACTATGGACTTCCAAAAGAACCAATCTATTTTTCTGGAGTAAGTGTCACCAGGGTACTCTTGAGAGTCGAGGATGGTGAAGCTTTATCTTACAAACATTGGTCATGTTGTCAGGAGTTTCCAGTCCTTAGAAAACAGCACCATGTTTAGAAAATAGAGGATCAGGGACAAAAAGAAGAATGCTTAACAAAGATGATTAGACAATGTGCCTGCAACAATGACCTTGACTGAGGCAGAAATTAGGATAATGGTGCAGGAGAAGTTCATAGAGTTTCCATGTGTTATAGTCAGATTAACATCATGATATTGCCTATTAATTAGTTCAGTTAAATAAATCTCTACAAATAAGGCAGTTAAAAATGAAGTTTTAATTTCATTTTAATTTTTGACTTGAATCTGGAATTGTTAAATTTTTAAAATATCAGTATTTTTACACTTGGTGGCTAATCCTTGCAATATATTCCAAGTACAGCACTACTATACCTTGTGATCTGCCAGATGCAGGATGGAATTTTCTATTTCCAAGGGTTTGGTTGATATTTTCCTTCGCTAAAAACAAAACAAACCAACAAAAAAACCCAAAAATAAAACACCCACAAAACCAGAAAAAACAATGAAAAATCTCACTACAAAGTATTATTTTTAGATACCTGCAACAGATGCTAAGTACAGACACAATTGGGAGATAATTTTGTTAATACGTTAACCATTATCACATTTGACACCTCAGTGTCACAGTGTTCAGCTTCACAGCAACCACAAGTTACCTCTGTACAGCAAGTGGACACACCAAGACTATAGGGCCTAGAAAAATGTTTGACCAAAAGCAATGAAAAACAGGCCGGAGGGCCACAAACTAGAGTCACCCACCTATGGCTTTGGTAGCATCACTTTGGGTCCACTAGGCCAACACGTCTCTCTCTATGTTGTTAAGTGTCATTGAGTCAAAGGAGATTCATAGTGACCCTATGAACGAAAAATTCTCGACACTTATGCAACCTTCATTAACAGAAAAATTTATCTTTATGTGGCCTGAGATCTTCTGGCAGGTTTTCAAAGCCAGTTAATCACATGAGAAGAGATTGTCCATCCTTCTCCTGCAGAGCTGCCAGAGGTTTTGAACTATATAGTTGGGGTTGCCTTTGGGATTACAGGACAGCTTCTTGCTACTAGGCCAAAAGCTGTTGTTCTTATGCGCCTTCAAGTCACTTGTGACTCGTAATGACCCTATGTACAACAGCTATTAACTCTGCTCTGTCCTGTGCCAATCACACTGTCCCTGACACACCCATCCCAATTACCCCAGTCACTGAATCAATCCACCTCATAG
>NW_006400045.1:2247757-2251846 GCF_000299155.1 Elephantulus edwardii | reverse complement strand
CTGTCCCTCCACCCTCCCAAGCATGATGTCCCTCTCCAAGGACCAATCCCTCCTTACAACATGACCAGAGTATGTCAGACAAAGCCTCAGAATCCTTTCCTCCAAGGAGCAGCCTGGTTTAATTCTCCCTAGGAAGAATCTGCTTGTTTTCTTAGTAGTCCATGGTACCCTCAGCACTGTTCTCCAACAACAAAGCTCAAAAGCATCAATTCTCCTTCTATCCTCCCTGGTCATTGTCCAGCTTTCTGCCTCATAACAAATGATTGCAAAGACCATGGCCTGCATCAGACACACCTTAGTCTCTAGAGACACACTGTTGCTCTTCAGTACTTTAGAGAGGTCCCTAACAGCAGACTTTCCCATGGCAATATGTCATTTAATTTCCTGGCTGCTGGTGGCAGGAGAGTTCATTGTGGAGGCCAGCAGACTAAGTTGTTAACAATCTGAATCTCTTCGCCATCCATCCTGATGCTGCCAATTGGTCCAGTTGTTAGAATTTTTGTCTTCTTGATATTGAGCCTCAATCCATATCGAAGGCTGCAGTCCTTGACTCTCTGCAGCTAGGGATTTAGGTCCTCCTCAGTTTTAGCAAGCAGGGTTGTGTCATCTGCATAACACAGATTGTTGCTAGATCGTCCACCAATCCTAATGCCGCATTTCTCCTCTAGAGCCCAGCCTCCCGGATAACCTGTTCTGCATACAGGTTGAAAAGGTATAGAAACAGGAAACATCCTTGGTGTACACCCTTCCCAATTTTGAACCATGCAGTGTTTCCATGCAGTGTTTCCTGCCTCTTGGTCCAAGAATAGGTTCAGCATTAGTACGATCAAGTGTTCTGTGATTCCATTCTTCTCAGAGTCAGCCACAGTTTGTTATGATCCACACAGTCAAATGCCTTTGCATAATCAATGAAACACATTCTTCTGGTATTCCCTGCTTTCAGCTAAGATCCATCTAACATCAGCAACAATATCCCTGGTACCACGACCCCTTCTAAACCCAGCCTGGACTTCTGGCAGTTCTCTGCTGATGTGCTCTTCCAGTCGTTTTTGGATAATGTTCAGTAGAATCTCGCTTGCATGTGAAATCAATTATATTGTTCTGTAGTTTCCACACTCAGTTGAGTCACCCTTCTTTGGAATGGGAACAAATATAGATCTCTTCCAGTTAGTTGGCCAAGTAGTTGTTTTCCAGATTTCTTGGCACATCTTGGTGAGCACATCGAGGGCAGCATCCCTTAGCTGAAATACATCAATTGGTATACAATTTATTCATGGGGGCTTATATTTTGCTATTTCCTTCAAAGCAGCTTAAATGTCTTCCTTTATCACCCCAGGCTCTTGCTCATATGTTATTTCATTAAATTCTTCTGTGTTTGCCAATTCCGTTCAATAGAGTGACCCAGTATATTCTTTCCATCTTCTTTTAAGACTTCCTGGATCATTTAATACTCTGCCTAAAGCATCCTTGCTTATAGAAACTCTAGGTTTGAATTTGTTCTTCAGTTCTTTGAGCTTAAGAAATGCTGAACAAATTTGACCCTTTTGGTTTTCCAGCTCCTTGTACATTTCAATGTAATATTTTGCTTTGTCATCCCATACTGCCTTTTGGAATCTTCTATTCAGCTCTTTAGGATCTTGAATTCTTCCTTGTGCTTTGGCTTCTCTGCACTCCAATGCCATATTCAGAGTTTCTTCTGACATCCATTTTGGGGTTTTTTATCATCCTAGAGAGGGTGAAAACTGCTTGTTGGGGCCAGGGATTCTGAAGCTTCATCTGACATCCTTTGGACATGTTGCAATGAGGAACCAGTCCTTGGAGAGGGTCTTCCTCACCTGCACTGTCCCTCCATCATCCCAAGCATGATGTCCTTCTCCAAGAACTGATCCCACCTTTCAACATGCTCAGTGTGTGTCATAAAAAGCTTCAGAATCCTTGCTTCCAAGAAACAGACTGGCTTCACCCTCTCCAGGATGAACTTGTATGTTCTCCTAGCAGTCCATGGTATATTCAATACTCTTCTGCAGCACGAAAGCTCAAAAGCATCAATTCTTCTTCTATTATCCCTAGTTATTGTCCAGCTTTCTTATGCATAGCAAGACATTTCAAAGATCATGGCCTTTGTCAGGTAAATCATAGTGTCCAGACTGACTTTGATGCTCTTCAGTACTTTGGAGAGGTCACTGACAACAGACTTTCCCAATGCAATTCATCTTTTAATTTCCTGGCTTCTGGTACCAAGACTGATGTTTGTAGAGCCAAGCATACTGAAGTTGTCAACAATCTCAATCTCTTTACCATCTATCATGATGCTGCTAATTGGCCCAGTGGTGATGTTGAACTTCAATCAGTATTCAAGGATGCAGTCCCTGACATTTTGTAGCAAGTGCTTCATGTCTTCCTCAGTTTCAGCAAGCAAGGTTGTGTCATCTACATAACACAGATTGGTGATGAGTCTACTTCTAATTCTGATGCCACATTTCTCCTCACAAAGCCCAGCCTCCCAGGTAATCTGTTCCATATATAGATTGAAAAAATATAGAGATAGGACACATCCTTGGTGCACATGCTTCCCAATGATGAGCCATTTAATGTTTCCTAGCTCTGTTCTGATGACTGTCTACTGGTCCAGGTATTGATTTTGCATAAGGACAATCAAGTGTTCTGGGATTCTCATTCTTCTCAGAGTCAGTCACAGTTTTTTGTGATCCACACAGTCAAATGCCTTTGCATAATCAATGAAACACAGGTAGACATTCCTCTAGTACTTTCTTCTTTTATCTGAGATCCATCTGATATTAGCTATAATATCCCTAGTACCATGACTTCTTTCAAATCTAGCCTGCACCTCAGGCAGTTCTCTGTTGATGTGCTGTTCCAATAGTTTTTGGATAATCTTCAGTAGAATCTTGTTTGCATGTGATATCCATGATATTGTTTTATAATCTCCATATTCTGTTAGATCACCTTTGTTTGGAATGGGAACAAATACAGAACTCTTCTAGTCAGTTGGCCTGGGGGTTGTCCTCCAGATTTCTTGGCACAACTTGTTCTACCTGTCCAGGGGCAGTGTCTGCTGAAATATGTTAATTGGTACATTAGTATGCCATCAGTTCCTGGAGACATTTTTTGGGGGGCGGGGAGGCTTGGGTTATTTTGATTTTGCCAATTCTTTCAGAGTAGCTTGAACTTCTTCATTCATCATCACAGGCTCTTTCTCATATATTGTTTCATGGAATTCTTCTGTGACTGCCAATTCTTTTTTGTATAATAACTCTGTATATACTCTTTCCATCTTCTTTTAATGCATCCTGGATAATTTCATATTCTCCCTAAAGTATTAAATTGACAGGTCAGTCATTTTCTCATTGCCTCTGCTCTGTTTCTTTTTTTGTTGTTTCTTGTTACTCTGGTCTATCCATTTTCCTTTTAAGTCTCTGTGTAAAGGACTTCCCTTAATAGTTCTTTTAGACTTGTTCTTGTTTTCACAAATTCCTTAAGTTCCCTCTTCTCCAAAGAATGTGATTTCTTCTTCATATTTGATGGATAGCTTTGCTAGGTACAGGATACTCAGTTGGCAATTGTTTTCTTTAAACTTTCTGTATATATCATCCCACCATCTTCTTGCTCACATGGTTTCTGCTGAAAAATCAGAACTTAATCTAGTTGTTTCTTTGTAAGTTACTCTTCTTTCTCATGCTACTTTCAGTATTCAGTCCTTATATTTTATTTTGGGGAATTTGACTATGTTATGTCTTGATGTTTTTCTTTTTGAGTCTAGTCTCTTTGGTATTTGCTGAGCTTCCTGAATGTGGATTTCCTCATTTTTCATAATACCTGGAAAAATTTTCTTCTAGTACTTCTTCCACTATTCTCAGTGATTTCTCTACCTCACTCATATTCCAGAATTCTAATCATATATCTGTTATTCTTTTTGATGTAATCTACAGTGTTTTAATGTTTTCTTTATTTTCTTTATCTCACTTCTGAGACCCTATAAAATCTACAAACTTTGATAAATGATGATAGTTATAGAAAGACTTCAGGCCTTTTTTTCATAGGCTATCTATGAGTCATGCTCAACTCAAC
>NW_006400045.1:2228134-2247315 GCF_000299155.1 Elephantulus edwardii | reverse complement strand
AAGGACCAGTTCCTACTTGCAACATGCCCAAAGTATGTCTGATGAAGCTTCTGAATCCTTGACTTCAAGGAGAATTCTGGCTTCACCCTCTCCAAAACAAACCTGTTTGTTCTTTTAGCAGTCCATGGTATGTTTGACACTCTTCTCCAGCACCACAGCTTAAAGGCATCAATTCTCTTTCTATCATTCCTAGACACTGTCCAATTCTCTGATGCATAGCACATAATTGACTGTGTGGACTAAAGCCCAGATCAGGAGCACTTTAGTCTCCAGCCTGATGTCATTGCTCCTCAGTACTCTTGAGAGGTCCCTGACAGCTTACTTCCTTAATGCAATTCGTCTCTTGATGTTCTGGCTGCTGATACCAAGACTGTTGACTGGTAACTGTCTTAATCTCTTCACCATCCATCTTGATGCTGCTAATTGGCTCAGTGATGATAATCTTTGTTTTCTTGATGTTGAGCTTCAATTCGTATTGAAAGCTGCAGTCCTTGACCTTCTGCAACAAGTGGTACAGATACTCCTCAGTTTCAGCAAGCAGGCTTGTGTCATCTGCATAATGCAGGTTGTTGATGATTTGTCCACCAATCTTGATGCCACAATCCTCCTAGAACAGCCCAGCATCCCACATGATCTGTTCTGCATACAGATTGAAAAGGTATGGAGACAGAATACATCCCTGATGGACTTTCTTCTTGATTTTGAACCATGTAGTGTCTCCTTGCTCTGTTCTGATGACTGCCTCTTTGTCCAAGCATAGGTTTCACATAAGCACAATAAAATGTTTTGAAATTCCCATTCTTCTCAGAGTCAGCCATACCTTATTGTGAACCACACAGTCAAAAGCCTTTGCATAGTCAATGAAACACACATAGATATTTCTCTAGTACTCTCTGCTTTCTGTCAAGATCCATTTAACATTAGCAATAATATCCCTATTACCACGATCTCTTCTAAATCTAGCCTGTACATCTGGCAGTTCTCTGTTGACATTTTGCTCCAATTATTTTTTGAAAATTTTCAGCAGAATCTTGCTTTCATGTAATATTAATGTTTTTGTTTGAAAATTGCCACACTCTGTTGGGTCACCTTTCTTTGTAATGGGAACAAATATTTATCTCTTCTACTCAGTTGGCCAGCTGCAGTCCTCCAGATTTCTTGGCACGATATGATGAGCACATCCAGGGCAGTGTCTGTTTGTTGAAATATGTCAATTGGTATGCCATCAACTCCTGGAGCCTTGTTTTTTGCCATTTGTTTCAGAGAAACTTGAACTTCCTCCTTCGTCACCACAGGCTCTTGCTTATACATTATTTAGTGAAATTTTTCTGTCAGCCAATTCCTTCCGATACAGTGACTCTGTATTCCTTCCGTCTTCTTTAAACGCTTCCTGGATCATTACATTCTACCCCAAAAATTCCTTAAGTATTGCCACCCATGTCTTGAGTTTGTTTTTCAGCTCCTTCAGCTTAAGAAATGCTCAGTGAATTTAGCCCTTTTGATTTTCTGACTCCAGCTCTCTTCACATTTCATTATAGTATCTTGCTTTGTCGTCTAGGGGTGCCTTTTGAAATTTTCTGTTAAGCTCTTTGATTTCTTAATTTCTTCTTTTAGATTTGGTTTCTCGACTCTCTAATCCAAAATTCAGAGTCTCATCTGATATCCATCTTGGTCTTTTCTTCTTCTTCAGCCTTTGTAATGATCTTTTTATTATTATTAATGGTTTCTTTTGTTTCTTCCAACATTTACACCTTTTTTTCTTAGCTTTTCAAATACTTCTTCATCAATATGTACACCCCCCCCCCCCCCCCCCCCCCCATTCTCTACCTGTAGGTTACTCCTTTTATTTGTGGCTTCCATTGTTTCCTCCATCATTTGTATTGTCAAAGCTGTTTGAGTCTCTCCTTATTAACAGCAGTTTTGTCTCTGAGTACTCATGAGGTCTGTAATATTCTTTGCTTTTTTCAGAGAAGGCTTAATTTGGGTTTTTTTTTTCACAGTGTTTGAAACTGCCTGCTGATTTCTCAATATTACGCAGAGTTTTTTCTTGATAAGTATTGGGCCATTTCTATTGTGTCTGTGAAAGTTTTGGTGGTTTGTGTCTTCATGTTGTTACTGATTAGTTGCCAAGTTAAAATGGTCAGTCTGTGGGGAGAGCTACTTACTCTACTGTAAGTCTTTTCTGGGAGAATTTGCCATTCTTAAATCCTTGAGGTTCTCTCTGTTTTGTATTGCAACCCTGTAAGAATTTTGCCTTGATGTAGTCCCCTGTCACCAACTCAACAGTCTTCCTTCATGTATGAATTGGTTGAGTGGTGTAAGACCAGGTGCTCTACTGCTTAATGTTTTTCTTTGTCTCTAGAGTGGCAAGATATTAGAGATCAGAATCACCAGTTCAAGAAGCTTACATGCATTGAGTCTCAAGTCAGCACTCACTCACACAGAGAACAGAGAAAAGTCTTTCTTTGTGTAGCTCTGTATCCTGATGTCTCTTGTACTGTTTGGTCACGGGGATGGCACCTCATAAGCAGAGACAAGGATCTTCAGATGGAAGAACCAATAACCCTAGGGAAGCTGCAGTCTCATCTCCCCACAGAAGAGTGCTTGCTCTGAGCACAGAGCCTCACCTGCCTCACTTTTCCCCCCCTGCAGTTTAGTGTCTTCCTTTGTCTCTGATGTAGTGAAAGATCAGAGACCATCTCAAACAACTTGTATGCAGAGTCTTCAGTCAGCCCTCTCTCTTGCAAAGAGCTAAGGACATTATTTCTTTTGCTTGTAGTTCTATATCCTAAACTCTGTTTTCCTCTTTGGCTTCTGAGATGGTCCCCCTGCCAAAGAAGTAACGGTCCCCAGATGGTGGGACCTATAACCCCAGTGATACTTCAGTTCCGTCTCTCCTAGAAAACACTTTTATATCTACTGTTGTCAGCTTATGTTCCTAATGAAATAAAGAACAAAAACAGCATTTTGTTTCACTATGCAGAAGAAACAATATCTAGAAAAGGACTAGAAACTTGTCACAAATATTTCATTATTGTTTTTATTGCTGTTTTTAATAAGCCACTGAACTTCACCATAGAGAAAATCAATAGAGTTTTATATTTTAACAATAATTTGAAAAAATTCTTAGAGTTTTAATTTCTGAGTATAGTTTTTAAAAATTAGTGTATTACTTTAGAACAGCCACAAATTAAAAAAAATACACAGTTCCATAAAATTAAATTTAATATCAATGCTTTCATTACTACAGGTAATTTTTCATACTGAATTACGATGTTCTGTTCCTATTCAGTTCAATATGGCAGAGGTAGGTAACTGTTTTGTAATTTAATCCTAAAGTGCATTCAAGGGCAACAGATAGAATTTGCTAGAGTGAAACTTTTAATATTCAGCTCTTATAGTAATTGAATATATTTCCTGCTTAGACTTCTGTGATGAGCTATAGTTTATTTCTGGTCAGGTATATGAGTCAATATGCTTCAATAGTTAAAGTTTTGTTAAGTTGATGACACAATCTGCCCTTTTATAAGAGGAACTTACAACATTGTTCATAATCTCTATACTGACTATATCAAAAGGCATGCTGATTTCATGCTATACTCTGTTGGGGGAAAAATAATGTGGAACTTCTATCCTTAAAATAAATGATATGAAAACAATGTTACATGCCACCACAATAAACAGGATAATAAACACCAATACAAACATAGAAGAATTACTTCTCCTATTATTTTTCTTGAATTTTGGTGGATTGAAAGCAATAATGATAGCTTGGGGGTTAGAAATAGATTGAGAATGAGGGGACAGCAGTTTCTAAAGGTTCTTTACTCAGTTACATAAGTTCACTTTAAAAAATTGTATAAACATTTAAACAGCTTATATAAAATTATATATAAATATTAAGAAAATATATTATGTGTATTGTTGTTGTTGTATGCTGTTGAATCAGAACCGACCCACAGATGACGCTCAAGTGGATTTTCAGAGACAATGAATCACTCGGAGGAGATTGCCCATCCTTCCCTGCAAAGCTGCTGGTAGATTCAAACTGTGTGCTTTCAAAATTGCAGCACAATTTCTTATCACTAGGTCACCAGAGTTCTTTGAGGAAAATGGGAATCCTAGAACACTTGATGTACTCATTAGAAACTTATATTCAGAACAGAAAGCAGTCCTCAGAACAGAGCCAGGAAACACTGCATGGTTAAGGATCAGGAAAGGTGTATGTCAGGGATGCATCCTGTCCCCATCCATTTTTAATCTATATGCAGAACAGATCATTCAGGAGGCTGGGCTTTATGAGCAAGAATTGTGGCATCAGGATTAGAGGAAGACTCATTAACAATCTATGTTATGCAGATGACAAAACAATGCTTACTGAAACTGTGAAAGACCTAAAGTGTTTGCTGCAAAAGATCAAGGACTGTAATCTTCAACAGGGATTGAAATTCAACATCAAGAAGACAAAAATTCTCAACATTGGGCCAAATGGCAGCACCATATGGATGGAGAAGAGATTGAAGTCGTTAACAATTACAGCTTACAATCAGCATCAGAAATCTGAAAATCAAAAGACTAATTACACTGGGAAAATCTGCTGATAAGAAACTTTTCAGTGTACTAAGAAACAATGATGACAGTCCAGAGACTAAGGTATGCTTGATTCAGATTATGAACTTCACAATTACTTGCTATGCAAAGAAGAGCTTGATATTAACTAAGGATGGATAACAGCAGAATTGATGCCTTTGACTTGTGGTGCTGGAGTAAAGTCTTGAATATACCATGGACCACCAAGAAAAAAAAAATAGATCTGTCTTGGAGAGGGTGAAACCAAGTTTCTCCTTAGAGGCTAGGATTTCAAAGTTCTGTCCCACATACTTTAGACATGTGGCCAACAGAGACCTGTCCTTGGAGAAGGACCTCATACTTGGAAGGGTGAAGGGACAGAACAACAGAGGAAGGCCCTGGATGAGATAGATTGATAGAATAACTAGTAGGTGTGTCGGAGTCAGTGAAACTGGCTTAGGATAGAGCAGGCTTCAGATCTGTTGTACATAATAGAGTCACTATGAGTCTTAGGTGACTCAATGGCACATGACAATAACAACAGTTTGTATATTGTTTTTTTCTCTTTTAATAGAAGACTACAAAGACTTTCACAGTGGACAGATTGAATTTTAGGCAGCTCTTTTCTATTCATTTAATTGTTGTTGAAGAGCTATAAAACTAGAAAATAGTTTCATCTAGCTGACTATAAGGATAAAAAGATTCTTAAAATTTCTCTCTAGACCTTTACAAACACATTTAAACATTGTACATCTACCTGTCACTTTAAATACATGACCAGAATTATATTCTCCTCACCCTTGGAGAAATACAGAGAAAAGATTATTCAGCTCTAAAGTCAAAGAAAAATACTTACGGTTTCTTTGTGTAAGTTAAATAGTTACCCTTTATTTTACTTTAACTGAATTCCTAAAATTATCCAAAGGCATAGAAAGAAAAAGGGAGTAGAATAGGAAAAAATGATAACCGTGTAAAAGAACTAGGTTCCTATGAGTGAGGTTTAACTTATTTATATATGAAAGACAACATGATAACACTTTCAAAGATTTTCTTGAGCTTGGATCTCTGGTGGCCTAGTGGACTGTGTTTTAGGGGTTCTAATTCACCACCTGTTTCATAGAAAGGAGGAACAGTCTTCTCTCACAAAGATATACAGCCTCGGAAACCTTGCACCCTTGAAGGAACACTTTGGGTCAGACATAACTTGATGTCAGTGGATTCAGGGTTTTGGTTTGTTGTTACTGTTGTTAATATTATGTATTATATGATAGATAAATAGGAAAACTTGGACAAAGAACTGACCCTCATATAAGGTTACTACTTTTAAAAAGGTATACAATTTTAGATCATGAAAGATCCTTAAAACCTCATTTAATGCGTAAAGAGAATAAAACTTGAATTATCTCTTTTTAAACAATACAATTGCTTGTTGTTCTTGTTGTTATGTGTCGTCAAGTCGCTTACGACTCATAGCGACCCTACGTACAACAGCCCTAAACCCTACTCTGTCCTGTGCCAATTTTTTTAATTTTAATTTCAATGAACATTTACAGAGATTTTGGATTTCCATTCGTTCATTGGTGCACTTTTCTCCCCGCCCACCCTGCCGTCACCCCCAGTTCGCTCTTCTCCTTGAAAAGCAAAAGTAAAAACGCCTTCATTGGTATACAATCCTCCCCCATCCCCCCACCCCGAGTATACAACACTCTGCAACCCTCATTCCGAACTCTTATGATAATCATAATGCCCTGAAATATGTTACTTTTAAACTGTTCTCTCCCTCATTGGCTTCAATGCAGTATACATAATTTATCCAGTTTTTCTCAGTCTTACCCCCAACTTAGTGTCAACCTCATTCTACAACAGCGGCACCATACAGTATTTGTCCTTTTGTGACTGTGATATTTCACTCAGCATAATGTCCTTCAGGGTCACCCATTTTGAATAATATTGCATGAGTTTCTTGTTTTTCAGTGGAGTGTAGTGTTTCATTCTGTGAATATACCAGAGCTTCTCTATCTATTCATTTGTTGATGGGCACTTAGGTTGTTTCCAACTCCTTGCTATTGCGAACAATGCCGTGATAAACATGGGTGTGGATATATCTGCTTGGATGTACACACCCACCCCAATTACCGCTGTCACTGAATCAATCCGCCACATAGCAGGCCTTACCCTCCTGTGCTCTTCCTCCACCCTCCCCTCCTGAGCATGAAAATCTTCTCCAAGGACCGGTGCCTCCTTGCAACATACCCAAAGTACGTCAGAAGAAGCCCCAGAATCCTTGCCTCCAAGGAGTAGCCTGGTTTAACCCTCTCCAGGGTGAATCTGTTTGTTTCCGTAGCAGTCCATGGTACATTCAATACTCTTCTCCAACACCACAGCTAAAAGAAATCAATTCTCCTTTTATCCTCCCTAGTTATTGTCCAGCTTTGATGCATAGCAAGTGATTGCAAAGAACATGGCCTGTATCAGACGCACCTTAGTTTCCAGAGACACATCGTTGCTCTTGAGTACTTTAGAGAGGTCCCTAACAGCAGGCTTTCACATCTCAATATTTTTGATTTTCTGGCTGCTGGTGCCTAGAGTGTTGACTATAGAGCTGAGCATACTGAAGCTGTGAACAATCTCAATCTCTTCGCCATCCATCCTGATGCTGCGATTGGTCCAGTGGTGAGAATCTTTGTCTTCTTGACATTGAGCCTCAGTCCATACTGAAGGCTGAAGTCTTTGACCCTCTGCAGCAAGTGCATGAGGTCCTCCTCAGTTTCAGCAAGCAGGGTTGTGTCATCTGCATAATGCAGACTGTTGATGGATTTTCCAGCAATCCTAATGTCACACTTCTCGTCATAGATCTCAGCCTCCCAGATAATCTGTTCTGCATATAGATTGAAAGGTATGAAGATAGGACACAATTTAAAAACCAGTTCTACAGGGCACATAACCCTCGTTTGGATAACATTACCACTAAACTTAAGAGACACTGGCCACAGCATAAGACATTGTGAACAGCTGAAGTGTTTTGAATCTTCAGATATAAGCTATCAGATCAAGGACTGAACAACTGGAGATAGGTGTTGAAGGGAGTAGGTAGGGGTGGATGGGGATTCTGGTGGAACTAAGTGGGTCAAGAAACTTGTGCCAAGGGCAGGGACTACATTGAAACTAATGGCTCATTTCACAATTAGGGAAATATCTTTTGCTTTTTTCTGTAAAATGCTTGTCTGTCAGAATCTTGTTTAAATCTGAGCATTCAGATTAAGACAGACTAGGAAGAAGGATTGCCCCCCTACAATCAATTAATGAGGATTAAGGACAAAATTTAAATTACTCTTATTTACTACTTTCTTCACTTGTAATTGTCCTGCCTTTCAAATTATTCCATTTACATAGCATTTTTTAATATGTATTTTGGAAAGGTTTTTTTTTTCCTTTTAAATCAAACATTTAATAGAGTACATTCATCCATGTCTTTAGGAACTCATATAAGAGGAAAGAGAATTTCAAATTTTGGGCTTATTGTGGTGATTTGAATTTCTATTAAAGTCATCATTTTTAAATGCTTAGTTCAGCTTTTCTTCTTCAAAATGAACTCTTTTAAGTTTATCTTCTCACTGTAAGGTACCTGAGAAGACTATTATGCTATGCAGTTAAGGTCATATTTTACATTTCAGTAAAAAGTTATCCATGTCTGGAATGACTCTAAAAACACACTATAGGAAAATCAACTAAAACCATCTCTAGTACCCCTCTTTCTTTCTAGGCTTTGTGTGTGTATCTATGACTTGAAATGATGTTCCCTCATCCTTAAGTAAATATATGAATTCAAAGAATAAAGATTTTAAAATGTAATTCCTTGATCTTTGTCAGGCTGGCACAACATTAATGTTATTTAAATGTAATGGGTTTTTCAATTCAATAAGTTTGAATTAAACACAGATTTAATTCATTGCCAGCACATGCCTAGTGGCCATTTTCTAAATGATATTGCTGCTGAGTTGAGTTATTGTCACTAAGACAGTGCCAAATGTCAATTGATTATTTTAGAGTAATCAATGTTTTTTAAAGGGCGATTTTCAGTTGACTAACAGAAAATTATTTTATTTTATACTTGTGGTTATAGAAGTTTTGTCCCTAATATGAATATGAAAATGAAATATCTATAGATTAACAGAGAAATGTGAATTCGCTAAAATTTAGTTGTTCTTATATGTAAAAGCTTTTAATCAGAATATCTGAAATTATATGTAACCAGAGTTACTTTATTTTTATTCTCATGAAAGTCTGATCCATCACTGACTATGTCACCTGTCAAAAACAAGTAAAGAAATCTAAACACCTATCGATCATTATGTTGAATCATGATTTTCTTATCAGTGGATAACTTTTCATGAGCAGGAGGAAAATTCCAGACCTAAATAAAAATGAAACGTATTGCCATTCTTCTATAAGAAAGACTTTCAAGTGATACGAATTGTTGCTTTTAAAATCAACTCTCTCTCTTTGTGCTTGTGCTTAATATTTCATCAAATATCTCCATTTTTTTCAAATCTTACATAAGTGAAATATTTATAATTACAATATGATAATTAAGGTAAATAAATATTTAATGTCATGTGCATATGCATAAACATTAATTAATATGTTTACCTATATATACATTCTGCATACATTTCCCTACTTCTACTTTTCGCTCTTCATTACTATATATTGTGGGTATCAGGAAATTCTTCTTGCCTACATTATCTTTTTATTGTTCTTAGATGCTATTGAGCCAACCTAAATCATAGTAATACTGTGTACAACAACAAAAACAACAAAATATTGCTCTTTCAGCCTCATAATCACCGCTGTGCTCTCAGCGTCCTGTTGCAGTGACTGTGTCAATCCATCTCCTAAAGGTCTTTCTCTTTCCTCCCTCTACCTTACCAAGAAAGAGATCTTTCTCAAGTGACTGGTCCTTTCTGATAACATGTTGAAAATGAGTGAGATGCTATCTTCTTATCCATACTTCAAAGAAGCATCCAGGATGAACTTCTTCCAAGACAACATTCTTTTGTTTTTTTGACAATCCATGCTCTGTTCAATATTTTTTGCCAGCACCAGAATTCAAAAATACCATTTTTTTCTTTCCTACTCATTGGCTAACTTTTACATAAACGTGAATAGATTGAAAATATTATTGTTTGAGCCAGTGAACCATAGTTTTCAATATGAAATTCTTCCTTTTTAACACTTTAAAGAGTTCTTTTGCAGTTGATTTTTCCAATGCCATGCATTATTTAATTTCTGGGCTGCTCTTCAGGAGTATAGATTGAGAGTTCAAGTAAAGAGAAATCTTTGCAATCTCCTCCCCACTCCCTCTGTTTAGCATGACATTATTTATTGGTACACTTATGATGGTTTTTATTATTTTATGTTGAAGTGTATTATGAAGGATAAACAGAAGAGAGGAAAACCTTTTATCAGATGGATTGCAGTGACTGCAGTAATGGGCTCAAGTATGTCAGAAATGATGAGGATGGCAGAGAATAGAGCAAGCTGCAGTTGCAGATCTGCTGTTCATAGTGATACTGTGAGTCATACTCAGCTTGATAATACTTAGCATCAAAAGTCTATACTGAAGACCACATGTTATTCAGTTTTCATCAAGCACATTAAATCTTAGTAATTTTCAGCAAAGATACGTCATCTACATACTGCAGGCTATTAAAGAATCTTCCTCCAATTTTAATGTACAATTCTTGTTCAGATAGTTCAGAATCTTGATTTACTTGTTCAGCATACAAACTGAATAATTATGGTCAAAGTATACATTATACTTGCCCAAACTGAGGATAACCTAGAGTGCTTGCTACAGAAGACCAGGACTGTAGACTTCATTATAGATTGAAGTTCAACATCAAGAAGACAAAGATTCTAACCACTAGGCCAATTGACAGTACCATATTACATGGAGAAGAGATTGAGGTTGTTAAAAATTTCACCTTGCTTAGCTCCACAATCAATACATTTGGCACCAACAGTCAAGAAATCAAAAGACTAATTGCATTAGGTAAATCTACTGTCAAGGACCATTTCAGAGTAGTGAGAAGCAATGATGTCAGTCTAGAAACTAAGGAGTGCTTTTTCCAGGCTATGGTCTTTGCAATTACTTGATATGCATCAGTGAACTGGACAATGACTAAGGAGAAGGACACAAGAATTGATATCTTTGAGTTGTGGTGCTGAAGGAGAGTCTTGAACATATCATGGATGGCCAAGAAAACAAATTTTTCTGTCTTGGAGAGGGTGAAACCAAGTTTCTCCTTGGAGGCTAAGATTTTGAAGCTCCATCTCACATACTTTGGGTATGTGTCCAGGAAGTACCGATCTTTGGAGAAGGCCATCATACTCAGAATGGTGGTGGGACATCTCTTGAAAAAAGACCCTGGATTGATATAGTAACTAGGGTAATGGGAGTAGGTGTGTCAGAGTCAGTGAGACTGGGTCAGGACAGGCTTAATAACTGTTGAACCTAAGTTTACTTTCAATTACAGGCAATTCGATGGCACATAACAACAACAAGGACATGTAACCCTGACATATAAATTTTCTGACCTTAAAACAAGAACTGCCCACTTTTGTTGAAATTACTTTTTAACATTATTAAAATTTACAAGTAAGTGTTCTATATTTCCATTCTTTGCCATATTATCTGCAATTTGTTATGATCCACAGAGTATAATTCGTATAACTATAGAAAACAGTAAATCTGTTTTGTTTTTTGTTTGCTTTATTCTAAGATCCAACTAAAGTCAGCAATGATAGCTCTCATCTAGTCGTCTTCTGAATTCAGTTTGAATTTCAGAAAGTCCTTTGTGTATATACTACCACAAATGTTTTAAAATTATATTTATTAAGATTAAACTTATATGCGATATTAATTATATTGTTCTATTTGATTACTTTTTAAATAATGTAAATGAGTAGGGCGGTAGGCTAATCAACACTTCTTTAATTTGTTTACACATCTCAATTGGTATTCCTTTCATTCCTAGAGGTTTATTTCTCAACAATGTCTTTATTACAGCTTCAGTTTACTTTCAGTATTATTTGGTCTTAATTATGCCCTACCTGCTGAACTGTTGTCAACAAATTGTACTTGGTTTAATTTTTCTACATGCTCCTTCCAGTTTCTTTAGAAGCTTCCTGAGATATTAAATTATGTTTATAGAATCTGTCACTATTGCTATTGAGGCTTGAATAACTTTTATCATTTCTCAACATGAATGATCCTGAACATGTTCTTCCTTTTTGATTGTCTAACTCCATGTCTCTATAAAAAAATTTGTTATAATATTTTTGCTTAGTATTCTTGAGATGCTTTTTCAATGAAAGCTCCTTTAAAAAATATGAATAATAGATTTATTAGACCGTCATGTTCCAAAGATGAGATGGATCTTGGGGGGGGGGGAAACTGTGTAAGAGGCTTTTTCAAACCTCTTAATTAATGATATCCTTAATTTCCTTTAGGTTTATTATATTTACAAGTAATTTCCAGAGTCTTTCCTGATATTATTTTAAGCCTTTTCTTCTTTACTCTTTATTAAAGATCTTTTTTGTTTTCTTCATACATAACATTATCTGATAACTCTTCTGATTTTCAGTTGTTAGTGTTCAATGTGACCCACACAATAAAATGTCTTTGCATAGTCAATGAAACACAGATAGACATTCCTCTAGTACTCTCTGCTTTCAGCCAAGCTCTATCAGACATTAGCTACAATATCCCTAGTAGTATGGCCTCTTCTAAACCTAACCTGCACATTGGGCATTTCTTTGTTGATGTACTGTTCCAGTAATTTTTTGAAATTTCAGCATAATTTTGCTTGCATATGATATGAATACTATTGTTTGATAATTTTCACACTCTGGTCACTTTTCTTTGGAATGGGGAGAAATATGGGTCTCTTCCATTCAGTTGACCAGGTAGCTGTCCTCCAGATTTTTTGACACAATGTGAGGAGCACCTCCAGGGTAGTGTCTGTTTTATGAAATATCTCAAATGGTATTATATCAATTTCTGGGACCTTTTTGTTGCCAATTCTTTTGGAGCAGCTTGAACTTCCTTCATCACTAAAGGCTCTTGTTCATACTTGTTTCATGAAATCCTTCTGTGTCAGCCAATTCCCTCTGGTACAGTTACACTGTATACTCCTTCCTTCTTCTTGTAATGTGACTAAATAGAAGAATGGGAATCTCAGAACACTTAATTGTGCTTACGCAAAACCTTTACTTGGACCAGGAGATTCTTCAGAACAGAGCAAGGAAACACTATATGGTTTAAAATTGAGAAAGGTGTACACGAGGGATATCTCCTGTCTCCATAACTTTTCATTCTATATGCACAGCAGATCATCTGGAAAGCTGGGCTCTGTTAGGAGGATTGTGGAATTAGGATTGGAGAAAGGCTTATCAACATGTCAATGCAGCTTCTACTTCATCCTTCATTGTTATTGGCTCCTATTCATATGGTACTTCCTGAAATTTTTCAGTCAGTCAGTGCCACACCAACTCCAAGGGAGTCTGCATGACAAAATCACACGATTGAGGTGAAAACTTCAAGGAAGTCAGCCTCTTGGAACGTGTGCTTTCTCCATGATTGTTCTTGGCTTTTCTGTAATTTCTCTTCTATTGTCTCTTTGTGTTTTCTATGTGGGACAGGGAAAAAAGGCTGTTTTTACATGAAGTGTTCCTACTAAAAGTTTGTTAGATGTTCCCAGAAAGAACTAAATGGAGGTGACTACTTTGATACGCAAACATTAGCTCCAGTTCTTTTAGCATTATTAAAACTTCTCAAGAACAATATGATTTTAAGGGAATTCATGGATGCATTATAACAAAAATAATTAATGGTGGAAATCCTAGAGATGACCACTCCAGAGACTCCTAGATTTCTAGGGCTTATAAGAACTCCTTCAAAGGAAAAACCCAAACCCTTGCCCCCCACTATGAGAACACCCGGTGGAAGAATTGTTTATCTGTTAGGTAATGGTTGTTTGTGGCAGCCCCCTATTGGGAGAGGCCCTTACAGAATTCCAGAGCCTACAGATAAACCTCTTCCATACACTGGAAAATATGATGAATTTAATGCAAAACACCCTGATGGTTTTTGGGATATATTTTTCAAAAGGTTTGAAAGTGACCAGAGAGAAGATGTTATGAAAGGTATAAGTGGTAAAATAAATCATGAAACATGAGATTGGAATGATGAATTTAGGTGATATTATGACCCCAAAACATATTTTTATAAACCAAAACTCCCTTATTGAGATAGTGATCATCCCTGGAATAATGGAAAGTGTAAAAGTGTTGTCTTTTGAATGAAAATAAATAATATTGTAAATTTAGCTAAAAACGTAAAATGTGTCAGCTTAAATTTAAAATGTAACTTTTTTACTTTGTAACTTTGCTACCAAACAAGTTGAAGAACAGTTTTAAAAACAGGTTTAAAAAGAAAATGTTTAAGCGAAAAGCCATTGTCTACCAGTCTCTCCAATTACCAAGGAACCATGACCATTAAGGATAGCCTTTCATGCTCTCCAAGGAACCATGATCATATAAAATAGCTGTGTGTAAGAAAATAATGTAAACTTTATTCTTATTCTTGTTGTTTTTCTGGCTGTTGATTAAGCCTCTAATTGTAAAAATGGAATATAAATGTATCATGTAAAATGTAATAAGCAGGAAAGGAAAGGGAAAAGGAAAAGGAAAGGAAAGGGAAGAAAGAAGAAGGGGAATTAGAATGACTCAGAATTAAAATCATCAAGATCACTTGACTGTTTGTCTTGTGTTCTTTCATCGTCCCTTCGCTGAACTTCTACCCATCTTCGTGTTCCCTCTTCGAGACCCTAGACCTCAGGCTTATAAGCCCCTCCCAACTGGAGCAAGTCAGTTCTGTTTGGTACAATGATTCTGTGTATTTCCTCCATCTTCTTTTGATGCTTTCTGGGTCATTCAATATATTGCCCATAATATATTTCAGTATTTCAACTCAAGGTTTAAATTGGGTGGTGGGGTTGTTGTTGTTATTCTCTCAGCTTGAGAAATACATAGAGAATACTTTCCTTTTTATTCTTCAATTCCAATTCTCTGCCCATTCCATTATAATACTTTGCTTTGTCCTACCAAGCTGCCCTTTGAAATCTTCCATTCAGCCTTTTAACTTAGGCAAGTTTTTGGATACTCAGAGCTCTGGTGAAATTTTTAGGGTCTCTTCCAACATCCATTTAATATTTTTGTTTTGTTTTAGGTTTGTTTTCCCCCTTCCTTTGTTTTTGTAATGATCTTTTGCTTTCTTCACAGATTATATACTTAATAAATATCATCTCATGATTTATCTGGTCTTCAATCATTGGTTTTCAACATCTCAAACCTATTCCTAAAATAATCTTGAAATTCAGATGAAATTGATTGAAGGGAATATCTTGGTACCTTGTTGTAATTTGAGTGTCTTCCAATATGAAGAGCCCGTTATCAAACACTGTATCAGAAAATGATCTACTGTTATTGATAAAATTTCCAGGTTCCGTTATTTCAAAATTGATGGTGAGGACTGCTTTCTAGCCTTTCTTAGAGTAGATGCTATGGTGAAAATGTCCAGCATGAATCACTTTTGCTGGAGTTTGAAATACAGCTGGCATGACTCAAAATACCATAGAAAAATATGAGGCACCATCATATGACAAATTGACAGATGAGATGACTATCTTTTAGAGGGATGTTAGGCTGTTTACTGATACTCTAGCAAGATGTCATAAAATAGTCAATCTATCAGGATCTGAAAATAAACACATATTATGAGCTATACTTGATTTATTTACAAAAATTAATATGACGTGAACATAGCAGTTAGATCTCTAAAGTCAAGAAATTTTACCTAAAAGTGTCTATTTAAATTTGACTAAGAAGGGCAAGTGTATGCAACTTACTTATTATTCAGTGATTAGTCCTCCATGAGTCCTTTAAAAAAGGTTTTGAATGCTTCATTTGTGAATTGAATTGAGATGGGGACACTTATGAGTTATGTGCAGTACAGTACTAATTATAATAATCATACACATACTTAATTGTAATTGTAGATGGTATCCACCTAGAATTTTCAGTTCCCTTTAAAGCAATATTCACTTTTTCCACTATATATTTTTCATTAGGTGTATGCAATATTTTTTAACCCATCAAATATAGAAAAACTTGACTTAAAAATTTTCTAGTGAATTAAGATTATGATATCTGAACCAATAGTCATCAAATTCAATTTCTCCCTCCTTCCTTCTTCCACTTACAAACTGAGTTCAAAATTCAGAAAATGAAAATATGAATTAATAAACCTTGTATAAAGGTATAGGTTTACTTGTTTAAAATCTCTGTTTTCACAAATTCTTGTCTCTTTCAAATGTAGAAAAGGTTTCAATTCACATTTTACATAGAGGGCCTAGTGGCAAGAAGCTGAGCTGCAATCCTGAAGGCGTGTAGCTTGAGGCTACAAGTGTCTCTCAGGGAGAAAGATGGGCAATCACCTCCTTTGTGATTAACTGCCTCTGAAAACTTGCCAGAGGATCAGTGATGGGTCAGTTCCAACTCTATGGTACACAACAACAAACAATTCCTGTTTTGCCTCATTTCAAAAGATATTATATTTTAACATGCACACAGGGGAAAAAGATAAGGACACAATGAAAAATTCTTTTGCCATCAATTCGATTGTAACTCATGATGACTTTATAAGACAGAGTAGAGCTGTCTGTTCTCTAGATTACAATAAGATTCTCAAGATTGTAATATTTCTGGAAGCAAATTGCTGTATCTTTCTACTGCAGAATTATTGGTAACCTTCTGGTTGACAGCCTATCTCTTACTGATTAGAACATCAAGGATCCTTGAAGTATATATATTTAATCCTTGAAAGATATTTAATTATAAATTAAAAGTGGCTTCAACTGTTCCATTATGAAAGTGTTGGAATTTTTAAATTGTGGTTTTATAAAGAATTATTGCATATACTATGAACTGCAAAAGAACAAACTTGTCTTGGAAGAAGTACACCTTGATGGTTCCTTAGAGATGATGACAGAAAGACTTCATCTCACATAAATTAGGCATGTTATTAGGAATGGCTACTCTTTTAAATGAAATATTATTCTTGGAAAGGCAGAAGGTCAGTGATGGAAAGGAAGACTTGTAACAAGATGGACTGACACAATGACTGCAAAAATGGGCTTAAGTGAAGCAGAGATTCTGAGGATGGTGCAAAATCAGGCACCATCAGTTGTAAATAAGGTCTGTACCAGCCAGAAATTATTTGACAATACCTAACACCAATAAAAATATATGAACATCAGCTTAACCACAAATGGAAACTGTTATTCTTTAACTGGGCACTGGCAAAATGATAGATGAGTCTTCTAATAATTACCATACATTATCTTTCTCTCTCTTTTTGATGGTTGGAACCAACTCATTGATAAACTTCTCTACTGGTTTTTAGAAATTGTAAATTTAATGAGAGGAATTTGTTCACCTTTCTTCTGCAAAGCCACTGGTAGATTTGAACTGTCAGAGAGTGTGGTCTTTGGATTATTATCACAGCTTCCTATAGACTATGCCACAAGAGCTCTCTTTAGAAGAAACTTGGTGAATGCATTATTTTTGTATGCAACATAAGGTCTCTATGAATTAGATGGCAATGAATTTGATTTCTGTCTGGCTATACTGTAAATAGCATTTGTTGTTTTGCTATATATAAACGATGTTCACTAGGTTGTATCTGGATGAAAACTATCTGGCCTACTGACTGGAAGAGATTCATATTTATTCCCATTCCCAAAGAAGGTCACCCAAGAGAGTGTGGAAAGTATTGAACGATATTACTAATATCACATGCAAACAAAATGCTGGTGATTATCCAAAAATGACATTACATCAGCAGAGAAGTCAGATGGATATTGGTAGAAAGCAAAGAGTATCAATGGAATGTCTATCTGTATTTTATTCAATAGGCAAAAACATTTGAATGTGTGGATGACAATACATTTTAGCTAACCTTGAAGAGAATGGGAATAGCAGAACACTTGATTTTGTTCATACAAAACCTATATTCAAACTAGAAAGCAGTCCTCAGAATAGAGCAAGAAAACACTACATGATTCAAAATCAGGAAAGGAGTGTGTCTGGGACGTGTCCTGTCTCTATGTCTTTTCAATCTTTATGCAAACCAGGTCATTTTGGAGGCTGGGCTTTATGAGGAGAAATGTGGCATCAAGACTGGAGGAAGACTCATCAACAACCCATGTTTTACAGATAACACAACCTTGCTTCCTGAAACCGAGGAGAACCTGAAACTCTTGCTACAGAAAGTCAAAGACCACAGTCTTCAGTATGGATTAGGGCTCAACATCAAAAAGACAAAGATTCTCACCACTGGGTCAATTGACAGCACCACAGTGGAGAAGAGATTGAGGTTGTTAACAATTATAGCTTGCTTGGGTCCACAATCAATACTCTTGACAGCAGCAGTCCGGAAATCAAAAGATGAATTGCACTGAGTATATCTTCTGTCAGGGACTTCTCCAGAGTACTGAGAAGAAATGATGTCAGTCTAGAGACTAAACTGTTCCTGGTCCAGGCCATGGTCTTTGCAAGTTCTTGTTAAGCATCAGAAAGCTGGAAAATGACTAAGGATGACAGAAGAACAATCAATGCCTTTGAATTACGGTGCTAGAGTAAAGTATTGAACATACATGGACTACCAAGAAAACAAATAGGTCTGTCTTAGAGAGGGTAAAATGAAGTTTCTATAATTGTGAAAATCTAGGATTTTGAAGCTCTTTCTCATATTCTTTGGGAACAAGGCCAGGAGGAACCGGTTCTTGTAGAAAGACATCATGCTCAAAAGGTGGAGGGACAGCACAGCAGAGGAAGACTCTGGATGAGATGGAATGATGCAATAACTGGGGCAGTGAGGGTAAATATATCAAAGTCACTGATACTGCCTAAGGACTGGGCAGGATTCAGAGCTGTTGTACGTATAGGTCGCTATGAGTTGCAAGTGACGCCACAACACATAACAACCACCACAACAACATATATCAATCAATAAAGAAGTGATTTTTCAGTCATCACCTACCATATTTTTGCCAGTTTATGAGTAGTGGGTCAGTCCTTGGAAGGGAAAATTGTGATTGGAAAGATGAAAGGCCTTTGAATGTGAAGACCCTCAAAGAGGTGGATTAAAGTAGTGATTGCAGCAAAGTGTGTCATATAGAATAGAAAAGAAACCATTGTGGTACTGTAGTAAGAGTACTATGCTGCTAAACCAAAGGTTAGAAGTTTGAACCTACTAGCCACTCTGTGGGAGAAAGATGTCGTTGTATAGTGGGGTGGAGGTCCCCGATTAAAACAAGGTTGGAAGGAGGAGTGGCATCCACTTCCATAATAGCTTGTCTCCAGAAACTCTATGAACCTGGAGAGAGGATGAAAGACTGCCAAGCATTGAGCATTGAGGACTCTCCTTCTTAGGGTTGCTATGAGTCGCCTGCAACTTGACGGCACTTAAAGACAACAACAAATAT
>NW_006400045.1:2226659-2228034 GCF_000299155.1 Elephantulus edwardii | reverse complement strand
GATAGAGCAGGATTTAGGGCTGTTGTAGATAGGGTTGCTATGAGTCGCAAACAACTCGATGGCACATAACAACAACAACAACAACATAATCTATCTATGGCAAGAAGCTGCCCTGCAATACTGAAAGTGTTATGAGTTGGTTCCTACTCTATGGTAAACAACAACAACTATATATAATTATAAAAGAATATATATTATATTTCTATTATTTCTATTTCTATTTATTTCTATTTCTGTTTCTGTTTCTATTTCTATTTCTGTCTCTATTTCTATGTCTATGTCTATTTATATTTCTTTTCCTATTATATCTATTTATAATTTCTATTTCTAGTTTTTATGCTTATAATTTATTTGTTGTTGTACCATAGAGTTGGCACTGACCTGTAGCTGACTCTCCAGTAGGTTTCCCAGGGAATTAACCTCACAGGAAGAGATTGCCCATCCTTCTTCCATGTAGCAGCTGCAGCTGGTGGCCTAAAACTACAGGCTTTTGGGACTGCAGCACAGCTTCTTACCATTAGGGGTGTGTGTGTGTGTGTGTGTGCATATATATATATATGTGTTTCTCTGTCTGTATATATATATATATATATATATATATATATTCTCCATTTTTTTCCTTGGAAACTCTATGAAGCATTTCTAATCTCTTTTACATCTCATATGTTATGAGTTGCAATGAAAAAAATTGCAGAGGTTTTAGTTGTTAACTTTAGGTACCATTGAATCAATTCCAAATCACAACAAACCTGTGTATTCAGAGTAGAATTGCTACACATATTTTTCCAGATTTTAATCTTTAGGAAGATTATCACATCTATTTGGTGACTACACACATGAATCTCACCTGATGCCCTACACAGAAATTGGATTGATTACATCTGTGGAAGGAATTGTTAGAAGACCTCATTATCATCTGTGATAACTAGGCCAGGAGCTGACTGTGTAACGGACCATCAATTACTCATGGACAAGTTCAAATTGAAGCTAAAGAAAACTAAAATAAAGCCATAAGAACCACAATATGACCTTGAGTCAATTACATCTGTATCTAAAAACCATCTGAGTAACAAATTTGAGGCCCTAAATACTAATGAATGAAGAAGACCAGATGAACTGTGGGATACAAAAGAATAATAGTATCTATATCCTTGGAGAGGGACATCATGCTTGGTAGGGTAGAGGGACAGTGCAGGAGGGGAAGACCCTGCATGAGGTGGATAGATTCAGTGACTGGGGTAATCGGGGTGGGTGTGTCAGAGGCAATGTGATTGGCACAAGATAGAGCAGGATTTAGGGCTGTTGTAGATAGGGTTGCTATGAGTCGCAAACAACTCGATGGCACATAACAACAACAACAACAACATAATCTATC
>NW_006400045.1:2206141-2226174 GCF_000299155.1 Elephantulus edwardii | reverse complement strand
ATATATTTAATCAATACACAGATAGCTAGATATATATGATATAAAAGAATATCAACTATGAAGAAAAATGTCATTACAAAGACAAAGAAGGAAGAAAAGACCAAGAAGGATATTAGAAGAATCTCTGAACAACGTTGCACTATAGTCCCAAAAAGCCAAAACCAAGGGAAGAAATCAGAAATTTAAAGAGTGAACAAAAGAGTTCTAAAGTCAGATGGGGAAGTAAAAACAAAATATTGCAACACTAGTATAACACAGTGATACAATGTTGTCATTAAGTACTACTGAATTGAGTATGACCCATAGTGAGCTTATGAACAATAAATAATTCAGATCTCTGTCCTATCTTGTGCTATCCTTATCATCCTCAACACATGTGATCTCTTGCTACAGATAGCTGACCCTCCTCCTTTACAAGTATGATGGCCTTTTTTAAGGAACCGCCTCTCATAGCATATCCAAAATATATGAAATGAAGCTTCACCATCTTTGTTTCCAAATACCATTCCGGTTGCACTTTTTCCAAAACATATTTTCTTTGGGCTGTCCATAAGATATTCAACACTCTTCTACAACACTGCAACTCAAATCTATCCATTGTTTTTCTGTCATCCTTATTCCTTGTCTACTTCTCAGATGTACAGAAGGTGATCACAAAGACTGTGACTTGAATCAGCCACACCTTAGATGCCAAACTGACACCATCACTCTTTAGGACTTTCTCTCACAACAGACTTTTTCAATGCTATACTTTTCTTCTGAATTTCTGACTACTTGTACCACAGGTAGTGACTATGGATCCAAACAAGATGTTGTTGTTGTGTGCCATCGAGTAGCTTGCGACTCATAGCAACCCTATGTACAACAGCCCTAAACTCTGCTCTGTCCTGTGCCAATCTCACTGTCTCTGACACACCTACCCCCATTACCCCAGTCACTCAATTAATCCACCTCATAGAGGGTCTTCCTCTCCTGCGCTGTCCCTCCACCCTCCCAAACATGATGTCCTTCTCCAAGGACTGGCCCATCCTTGCAACATGTCCAAAGTATGCAGATGAAACTTCAGAATCCATGCTTTTAAGGAGCAGCCTGTTTTAACTCTCTCCAAAATAAACCTGTTCATTTTCTTAGTAGTCCATGCTATATTCAATACTCTTCTCCAACACCACAGCTCAAAGATATCAATTTTTGTTCTATCCTCCCTAGTCATTGTCCAACTCTGATGCATAGCAAGTGATTGCAAATCCATGGCCTGTATCAGGTGCACCTTAGTCTCCAGAATGACACCATTGCTCTTCAGTACTTTGGAGAGGTCCCTAACAGCAGACTTTCCCATCACAACACATCTTTTCATTTCCTGGCTGCTTGTGCCAAGACTGTTAATTGTGGAGCCAAGCAAACTAAAGCTCTGAACAATCTCAATCTCTTCACAATCCATCCTGATGCTGCCAATTGGCCCAGTAGTGAGAATTTTTGTCTTCTTGATATTGAGCCTTGGTCCATATTGAAGGCTGCAGTCCTTGACCTTCTGCAGCAGTGCTTCAGGTCCTCATCAGTTTCAGTAAGCAGGGTTGTGTCGTCTGCATAACACAAATTGTTGATGAATATCCAACCAATCTGATGACACACTTCTCCTCATACAGCCCAGCCTCCCAGATAATTTGTTCTGCATACAGGTTGAAAAGGTTTGGAGATAGGACACATCCCTGGCATATACCCTTCCCAATTTTAAACCATGCAGTGTTTCCTTGCTCTGTTCTGACAATTGCCTCCTGGTCCAAACAAGATGAGATTGTTGAAAATGTCCATCATGCATCCATATATTATGATGTTGTTTATTGGTCCAATAGGGAGGATTTTTGCTTTTTTGATGTTGAGATATAACTTATATTGAAGGCTGCAGTATTTGGCCTCTGCAGCAAGCTCTTCTGTACTCCTCAATTTCAGCAAGCAAGGTTGTATCATCTGCATAATGCAGGTTGTTGATGAGCCTACCTCCAATCCTGATGCAACTCTCTTCCCGATAATATCCAGATTTTTAAATGATATGTTCAGCATACATATTGAGTAGGTATGGAGAGAGGGCACAGCCTTGGTGGGTATAAAATTTATCTAGAACTTTTAAAATTTATCTAAAACTTTTAGCCTCTTTACCTGTAACACAACAGAGCTAGGTGAATCTTGAAAGTATTTCTGATTGTATAATTCTATTTTAGGAACAAAGCAAATAGAAAAAAAACCAGCATAGTTTAAAATGAAGAAAATTGTCTGCCACGTTTGTATCCTTTCTCCAGAACTATTAAATCTGTGTGCTGAGCAAATAATTTGAGAAGCTGTATTCTTTGAATGTGGCATCATGTTCACAGGAAAACTCATCAATAACCTTTGGTTATACAGCTGACACAATCTTCCTGCTAAAATGAAAGAAGATTTTACTTACTGCAGAATATAAGTGACTGTTGCCTTCAACATGGATTGCAACTTAACATTAAGAAAATAAAAATTCTCACCACTGAACCGATAGGCAACATTAAGATATTTGGAAAAGATTGAAACTGTCATTGACTTCATCTTATTTAGATTCACAATCAATATACTTGGTACCAGTATTCAGGAGATCAGGAGAAAGTCTAAATTCTGGAATATCTAGATTATTGAGGTACAACGATGTTGGTTGGAGAACTATGGTGTACCTAATTCAAGTCGAGCTTCACAATGAATGAATATGACAGAAGAAAAATTAACGCCTTCTAATTGTGGTATTGGCAAAGAGTAGTAAATATTCCATGGGCTGCCAAAAGGACAAACTGATATATTTTGAAGGTTCATACAAAATGTACCTTGGACACCAAGATGATAAGGCTTTACTTCACATACTTTTGAGCATGTTATGAGGGCAAGCTATTTCTTGAGAAGGGACATTATGCTTGGGAAAGTTGAAGGATGATGAAAGATAGGAAGCCTCTCTGATGGATTGACACAATGACTACAGCAATGGACTTAAGTGTCTCAGAAATCGTGAGGATGGCACAGATAGGACAGGAGTCAGATCTGTTGTTCATAGATTGCTATGTGTTTTACTCAACTCAACAGTACCTAAAAACAACAACAACTATTTGTTTCTATTTATAATGCAGGTGTCAATTACTAGTGCTTTTTTCATGATCAAACAGATTACTGAGTCCAGTACTATTTTAGTACTTCATGGTTGAAAATCAGAAACTATGCTTTCTTGACTGTTTATTCAGGGTGCAGGGTATATTTTGGATAGTTACATTGTTGACCATTGTATCCTAATAATTATTTATAGAAAATTTAGATATTTGTTTAATCATGAATTAATGTAAAGACTATCTTAGGCTTCTACTCTGTCTTTCATACTAATAGAGAGTGCAGAGAATGCCTAGATGGAAGAACCAGTCTGCTATCCTGTCTTCTTCTTCACTTCATTTCCAATGTTTTGACACAGGAAAAGAAATTATCTTTTCCAAATAGTCTGAACTTACATATTTGAAGCATTTAAGCATGATAAATTAATTTACACGTGATAAAAAAAAGGAATAGAATTGAGGAATTGTGGAAACCATTTTATTTTGGGTTATTGTGCTACATCTTTTCCAGCAATGTTTTATGGGTCATCATATTTCAATATTTGGCTATAAAAGTCTAAGGAAAAGCAAGATCTGTCAATTGCTGATATTTATGGTAAACCATAAGAAAAGAAAATAAGAGCAATCATGTCATTGTCAAGAAAAGCACCACATTTCCAAGCATATGCAGCTTAAGTGATTTACACTTGCTGTTATCCAAAGTCAAATGGCTACAAGAGTCTTGTGCCAATTGAGTATTACTGTTGAGGGCACCATAGAAACAAATGCCCAGATCAAATCATTAAGTGCTGTCAAAGATATTAAAGATCTGACATGAGGTAAGAACACATATGTTTAATTCCACTTAAAGTCCATAATTCCCATTAACAGCTCATTTTGAAATGTGAATTACATAAAGATGTTAAGGTCATTTAATGCCAGAAAATTCTGTAAGCTGTTTTTAATGTAGATTTAAAATATGAATTAAAATTGGGTAGCTAGAAGTGCACTAGAATAATTCAGGAGAATTGGGGCTTTTAGAACTGACATAAATCAATGAGCATACATACTCAGGATTATCTATGGGCAGGAAACAATCAATGAATTTGGTGAAATTGCTTTCTGAGAGCACAGTATCTTTCTTAGTTTACACTGTAATATTCGTTTCTTTGAAAAAGGAGATTTTTAGACAAAGCATTTTGTCCTCATTCCTTTTTATAGTCTAGCTGAGAATAGAAAAAACAGCTTTTCTCAGGTTGACTAGCAAATGCTTATATCATTTCAGGACCCAAAAATGTGTAAAGTGCTAAAAGGTTTTAATAAAACCCTTGTCAAAGCTTTTTCTCCTTTCCTTTAAACCTTTCTGTGTTGGTTGATTTTTAACTGAGAATTGATTTTTAGCTGACCTAGCTGTGAGATAGGGCACAAAAGGTGGGTCACTGGAGGCTATAGGATTCCTGCAGAGGTGAGGTAGATTTAAAAAAGCGATCCTTTGTGATAAAGCACTGAAAATATCAGGATGAATTTTATTTGATAGCTTAATGCTGACTATAAGAATTTCTCTCTCTCTTTATATTTCATTTTTATCTTTCATTTCATTAGTTTAATAAATCATTGGAACAGCCATGTGAGCGTCAGTGTAAATAAATATTTTCATTATAATTTTAAATGCCATTTTAAAATAGCTTTTTTGGGGAAATCAGTGTCTTTCATCCCTCCCTTTTTCTTCATGCTTGCCTTTCTTTCTGTTTGATTTCTGAGACAGGGTATAGTTGATATCCATCAGAACCCCATTCCAGGACTTTAAGTTAAGGGAAACTGGCAAGTATGATCACTCATGCCACTTGACTCCATTGGAGAAGTAGGAGGCATACAGTACTGAAGAGATATGCTGCACTTGAACATGGTCTTGCAAAACTGTCCACCTAGCATGCACAAATGTATGGACAAGTGGAAAAGGATTGTTGGCTGTAGAAACAGAGAGCCCTGAGGACCTCTGTATTGTTGACTAGGCCTGTTATGGGAGCTAAGGCTAAGTGAAGGGAATAGCTGGTCTGAAAGACAGGGAGAAGTTGGACTGAGTTTGTGGCTGACGGCCATTTTGACCTAGCCACAGCTGGCTTGGAATGAGTTGACCAGAATACAACAAGATGAAGAGAAGATGATCTATGCTATGAGATAGGACCAATTGCTGCAACACAATGGCTTGCTACAATCGGTACTTTTTTTGCATATGCAGATACTCAAAGTTTTCAAACTAAACAGAAGATTAACAGCAAAGAGGGCATTCTTCTTCCCTCAGAGTATTGGTTTGATAGTGATGGACAAATCAGAAATTGACTATCTAAAATATGAACTTTAAAGTAAGAGGCATGAAGAATCTGGCTTACACACTTTCATGAATGTAAATATTCATAAGATTATTTTAAGGGTAAAGTTAACTCTTCAAATACAAAAGTTAATGACTAGCAGAGTGTGGTGATAATTACGTCGTCAAAGGTTCATTATCAAAATGGCTTTCCACAGTCATTGAATTTGAGTTTGCCACACAGATGGTCAAGAACATGCAAATAGGGTGTGTATGTCTATTGACAAGGGGATTGGTTAGTCTTGCTATCAAATTGAGGCCATTAAACAGCAGAAATTGAGAATCTCTCGACAAGCAAAAAAAAAAAAAAAGCAGGAATTCAGAGGTGCCTGTTTTGAAGACAAAGATTCCTGTGTAACTCAGACTATGGCCTACTGGAGCAGCGGCTGCAGCAGAAAACTAGAGACTAGATATGAGACAGGGCTGACCTTGTAACTGTTACCCAGTGGAACCAGAGTTAGAAGTATTGGCTCAAGTGTGTTTGGGGACTGGGAAGGTGGATGACATCATTATTGGCTGGACTAAGAGCTTTGTAGTATTGGCCTAAAGAAGGTTGATGTGCCTGTAAGTACATTTTGGAAGCTGTCCTGACTGAGCAATTGTATCCTGCTGGGAATCTGAAATATAGACTTTTGACTTTGCTAACAAAAACCATAGCTGTGAAAAAAAGAAATATTAAAAGTAATTTTGGAATGGGTAATTAACAATATTTAATCTTTGACAATTCTATGTTATTGCCAGAAAAATCCCCAGTGACACTAAGTAGATTCCTATTTGTTCTGATCCTCTATTGGGCTGCAAATTTTTAAGTGAAGAGAGTGCCTTTTTTTTTTCCTGTGGATCAACTGTCAGCTTTTTAGTTAGCAGACTAACATGCAATGCTCTATGTCATTGGGGTGGTTCAAAAACACTTAAAATGTGTGTGTGTGTGTGTGTGTGTGTGTATGTGTGTGTGTGTGTGTTTTAAGAGCAAGTCAGTTGTGTGAGAGTAATAGTTACGCTATGAACAATAGATATGAGACTTGTCCTATATGGTCAAGCCTATTGTTGTAGTCAATGAAACACAGATAGACATTACTCTGGCACTCTCTGCATTCAGCCATGATCCATATAACATTAGCTATAATATCCCTAGTACTACAGCTTCTTCTAAATCCAGCCTGTACTTTTTGCAGTTCTCTGTTGATGTTCTGCTCCAGTTGTTTTTGGATAGTTTTAAACAGAATCTTGCTTGCATGTGATATTAATGATATTGTTCAGTAATTTCCATACTCTGTCGGGTTACTTTTCTTTGGAATGGAAACACATTTAGACCTCTTCCAGTGAGTTGACCGGATGGTTGTCCTTCCAGATTCCTGTGAGCATGTTCAGGGAAGTTTCTTTTTGTAGAAATATGTCAATTGGCTTGCCTTCAATTCCTAGGGCTTTTTTGTTGTTTTTGCCAATTCTTTCAGACAAGCTTGAACTTCTTCCTTCATCAGCACAGGCTCTTGCTTAAATGTTTTTTGTTTTTTTTATGAAATACTTTTGTGTCTTCCAATTGCTTTTGATACAGTGACTCTGTGTACTTTTCCCATCATCTTTTAATGCTTCCTGGACCATTTAATATTTCCCCAACACATACTTAAGTATTGCAACTTGAAGCTTGAATTTGTTCTTCAATTCCTTCAGCTTAAGAATTGCTGAGCAAGTTCATAATTGATTTTCTGAATCTAGCTCTTTGAACATGTTATTTTAATACATAACTTTGTCTTCCAGCACTGCACTTTTAAATCTTCTGTTCGGCTTCTTCATTTCTTCCCTTTGCTTTGGCTTCTCAGAGCTCTAGTGCAATATTCAGAGTCTCTTCTGACATGTGTCTTGGTCTTTTCTTTCTCCTCTCTCTTTGTAATGACCCGCTGCATTCTTCCTGGATAATATTCTTGCTATGCATCAGAGAGCTGGACAATGATTAGGGATGATAGAAGAAGAATTGATTCCTTTGAGTTGGTGCTGGAGCAGAGTATTGAATATACCATGGATGGCTAGGAGAACAAACAAGTTCATTCTATAGAGGGTGAAAGCAGGCTACTCCTTGAAGACAAGGATTCTTAAGCTGTGTTTGATCTACTTTGTACATGTTGCAAGGTGGGACCAGTCCTTGGAGGGGGATGCCATGGTTGAGAGGATGGAAGGACAGACTCTTGATGAGATGGATTGATTCAGTGTCTGGGGTAATGGTGGCAGGTGTGTCAGAAACAGTAAGATTGACACAGAATAGAGCAGGGTATAAAGCTGTTATATGAGTTGTTATACATAGGGTCCTTTGAGATGCAAGCAACTCGACAGCACACACGACAACTATAATAACATTATTGTATTCAATGTGTAAATTCATCTTGCTGGAGGTCTTCTGCATTTCTCTGATCTTCTGATATTTCTAGCATTATGTCTTTTTGAAAAGATTGGCCCCTCTTACCAACTTGCCCAAAATATGTTAGATGAGATCAAAACCAACAATTTTATTTTATCACAGTTCTGAGAGTCAGGATTTGGGAAGCACTCAGCAAGGTAATTTAGATCTTATTTTCATGTATCAAATGACATGTCTGGAGGCTATCATCTAGTTCTTAAATATTTATTCATTCATAAATTTTCAAATTTGAACTTTCATTACCTTTCTCCATATAATCTTAGCATCTTATTCTATGTGTGCTTTCTCATGTGAGCTGGGATTCTTGCACATAGTAAGTCTCATGCAAGTCAAGTTCTTTTATACTCTGGCTTTTCTAAGAACAGGTGTTTTATGAAAGGCTACATCATTCATAATAGTCTTGGAGGACATCCAGAGTCACTTCTGACACACTCATTCGTCAAAAAGAGTTATCACCTTAGCAGTTTCCAGAGAAGAGAAAAGTGAATTGATATTTCAATGAAGAGTATAATAAAGAATATTTGGTCATATTAATTTACCACATTAATACTTTAAAACTCAATTTTCTTATGAAATAGCTCAATCAGCTTTTTAAAATTACTTTCCCCCCTATCATATAAATTTACCTATGGTAGAAAAACCCCATGATTTAATGAAAAGCTTAAGTCAACCTATCATCTGTCAATTTGTTTGTTTTACTGTGCTTTTCAATATAATGACTTCATATTGTCTTGATTTTGGAAAACATTCCACCTGTATCAATAATACAAATAAGGTTATTTGTAATATTCAGATTTCAACACAGCATCCAGACTAAAACAGATCAGGAACCAGACATACTAATCACTAACTAAAAATAATTTTTAAAAAAGTACTAGAACAATATACTGCCAGAGAACATCTAGAAGTCCAATCTGTATTCAGAAGAGGATGTGGATTTGGAGATCTATTGCTAATTTAAAATGAACCTTGATTGAAAGCAGAATTTGAGAAAGAACTATAAACTATATTTTATTGATTATGGAAATGTATTTGACAGTGTGTATCATACAAAGTTATTAAAAAAACTTTGTAAAGAAAGATAATTTTAAAACACTTTAATGTGGTCATGTAGAACCAGTGTGTAGATCAAGAAGCAGTTATTTAAATACAGAAAATGGAATACAGAATGTTTTAAAATCAAGAAAGATGTGTATTAAGATAATATAATTTTATGTATTTGGTCAATTTGTATACTGAGCAAATACTGAAAAATGTTGGACTATTTAAAGAATAACATGGCCACAGAATTGGAGGAAGAATCATGAACAATTGTTAATTTGTGGTACACAGATGTGTCAATCTTGTTTGCAGAAAATAAAGAAGACTTGAACAATTACTGATGAATTTCAAAGACGATAGTCTTCAGAGTGACTCACATTTCAATATAAAGAAAATAAATTGTTATGTGCCATAAAGTGTCCCATCACTCATAGCAACCTTATATACAACAGCTCTGGGCTCTGTCCTATCTTGGGCCAGCCTCACTGACTCAGACACACTTAATCTCGTTTCCCCTGTTACCATGTCAAGCCAACTCAATCTGAGCTCTTCTTCTCATGAATTGTCCCTTTATCCTTTAAAGCATCATATCTTTCTCCGAGGACTGGTCCCTCCTGGTCACATGCACAAAGTATATAAGCTTCAAAATCTTTGTCTCCAAGAAGCAGTTTAGTTTCACTCTTTCCATGAAAGACCTCTTTGTTCTCTTGGTGGTTCATCATATGCTCAAGACTCTTTTCCAGCACCTCAGCTCTAATTCTTCTGTCATCCTTTGTCATTGTCCAGCTCTTGGATGCATAGCAAGTAATTGCAAAGACTGTGGCCTGAATCATGCACATTTCAGTCTGTAGCCTGACATTATTGATCTTTAGTCCTTTAGGAGATAGCTCTGACAACAGACTTCTCCAGTGCAATTCATCTTATGATTTTCTGACTGCTGGTGCCAAAAAGTGTTGACTGTGAACTCAAGCAAGCTGAAATTGTCAACAACTTCAATATGTTTTCCATCCATGATGATGCTGCAAATTGTCCCTAAGATTGACCCAATATTTGTCTTCTTGATGTTAAGCTTCAGTCCATATTGAAGACAAAGGTGCTTGATATTCTGCAGCAAACACTTCAATTTATCCTCATTTTTGGTAAGTAAAGTTGTGTCATCTATATAATACAGATTGTTGATTAGTCTTCCTTCAACTCTGATGCGATATTCCTCCTCACAAAGTCCAACATCCTGAATGATCTGTTCTGCATGTAGATTGAAAATATATGCATACAGGACACATTACCAACACACATCTCTTCCTGATTTTGAAGCATGCACTGTTTCCTTGCTCTGTTCTCACAACTACACCCTGCTTTAAATGTAAGTTTTTGTAGCATAAACTACCAGCACTGTGAAAATATCTTCATCTTGCTTGCAGGAAGTGAAGAGAACTTGAAACCTTTACTTTAGAAGATCAATGGCTGCAGCCTTCAATATTGATTACATCTCAACATCAAGAAAACAAAAATCCAGAGAAATGCAAATCGAAACCCCAATGAGGTACCATCTCACTCCAGTAACAGTGGCAACATTTAAAAGGACAGCAATTAATAAATGTTTGATTAGATATGGTGATAAAGAAACTCTTATACATTGTTTGTGGGACTGTAAAATGGTACAATCATTTTGGAAGGCGGTTTGGCACTCTCTCAAAAAGCAGAACATAGAAATTCCATATGACCCTGCTATTACACTAGCTGGAAAATGCACTGAAAAATGAGAATTGAGGCACAGAGATTTATATAACAAATGTTCATGGCAGCAATATCCACCATTGCAAGTACAAAGAAACAGCTCAAATGCCCAACTACAAATGAATGGAATGAGAAATTATGGTACATTCACACAATGGAATACTATGCAGCATGCAGGAGCAATGACTTTGTAAATTATTACCTAACTTGGGAGGAACTGGAGAGGTTTGTGCTGAGCGAACTAACTCAGTCCTGCAAGAATAAATATTGTATAAGACCATTATTGTAGAATGAGTATGAGGATCTAAGAAGGGTGGGAGAGGGTGGAAGCAAAACGATGAGGATGTGCAGGGGATTGGGGATTAATTATGGGGCTGTATAATTTGATGGGTGGGAGGGGTTAAGAAAAATTCAAAGAATCTGTTCTCAAAAGCAAGGTATTTGAGTTTTGTAAGTAAACAAGTAAAAACTTTAAAAAAAGAAAACAAAAATCCTCCTCTCTGGATCAATAGATGACATGTTGTTGTTGTGATGTGCTATTGACTCCCTTGCAACTCTTAGCAACCCTATGTACAATAGCCCTGAACTCTATACTAAGCTAAACTTATAATCTCTGATACACTTACCTCCACTACCTAGTCACTGAATCAATCCATCTCATCAAAGTCTTCCTTTCTTATTCTGTCCCTCTACATTGCAAGCATGATGTCTCTCTCCAAGGACTGAGCCCTCCTTGCAACATGTCTAAAGTATGTCAGATGAAGCTTCAGAATCCTTGCCCCCATGAAGCAACCTGGTCTAACCCTCTCTAGGATGAACTTGTTTCTTTTCTTAGCAGTCAATACTCTTCTTCAACACCAAAGCTTCATTTCAAAGGCATCAATTCTCTTTCTGTCATCCCTAGTCATTGCACACCTTTCTGATGCATAGTAAGTAATTACAAAGACTATGGTCTGGTTCAGGTCCATCTTAGTCTCCAGACTGACATTATTGCTCTTCAGTACTCTGGAGAAGTTCCTGACAGCAGACGATTTTCCCAATGCAACTCGTCTTTCAATTTCCTGGCTTCTGCTGTTAAGAGTGTTGATTCTGGAGCTAAGTTATAATTGCTAAAAACCTCAATCTCTTCTTTGTCTATTATGGTGCTGCCCAAGGGTGATAATCTTCATCTTCTTGATGTAAAGCTCAATCCATATTAAAGATTGCAGTCTTTGACCTTTTGCATCAAATGCTTCAGGTCCAAATTTTCAGCAAACAAGGTTGTATCATCTGCATAACGTAGGTTGTTAATTAGTGTTCCTCCAATCCTTATATCACACTCCTCCTCATAAAGCCCAGCTTCATGAATTATCTTTTCTGCGTGTACTGTTCTTATTGCTGCTAAGTGCTGTCTAGTTATAGACAACTAATAGTGACCCTATGAATGAAAGACCTGAAAGCTTGTATACTTTTTATCATTTCTCCAATTTATATGGTTTTAGGAGGCAAGCTATTTTGGAAGTGGATGCCACTCCTGTTTCCAAGCTTGTTTTAATTGGGGAGCTCCACCAAACATTGTCCTTCATGGGTAACCATTATTGTATATGACACATCAATGTCAAATATTCTGCATATAGATTTAAGATAGGGAGACATTATGCATCCTTGACATACTCCTTTCCTATTGACCACTGAAAATCCTAAGAACAAGAGAAGAAAATGAATAATTATAGTAGGCCACAGATTAGAAGTCACTCAAATGAGGATAAATAGCTGCAAACATTCTTTAATAGCTGGAGCATATAATGTGCAAAGTATAAACTTTGGAAAACTAGTTGTTTGTTGTTGTTGTTGTTATGTGCCATTGTGATTTAAAGCAACCCTATGTACCATAGCTCTGAATCCTTCCCTATTCTGATCCAATATCTCCGACTCTGACACCCTATCCCCATTACAATAGTTACTGTGTCAATCCATCTCAAATGGCGTCTTCCTCACTTATGTTGTCCCTCAAGCCTTCAAAGAATGATGTCCTTCACCAAGAACTGGTTGCTCCTGGCCATGTACCCAAAGTATTTTAGATGGAGGTTCAGAATTTTTGCCTTCAAGGGGAATGTTGATTTCACCCTTTTCAAGACTGATTTCTCTGTTATCTTGTTGCTTCATGGTATGTTCAATACACTTCTCCAGCACCACAACTTAAAGGTACTTGCTCTTCTTCTATAATCCTTAGTCATTGTCCAGTTCTCTGATGCATAGCAAGTAATTGTAAAGACCATGGTCTGGATCATGTTCACCTTAGTTCCTAGACTGACATAATTACTCTTTAGTACGTTGAAGAGATCCTTGATAGCAGATTTCTCCAATTCAATTTGTCTTCTCATTTTCTGGCTGCTGGTGCTGAGAGTGTTGATTATGAAGCTGGAGCAAGCAGAAGTTGTCGTGGATAATGAAATGGAATGCAGGGACATCAACATTTAAGGCGTTAGTGAGATGAGATGGGTTCGTTTTGGTCACTTTGAATCAGGTAATTACATCGTGTGTATTATGCTGCAAATGAAAAACAGAGAAAGAATGACATCACCTTTACAGTTAAAAGGACAATTTTAAATTTTATCTTGAAGTACAGTGTTTTGAGTGATAAAATATAATCTATACACATTTAAGAAAGACCTTTGAATACCCCTATTATTCAACTATATGTACCAATAGCAAAAGCCAAAAAGGAAGAAACTGACAATTTTTACTAAATTTTGTAGCCCAAAGTTTATATATATAGTGGACTAGACAGCACTAACACGACAATATGAGTTAGAACTAACTCAATAACCTAACAACAGCAAAAAAATTGGAGTCAAACAACATTTTCTCCTTACAATTACATGAATGTGTTTAGTTAATATAGCTATATGAAGGAGGACTAGTTGCTTAGCGTTAAGGAGCTATGTTGTCAATCCAAAGGCACACAGTTTGAGTCCACCAAAGTTTCCACAGAGGAAAGATTGATAATCTCCTCTCATCTATTTCTGAAACCCATCTGGAGGGTTAGCTGTGACTTGGTTCCAACTCAATGGTACCTAACAATAACATACCTTAGATTTTTCGTACATAAAAGGTTTCTGAAGTTAAACATGCCAGAAAAAATTTTGCCATAACCTATATACAAGAGGTATTGGGTACCACTGGCATATTAGCATTCTGTGGTGGAGTGTCTTCCTGAAACAAAAAATGATAACATGAACTATATGACAGTATTTTCTACAATTCATTTGTGTCAAATTCCTGAATTAATCTAGTAACCCTTGCAACAGTAAATCCAAATTGCTTAAAATGTATAACCCTTAAAATAAAAACAATGACTTGTCAAATATCACAAGGCAAATTATATCTTAAATTCCTATTTCCATTTTGGCTAGACCTATGGATTGCCACAGATAATTCAAGTCAATTCACTGACATTCTCTCCCAAACTCTACTGACTGCAAATTTAACTATGTGATACTTGAGAACATTTTATGACTTAAATAAACTTTATTGGCATTACTGAGGTGATGCACAAAACCATAGTTAAACTTTCTCTTTTGTCTTTACGTTTATAACATCAAGCAGTGTTTAGGTGTTGTGCACGGAGCATTAATAATCTTGGAAATTGGGCTCCTAGTTAACAGAATTCCCCAATTAACTTTTTGAAGCTTCATCTCACATACTTAGAGCATGCTGCCAGGAGGGACTGATCTTTGGAACGCTGGAGGGACAGTGCAGGAGAGGAAGACCCCAACTGAGATGAATTGACTCAGTCACTGGGACAATGGGGCTAAGTGTGTTGGAGTCAGTGAAATTGGCTAGGACAGGGCAGCCTTCAGAGCTACATCACCTTGCTATGTTATGTTATGGCACATAACAGCAACAACCTAGTTTGAATCTGAGACCACACACTAAATATTTCTCACTCACTGACCACAGTGGAATTAGATCTGATTTGACCCTCCATTGAGTTTTTGAGGTAATAAATTATAGTAGAAGACTATTCATTTTCTCTCTTGGAACCACGTATACTTCACGAGATACATGGCTTTGTGTTTGCAGAGTATTTCACCAGAGCTCCTTTATCATTTATGGTCTTGACACTAGAGATTTAGCACTCAAACAATAAATGTGCATAGCAAATCCTTGGAAATGCTGTGTATTCTAGAGATACAAACTAAGAATAAAACATCTTTCCATCTACAGCATTTTTGCATTCTGTTCTAGAAAATTCTGGCTACATTTTCACCCTAGTGTGTCTACTCTTCCATACATTATACTCACAAAAGAATCTGTTTGTTCTGAATACTGTCCTTGGTAATTTTTCTCCTACCTTCAAATCTCCTGAACATCAACATCTCTGTGACTTTTCTTCTTGTTGTGTGCCATAGAGTCAGAACGAACCCCTAGCTGACGCTCTGGTGGGGTTTCAGAGGCAGCAGATTGATTGCTCAGGAGACTTCTCATCCTTCTCCTCCGGAGCAGCTGGGGGACTTCAACCACACATTTTTAAATTGCAGCACTATTTCTTGCCACTAGAACTCTACGTTGCTTATAATATCAATGTCTTCTTTTAAATAAGTCTTTGTTCTAACTTATGTTAATATTGTCTCTGTCTCTGCTTGCATTTTACAACAAAACTACTTTAAACATGTTTTGGTAAAATTCCTCCTAGTGTTTTCATCTACCTAGCTTTGCAATCAGGAGGTCTTGAAAAAGGAATATTGTTTTATTAATGATTGTTTAAATGTAACATATATATTTTTATAGCATATTCTTTCCATTTAATTTTTTTCTCCACTCATTCACTGTTGAACATTTTCCTCCCTGCCCGCCCCCTCCCCCAGTTCCTTTTTCTCTTTGAAGGAAAAAAAAAATCTTCCATTGTTATATAATCCATCCCCCTACCCGAGTCCACAGTCGACTTTTATATGCATTTCTTTTTCTGTAATCTTGTCATGAAAATAATACCTAATCTTATATTCCTTTCAAATAGTTCTCTCCCTCATTTGTTTTAATACAGTATATATTATTTATCCCCTCTTTTCTTGGATTTCCCCCATCCCAGATATCAGTCCCATCAGTGGCACTATGCAGTATTTGTCCTTTTGTGGTTGAGATATTTCACCAAACTTATTTCATATTTAAGAGAATATTTTAACTTCTTACCTTCTCTTCAAATCTATCAAAATATCAACTCTGTCCTTCTATGATCAAGGTTGGAAGTATCTATTTACTCTTTTTTGAAGCCAACAGTACCTCATATTTTAGTGATTTGTCTGTGTGCCTCTCTTCTCTTATCCCATTTAATTAGTTTTATTATGTATATTAAGTCATTTATAGCATAAAAATTGTTACTATAATCAATTATTATTTGTGAAGTAACTGGATATATCATATGCACCAGTACTAAATAAATAAGGCAACCATATCATTTATCAATTTATTATCTTTATATAACTTCTCAATTGTAAGATTATAATTTAGATATTATTTGTGGATGATAAAAATGATCTTAATAAATGTATAAGATATAAAAATAGCCAGCAATGCCATTTTCATTGTGATGTGCCATCAAGGCAACTAAAACCCATAGCGACCGTATAAACAATGGCTTGGAACCTTGCACTATTCTGAGCCAACTTCACCATCTCTGACACACTTGATCCTGTTGCTGCAGACACTGAGTCAATCTGCCTTCTAGGATCTTCCTCTTTTTTTTTTTTACCCTCTACTTCTAGAATTATGTCCTTCTTCAAGGCCTGATCCCTCCTAGAGACATGCCCAAATTATATAAGATGGAGCTTCAAAATCCTTGCCTCTAAAAACCAAAGTGGTTTCACTCTCTCTAGGACAGCTCTGTGTGTTCTCTTAGCAGTACATGATAGATATGTTCAAGCACCGTGATATGCTCTTTAGCACCACAACTCAAAGGCATTGATTTTTCTTCTTCCATTGCTAATCATTATCTAGCTGTCTGATGTATTCCAAACAATTGAGAGAACTATGGCCTGCATTAGGCACATCTTGGTCTCTAGACTAAAACTGTTGCTCTTTTATTACTCTGAGAAGGTAATTAACAGAGGATTAGCCCAATGCACCTTTATCAGGACCTCTTCTAAACCCAGCTTGAACTTTTGGCAGTTTTCGGCAATATTTTCTTGAATGTAGTATTAATGATATTGTTTGATAATTTTTATATTCTGTTGGATCACCTTTCTTGGGAATGGAGACAGATATGGTTCTCTTTCAGTCAACTGGCCAGGCAGGCAGCTGTCGTCCATATGTCCTGACATAGACAGGTGATCACATCCAGGGCTTCATTTATTATTTAAAACATGTAAAATGGTATTGTATTGATCCCTGGATACTTTTTTTGGTCTATGCTTTCAATGCTTCTTTAACTTCATCCTTCATAATACATACTTTACTAAACATTTCTTGTAAATATATGTTGTATTAAAACTAAATGACAAGTAATTGTCATTGAGTTGGAAACAACTAGTAGCTAATTCTCTAGCAGATTTTCTTAGGTGTAAATTGCATGAGAGATTACCCATCCACACCCTGAGGAGCAGCTGATGTTTTTAAACCACCTGTTTGCTATTGTTGTTGTTGTTAGGTGTTGTCGACTAGGAATCAAAGGGATCCTATGAACAACAGATCTGAATCTCGTCCTATCTTATGCCCTCCCTACTATCTCTGATGCACTTGAACCCATTGTTATAGTCACCATGTCAATCCTTCTCAATTAGAGTCTTCTCTTTTACTGTTCCTTTCCCCCTTCCAATCATGGTATCTTTTTCAAGGGATATTTTCTTATAGCAACATGTCAAAAATACGAAAGACAAGCTTTGTCTTTTCTGTCTTCAAGGGAGCACTCTGCTTTTCCATCTTCAGTCTTTTGGCAGTCCATGGAATATTTAATACTCTTATCCAATGCCAAAATACAAAAATATCAATTCTTCTCTCATCTTTATTCATCATCAAGGTTTCAGAAGCATAGCAAGTAACTGAAAATACTATGGCCTGAATCAGGCACATTTAGCCTTCAAACTGGCCTCACTTCTCTTCAGTATTTTGGAGAGATGTTTGATTGTGGACTTGTCAAAAGTAAAATGTCTCCTAATCAATTTACTTTTGGTAATGAGGGTATTGATTGTGGATCCAAGTAAGACAAAATCGTTGACTGTATTCATCCTTTGTCCAACCACCATCATGTTGTCCACTGGTCCAGGGGTAAAGATCTTTGTCTTCTTGATGTTAAGATGCAATTCATATTAAAGGTCATAATTTTAAATCATTTATAACAAGCATTTCAGGTACCCCTTGGTTTCGGCAAGCAAGGTTTTCATTTGCATAGCACAGGTTGTTGATGAGCCTTCCTCTGATCTTGATGTCATTAAAGTTTCAGATTTCACTCCATTTATGGTTTAAGAACATTTCAAAGGATAAGATATAGTACCCAGAGGATGACAATAGCAGATAAGCCATTTGTTAAAATTGTTAGATTTTAATGTTATGTTAAAATTGATAGAATTGGCTATTGGGACTTTAGTAGAGGATTCCTAGAATAGCATTATCCCTCTTGTTGTTATTGTGCTTGTCTTCAAGTTGAGCACTACTCATAGCAACTCTGTAAACACAAAGGCCCGAAGCTTCTCTACAACTATTGACATTTATCAAAGTTCATAGATTTTCCAGAGGAAGTGGTTTAGGAAGTAGACACCACTCCTGATTCCAAACCTGCCAAAGAATGTTATTGGTAGAGTTGCCTGCAATCATAACGACCCTATGTTCAGCAGCCCTGAATCCTTCCCTGTCTTGAGCCAGTCTCACTAATTCTGACACACAAACCACCATTGCCCCAGTCACTGTACCAATCCATCTGATCCGAGGTCTTCTTCTCTTGTGCTATCCATCCACCCTTCTGAGCAAGAACCGGTCTCTTCTGGCCATGTGCCCAAAGTAAGTGAGGCAGAGCTTTAAAATCCTGGCCTTCAAGGAGAGACTTGATATCACCCACTCCAAAACAGACCGATTTATTTTCTTGGCAGTCCATGATATGTTCAAGACTCTTCTCCAACACCACAAATTGAAGGCATCTATTCTTCTTCCATCATCCTCAGTCATTGTCTAATTCTTTGAAGCATAACAAATAATTGAGAAGACCACGGCGTGGATTAGGTTAACCTTTGTATCTAGATTGACATTATTATCCCTCTTATAATATAAAACTTAGGTTATTTTAAAAATTATATAGTAAATAGTATTGGTGCTTTAAAATATTTAGCATTATTAGTCAATAGCTTCATTTTTCTTGGATCCACAATTAACACCATTGGTATCATCAGTCAGGAAATAAGGAGATACATTACAATGGGAAAATCTGCAAATAGGGACATTCCAAATTACTGAGGAGTAGTGATGTCAGTTTGAGGACTAAAGTGCATCTGATTCAGACTATGGTCTTTCTGATTACTAGCTATGCATACAAGGCCTGGACAGTGAATAAAGATAACAGAGAAATAATTGATGCCTATAATGTTGGAGAAGAGCATTGAACATCCTCTGGATGGCCAACAAAACAATTAGATATGTCATGGAGAGGGAGCAGCTGGAATGCTCTTTGGAGGCAAGAATGATGAGGCTTTACCTCACATACTTAGAGCATATTGCTAGGTGGTGCTATTCTTTGTACAGGGACATGATGTTAGGAGACGTGGAGGGTAAGTGAAGAAGAAGAAGAGGACCCTCAAATAGGGAGATTGGCAAGGTGACTGCTGCAATGGGCTCTTGTGTGTCAGGAAGTGTGAAGATGGCACAGGACAGGACTAGGTTCATATCTGTTATTCATAGGGTTGCTATGAGTCATCCTTGACTCACTGGAACCTAACAACAAATGTTGTTGTTGTTGATAGCCTTTGAGTTGAGCACAACTCATAGTGACCCTATGAACAAAAGGCCAAAGAAGCCTCTCTACAACTATCACATTTATCAAAGTTCATAAAATATCCAGAGGCATGTTTGTTAGGAAGTGGAAGCTACAATAATATAATCTATATTTATTTTTAAAAAATTATCTAGTAAAGGTAATTATTCTAGATTGTGTTTGGTTTAATTTTATTGTGATTATAGCCAAAGTTTACAAAGCAAATTTATTATCCAATTAACTAGTCATATACAATTTGTTTTATGACATTGATTATAATGTTGTTTGTTGTTTTATGTCGTCGAGTCATTTGAGACTCATAGCGACCCTATGTACAACAGCCCTAAACCCTGCTTTATCCTGTGCCAATCTCATTGCCTCCGACACACCCATCCCGATTATCCCAGTCACTGAATCAATCCACCTCATAGAGGGTCTTCCCCTCCTGCG
>NW_006400045.1:2200878-2205097 GCF_000299155.1 Elephantulus edwardii | reverse complement strand
TTTTTGGATAATCTTCAGTAGAATCTTGCTTGCGTGTGAAATCAATGATATTGTTCTGTAGTTTCCACACTCAGTTGGGTCCGCCCTTCTTTGGGATGGGAACAAATATAGACCTCTTCCAGTCAGTTGGCCAAGTGGTTGTTCTCCAGATTTCTTGGCACAACTCGGTGAGCATATCCAGGGCAGCAGCATCTGTTAACTGAAATGTGTCAATTGCTATACCATCTATTCCGGGGGCCTTATTTTTTGCTATTTCCTTCAACGCAGCTTGAACTTCTGCCTCCACCACCATAGGCTCTGGCTCAAATGCTATTTCATTAAATTCTTTTGTATCTGCCAATTTCTTTCGATAGGATGACTCAGTGTATTCCTTCCATCTTCTTTTGATATCTCCTGGATCATTTAACATTCTGCCTAAAGCATCCTTGATTATAGCAACTCGAGGTTTGAATTTGTTCTTCAGTTCCTTGAGCTTAAGAAATGCTGAACGAGTTTGGCCCTTTTGACTTCCTGATTCTAGTTCGTCACACATTTCATTGTAATATTTTGCTTTGTCATTCCGTTAAATCACACTTTCTCACTTCTGCCCTATGATTCTCGTTCTTACTGATATTTCTTTCCTATTATTTTCCAAACCTTTGGACTTTATCATTATTCAAAGTGACCTTTTTAACCTTAATGTGGTGGGTGGGCCTTTATATTTAAAAGTTGGTGAGTATTAATTGTGCTTGGAGAGAATGTCTATCAGTTTACTGTACTGAGACAACTTGAGTTTGCTCTGATACTAAAATCTGTGTCATTGTTTTGTCAAATGCCATAAGGGTTTTCCATCATGGACAGATTCAGGTGGAGTTCCTAATTAAGACAGACTAAGAAGTAGGATGGGCTGTCTACTTCCTAAAGAACAAATTTTGAAAACCCTCTGAACACTAAACAAAGAGGATAGTTATATTAGTGTTAAAACCCAGATAGGAAGTCAATTGAAATGAAGAAAATCAATAACAAACATTATTTAACAATTGGTACATGAATGTATGTAGCTTGAATGTTGGAAAACTGGAAATTTTAAAAAATGAAATGGAACACACAAATATCAACATACTAGGTATTAGTGAAATGTGATGTACAAGCTTTGGCCACTTTGAATTAGATATGTTATACTATGCAGGGGATGAAAAACAGAGGAAGAATGGTGTTGCTTTCATAGTAAAATAGCAATTTCAAATTCTACCCTGGAATATAATGTTATGAGTGATAGGATACATACACATACAAGACAGACTTGTTAACATGACTATTATTCAAATATATGCTCTTACATCAAGAGCCAAAGAGAAAGAAATTGAGAATTTTTACCAAATTTTGAATTCTGAAATTGACCAAACATGTAATCAGGATATATTAATGATAATTGGTGACTGAAATAGTAGGAAACAGTGAAGAAAATATGGGCTTGGTGATAGAAATGAGGCTGGAAATAGAATTATTGAGTTTTATATTTACAATGATTTATTCATTACAAATATACTTTCTAAGAGACACAAAAGTTGACTTTATATGTCAGGATTTCACCTGATGTGCTGAATGGGAATCAGATTGACTATGTTTGTGGAAGAAATCATTGAAGAAACTCAATATTGGCAGTCAAAACTAACCCAGGGGAAGATTGTGGGGAAGATCATAAATTACTCATGTGAAAGTTAAAATTGAGGTAGAATAAAATGAAAATAAGTCCATAGGAACCAAGATATGATCTTGAAGCAATTCCATATGAATTTCATGTTCATCTTAGGAATAGGTTTGAGGCATTGAACAGCAATGATAGAAGACCATACGAATTGTGGGATGATATAACAACCATGAAAAAAATGTCAATACAAAAATAGAGGAGAAAGAAATAATCAAAATGTATGTCAGAAGAGACTCTAAAGGTTGCACTAGTGCATCAAGAAGCCAAATCTAAAGGAAAATATTTCAAAATGAAAGAACTGAAAAGACGAATTCAAAGGGTAGCTTGGGGAGACAAAGTGAAGTATACTTATGGAATGTTCAGAGAGTTGGAATTGGAGAATAAAAAGTAAAAACTCATTCTGCATTTTATCAAACTGGAAGAACTGAAAAGCAAATTTAAGCTTTGTTTCACAATATTGAAAGATGCTTTGGATAATACATTGAATAACACAGAAAACAAAAGAAGATGGAGTGAATACACAGCATCACTAAGCCAGAAAGATTGATAGACACTAAAAAAAATTGGTAAGTACCTTGCGAACAGGATCCAATGGTAATGAAGGAGGGAGCAGAAGCTGCATTTATGGCATTGGCATAAATAAGGCTCCAGGAATTGGTGGGATACCAATTGACTTCTTTCAATTAACAGACACAGACTTGGATGCACTCACCAGTGTATACTAGAAAATATGGAGCTTAGCTATCTGGCCAAAGATTTATTTGAAAGAGGTATATATTTGTTCCTATTCCCAAGAAAGGTGATCCAACTGAATCTGGTAATTATCAAACAATATCATTTATATCACATGCAAGCAACATACTACTGAAGATCATTTAAAAAATGACTGGAACTGTACATAGATAAGGAACTTCCAGAAGTTCAAGTGGGCTTTAGAAGAGACCATGGCAGCAGCGATACCATTGCTGATATCACATGGATCATGGCTAAAAGAAAAGAACACAAGAAGAATGTCTACTTATGCTTTATTGACTATACGAAGGATTTGACTGTGTGGATCATAACAATTTGTGGCTGACATTGAGAAGAATAGGAATCCCAGAACAGTTGATTGTGCTCTTGCAGAAACTATACCTGGATCAGAAGGTTGTAGTGTGAATGGATCAGGGGAACACTTCATAGTTTTAAACTGGGAGGGAAGTGTGCCAGGGTTGTATTCTCTCTCCATGTCTATTCAATCTGTATGCTGAGCAAATTATATGAAAAGCTGGATGGATTCTATGAGGAGGAGGGTGACATCTCTATTGGAGGAAGACTCACCAATAACCTATGTTGTGCAGATGGGAGGGTTTGAAGCACTTATTGGAACACAGCCTTCAGTCTGCATTACATCTCAATGTCAGGAAAATGAAAATTCTTACCATTGGACTGTCACGCAGCATCGTAATAAATGGAGAAGAGACTAAGACTGTCAACAGCTTCATTTCACTTGGATCCACAATTAACATCATTGTTACCAGCAGTCAGGAGATAAGAGATGCATTGCACTGGGAAAATCTGTAGTTAGGTACCTTTCCAAATTATTGAAAAGTAATGATGTCAGTTTGAGGAATAAAGTGTGTCTGATTCAGGCTATAGTCTTTCTGATTATTAGCTATGCATCTGAGAGCTGGACAATGAATAAGGAGGATAGAAGAAGAATCAATACCTTTGAGCCATTGTGTTGGAGAAGAGCACTGAACATTCCATGGATGGCCAATATAATGAATAGGCATGTCTTGGAGAGGGTGCAGCTGGAGTGGCCATTGGAGTCGGGAATGATGACGCTTTGCCTCACATACTTTGGACATGCTATAAGGAGGTGCTATTCCTTGAAGAAAAACATGATGTTGAGAAGGGTAGAGAGTCAGCAAAAGATAGGAAGGCCCTCAGCCAGGTGAAATGATATGTTGACTGCTGCAATGGGCTCTTGTGCATCAGGAAGTATAAGGATGGCACAGGATAGAACAGAGTTCAGATCTTTTGTTCATAGGGTTGTTATGAGTTGTGTTCAACTTGACAGTGCCTAACAGCATCAAGTTAGTTATTCTAATAAATTAATTACTGCCTAGTGTAATTGTTCATCTTGTATTTCTATTGTTTGGCTTTACATTGAGTCACAGAGTTAAATTTTGTTACTGGGTAGCTAAAGGGCATATATAGTCTTAGAAGTTCCACCAATATGTATTAGACTGGTATACCAGGACTTTTTATATTTTGCTCCATTCACAAAACATAAAACTTGGACTTTTTATGCTTTTTTCCATTCTTTTCCCCTTATGCTATCCAACAATTTATATTATTTTCCCTTTTAGAGGAATCAGTGGTAGTACAGGTACCTCATCTAGGTCTTCTAGTCCTTTATGGTTTATATTACTGATCCTTCTTTGTTTATTGTTTTTCCATTTGAAAACTTACCCTTTTATCAGCTAGAGTAAGTATTCTTCTGATAAGACTGCTTAAATTGGGTATGTTTTTGAGGTACATTAT
>NW_006400045.1:2194056-2200778 GCF_000299155.1 Elephantulus edwardii | reverse complement strand
AAAAATCATGAATATAATGCTCAATTGAAATCTTTTTGAAGATTATTTAAAATTACTGGAACAGTACATCTACAGGAATTCACATAAATTCTAGCTGTGCTAGGAAGACATTATGGCTGAAGGCTATAGTTGTTTATGTTAGCTAGATATTAGCTAAAAACGGGAATATTTGTGTTTTATTGACTATGCAAACAAATTGAACTATGTGCACCATAACAAATATTAACTTAAAAACATTGAGAAGAATGGGAATATCAGAAAACATACTTATGCTTATTTAAAACCTCTACATGTTACCGATGTATAAAAAAAAAAAAAAAAAAAAAAAAAAAAAACTCTACATGGAACAAGAAGTAGCTATCAACAGAACAGAGAGAATTTCACGATGTAAAATCAAGAAAATTATGTGTTCTTTCTCCATACTTATTCAATCTTATTCTGAGAAAATAATTTAGGAAACAGCACTATATGAAAAATAATGTGGTATTGAGCCTTTGTTGTTGTTGTTATGTGCCGTCGAGTCCCTTGCGACTCATAGCGACTCTATGTACAACAGCCTAAACTATGCTCTGTCCTGTGCCAATCGCACTGTCTCTGACACTCCCATCCTGATTATCCCAGTCACTGAATCAATCCACCTCATAGAAGACCTTCCCCCTCCTGCGCTAGAGGAAGATTGTCAGCAATCTGCATTATGTATATGACACAACCTTGCTAGCAAAGAGAAAAAAGGACTTAAAGTGCTTATGACAAAAGAATAAGACTACAACTTTCAATATGGATTATATCTTGATATTAAAAAGAACCCCAAAATTTCTCATACCTGAATAAGGAGACATCATGAAAATTGGAGAAATGTGTGAAAATGACAATAATTCATTTTACTTGGCTTCACATTCACTACCCATATTAGCAGTAGTCAAGAAATCAGGATATATTACATTGGACAAATTTGCTCAAGAGCAAGGATTTCCATTTAAAGACGAAGTTATTTCTAACTTAAGTCACGTTATTTCACTTGTTTTCTATGCATAAAGTCTTAGTGCCTTTAAAATGTGCATCTGGTGAAGAATATTGGATATCCTATGGACTACCCATAGAATTATATCCTGACTTGAAGTTTACTAACAGCAACAACACAAACTCTCAGCAGAACAAACAAATATGTCTTGGAAGAAGCGCAGAGTGCTTTTAGGGACAAGAATGATGAAAATTAGTCTCACATAGTTAGGGCATTTAACAGGAGATGTTATGTTGAGAAAATTAGGTCAGTGAAAGTGAGGAAGACTTTGAAAAAGACTGACATAGTGCTTGCAACAACGTGCTTAAGAATTTCAGACATCATAAGTTTGGTTCAGAGGAAAGTAAAGTTTCAATTTGTTGTTTATGTTGTCAGTATTAGTTGTAGTTCACTTCTTAGCACCTCTCAACAACAGCAATTGGAAGTTTGAAGGCTGTGGAAATCTCACTTCTTAGAACAAACACTGTTTTAACTATTATTACATTATCAATATTGTTAATAATGGTTACCCATGGTGGACAGTGTTTGGTGGAGCCTCCCAATTAAAACAAGCTTGGACGCAGGAGAGGCATCCGCTTCCGAAATGGCTTGCCTGCGGAAACTCTATGAATAGAGCTCAGGTCTTTTGTTGATAGGGTCACCATGAGTTGTCTATGACTCAACAGCACTTTAACAACAACAACTATTATCAATAGTCTGCTGAATGGGAAATTTAATATTTGAACCATACATTTCTGGAGGGTTTTTATTAGTTTTGTGAGTTGTTGTTTTGTTGTCATTGTTATTGGTTTTGTTTTGGTTTTTTACTTTTAAAAAAAGTTGAATAATTTATTTACCTTTTTCCAATTCATTCACTGTAGCACATTTTCTCCCTATTCACCCTCCAGTTCATTTTTATCTTTGCATTTTTTTTAATTGCTGCACAATTTCCTCTCCCCTTACCCACCCCCAATTCACTTTCATATTCAGTTCTTATTTTGAACTCTCGTCATGCAAATAATACCTAATCCTATATTCCTTTTTAAACAGTTTTTTCCCTCATCTGTTTCAATACAGTGTACATTATTTATCCTCTCCTTTTTTTAGTTTCACCGCCCAACCCCCATGTCATTCCTGTTTAATAAGAGTGACATTATGCAGTATTTTTCCTTTTGTGACCTAGATATTTCACTCAACATAATGTCTTCCAGAATCACCCATTCTGTATAATATTTAATGAGTTCCTCGTTTTTCAGTGCTGCATAATATTCCATTAAGTGAATATACTACAGCTTCTCTACCCTTTCTTTTGTGGATGGGCACTTGGGTTGTTTCCATATCTTTGTTATTGTGAACAATGCAGCAATTACCATAGTTGTGCATATATCTGTTTTGGTGGTAATCCTGCTTTCTTCAGGGTATTTTCCCAGTGGTGGAATTGCTAGGCCAAATGGTATTTCTATTTACAATTTTTTTTTGAGAAAGAACAATACTACACCATTTTATACTCCCACCAACAGGCAATAAGGGTTCCAGTTTTTCCGCAACCTGGTCAGCATTTATTTGCTCTTCTGTTGAATTTTGCTATTGGTAATGGGGTGTGATGATATCTCAGAGTTGTTTTGATTTGCATGTCTCTTAGAACCTAAGGATTTTGAACATCAGAATGTCTATTTTTGTAAGGTATCAGTTCATATCCTGTGCCCATTTTGTGATTGGGTTGTTTTCTTTTAGCTCGTTGTGGTGCTGGAGTATTTTATAAATTCTAGATATAAGTCCCTAATCAGACATGTCATTATAAAATATTTTTCCCAGTCTGTGGCTTTCCTTTATATCCTGTGGGAGTAGTTTTTTGATATGCATAGGCATTTGATTCTTAGAAAGTCCCATTAACCTATTTTATTCTCTCCTGGTTGTAGTTTTTCAGGATGCCTGGAAGATTGTTAATGTTGTGGATTAGGACTCTTCTAGTTCTTCCAAGTTTTTCTCTGATAAAGTTTATAGTCCGTGGTTTTAGTCCTACGTCTTGATCCACTTTGAGTTGGTTTTTGTGTATGGTGTGAGGTGTTGATCATGCTTGAGTTTTCTGCAGATAGTTTGCAATTTTGTTTAAGAGGTTGTAGTTTTGGATTTTTTTTTAAAAAAAACACTTAAAATCTTCTGTATATTTCCATTAAAGCACATTACATTAACCTGCATATAATTGGAACATAATATTATTATTATATGTATATGGAGTGACAAGTTTTTATATGTATATGAAAGGATAGACCTTTTAAATTAAAACACACTGTGAAGGATATGACTCTTTTGGAAATTAGACTCTTAAAAATCAATCAATCTATTTATTTGTTAATATTTACATCTTGGTATGTCCAATATTTGAGACAGCTAACTTATCTTTAAACGGTGTATAATATTTATTACTAACATCACATGCAAGCAAAATCCTGCTGAAGATTATCCAAAAATGACTGAAACAGTATATCAACAGAGAACTGCCAGATGTGCAAGTTGGATTTAGAAGTGCCTGTGGCAGTAAGGACTTCATAGCCCACATTAAATAGGCCTTGCCTAAAACTAGAGTGCCAAATGAATGTTTTTCTGTGTTTCATCTACTATGAAAAGCTATTTGACTCTGTGGATCCTAACAAATTGTGGCTAACCTTGAGAAGAATGGAACTCTAGGAACATTTAATTTTGCCTATGTGAAAACTATGCTTATACCAAGAAGCAATAGTCAGAATAGCAGGAAAACATTGCATGGTTGAAAATCAGGAAAGATATGTGTCAGGGATGCTTCCGATCTCCATACCTATTCAATCTATTTGCAGGATATATCATTCAGGTGGCTGGACTTTATGAGGAGGAATGTGGTGTCAGGACTGGAGGAAGATTCATCAACATCCTATGTTATGAAGAAAACATAACTTTGTTTGCTAAAATTGAGGAGGATATGAGGCATTTGCTTCAGAAGGTCAAGGACTATAGTCTTCATTATGGATTGAAACTCAACATCAAGAAAACAAAGATTCTCACCACTGGGCCAATTGGCAGCTTCACGATACATGGTGAAGTGGTTGAGAATATTAACAACTTCAGCTCGCTTGTTTCTGCAATCAACACTCTTGGCACCAGCAGTCAGCAAATCAAAAGATGGAATGTATTGGAAAAGTCTGCTATCAGGGACTTCTCTAGAGTACTGAAGAGTACTGATATCAATCTTCAGACTGACTAAGGTGTGCCTGACCCAGACTATGGTCTTCACAATTACTTGTTATGCATCAGAGAGCTGGATAATAATTAAAGATGATAGAAGAAGGATTATTGTGTTTGAGTTGTGGTTTTGGAGAAGAGTATTGAATATACCATGGACTGAAAGGAGAAAAAATAGGTCTGCCCTCGAAAGGGTGATACTAAGTTGCTCCATGGAAGCAAGGATTTTGACTGTCTCACATACTTTAGGCATGTGGCCAGAAGGTACCAGTCCTTGGAGAAGAACATCATGCTTGGAAGGATGGAGGCAAAGAAAGAGCAAGGATGAAAGGGATTGACTCAGTGACTGGAGAAACAGGATAAGGTCTGTCAGATACGGTGAGACCGACTCAGGATACTTTTTTCTATTAAGTAGAGGTATTTTTCCATTTAACACCACATTTATTAGAAATATATATTGCATTTATCAGAAATACAATAAAACCAATGTTCTTGTTGTTATATGATGCTGAGTTGTTTGCAACTCATAGCAACAACTCTGAACCCTGCTCTATCCTGAGCCAATCTAATTGTCTCTTACACACCTCTCCCCATTATCCCAGTCACTGAATCAATCCATCTCATTCATGATATTCCTCTTCTGCACTATCCCTTCACCCTTCCAAGCATGTTGTCCCTCTCCAAGGACTAGTTCCTCTTTGCCACCTGTCCACTGGGTGTCAGAAGAAGCTTCAAAATCCACAGGAGCATGTACTTTAATAATAACAATTTTATAAATATTAGTCTTAAAGCTACGCACAACTTTAGAATTTTTTTCAATATTCTAATTATACATAAAGATATATTTTCTCATATGAAACAATTTATATTGAAGATTGTCACTTTCTTTTTCCAGATGCTAAATTTTATAAGTTAATCCATCTTCATAAAACAACAACAAAAAAATTTAACAACATAAAAAAATTGCTAGCTGAATTCTTCTCTGCCATAAATGAAATAGAGCATTATTTTAAGGTAAAGATGGAAGTAGTAGCAAAGGCTATTTAGACTCAAATGCCTCTGCATGAAGGCCATCCACCTCTAGCCTATCAATCACATATGACTACTAGCCAATCTTTGCAGGCTGTAATTTCTCTAGTAAAGTATAAGGCAGTGCAGCCATCCTCAGCTTTGATGAAAGTTTTATGAAGGAAAATTTATACTAGTTGTACCTGATGCTCGGTTTGGAGTTGATTAAATGATTTATATTTTCCCTGATCAGAAAGTCAAGCAGATTAAAAATTGTAGCCTCGCCTTTCAGAGTACACACCCTTGTCTTCAGGTCACTGCTGAGAGAAATTGTCCCTGTGGTTCAAGGACAGTTCAGCATTTCTTACTTTCTGAAGGCAAGTTATTATTTAAATGTTTGGATGCATACATTTAAGAGCAATGCCTTTGGAAGCTGATTTTCCACTGTAATTACAGCCTTGCCAAATAAGATGTTAATTTAGAGTCGTTTGGGGTTTCCAGAGGCTAGACATAAATTGGATTTACTGAAATATCATCTTGAAATCTTATCTTTCAACTTAAAGACAGACATAACTTTAAATCAGAAGTTTGAGAATTCCAGTAATCAACTCAGTTAGTGGGGAGGGATTGAAACATATCACCAAAATAAATTTGGCCGAGTGAAGGCAGGGCCAGAAAGTCCAGCTAAGCAGGAAGAACCTGCTGCACATTTTGGAACAGGGAGGCATGGACTGAATATAAATTTGTAGATCAATTAAATGCTATCTAGTCTATTTTGACGCATAGTGATTTTATGTGGCAGAATAGCATTACTACATAGAATCTTTTAGTCTGTAATTTTTATGGAAGTAGATTATCAGGTTTCCTTCCCAGGGAGCTAGTGAGTGGGTTCAAATTGTCAACCTGTTAGTTAGCAAGTAAATGTTTAATCGTTGTACACCAGAATACCTTAGACCCTAGGTTGACCTGAATAATTATTTCACCTATTGCTTATTTTTAGTTATTAAATAAGTTGTTTAAATTGATATTATTTTCTAGTCTCAAGTTTTCTGTTTGAACCCATACAATGAATCCTGGAAGGAAATTCTGGCAATTATATTTCCATAGAAAATGTCCAAGAAAACCCTGTAGAACAATTCTACTCTATAACACATGAGGTTACCATGAGTTGTGCACATATATACCTAACAACAACAGCAGTTGTCAGTAGCAATAAATTGCTATTGGACATATACCTTGCTTAAAATACACTATTTTTAAGTGATGAAAAGGAATCAGCTCTGATTCATATTGAGCGTGTTGTTATGTTGTTATGTGCCGTCGAGTCGTTTGCGACTCATAGCGACCCTATGCACAACAGCCCTAAACCCTGCTCTATCCTGCGCCAACCTCACTGCCTCTGACATGCCCATCCCAATTACCCCAGTCACTGATCAATCCATCTCATAGAGGGTCTTCCCCTTCTGCACTGTCCCTCCACCCTCCCAAGCATGATGTC
>NW_006400045.1:2189866-2191831 GCF_000299155.1 Elephantulus edwardii | reverse complement strand
GACTGTAAAAGTTGGTAGATATCTATTTCTTCTTCTTTGGCTCTGGTTGTTGGTGCATATATCTGAATGATAGTGGTATTCACTGGACTTCCTTGTAAGCGTATGGATATAATCCTGTCACTCACGATGTTTTACTTCAAGATGGATCTATAAATTACTTTTTTTACTATGAAGGCAACCCCATTTTTCCTTGTCTTTTCATCTCTAGAGTAATATATCATATGGTCATCTGACTCAAAAAGCCCCATGCCAGTCCATCTCATATCTCCAATGCCTAATATGTCAATATTTATGCATTCCTTTTCTTTCTTAACAATTTCATACAAAAAACTGTAACTCTTCTGGATCCTATTCTATCCTCACAATCTTTGCCTTATTTAAGCCTCTTGTTGCAGTCATTTCTCACTCCATCTCTTTGAAAGTTTTCCTCTCTTGCTGAACTTAACTTTTTGAACATGGTTTCCTTAAAGCATGCCAAAAGTGTGTGAGACAAAGTCTCACCAAACTTGTTTCTAAGTTGCACTGTTTTACTGTTCCCAAGAGAGATTTCTTGTTTTTTTGGTTTTTTTTTGTTTTTTTGGTAATCCATCAAATATTCAATACTTAAGCAGGGTAAACTTGGAGAAATAATGATACTGTATAGAACTTGAGATGTGTTAGCAGTATCATAAAGGTCATTTCACTGATGATGAATTTCAAAAAGATGAACTTAAAAGGCCAGACAAAATAGTTTTTACATATTCTATCATTCTTTTCTTAACTCATGGTATTGATTTTTACTTTTCAGGTGTTTCTAAATGCTCAAAGTTCTATTTATTATTATTACTATTATATAGTATTATATCATATATTATATTGTATATATTATATATTATTATATATAATAATAATCTATACATATTTATTTCACTAGGCTGGATATTATTCTAATAACAAAATACTCTTGCTTCTTGGAAAAAGTGAAGCCATACTTAAGCCAGGATACTCATTAGAGGGCAAGATGATGAAACTTGATTTCACACACTATCAAAGTGCTGTAAAGAGGGGATAGTTCCTTGAAAAGGACACCATTGTTGAAAGGTTGAGTGTCCGATAAAGATCCTTAACTAAATAGAATGACACAAGGGCTGAAGTACAGCAGAGATTATGAGGGTGTCATAGAACTGAATAAAGTTTCGATTTATTGTAAATAGGGAAAATAGACTCAAAACCACCTAACAGGCTGAAGAAATTTATTTACTTTTGTTCCTTGTGTTTATAGCAAAGGTTCACATGAAGTAAATATGACAAAAACATTATCTGAATTGCTATTAAAATAAAATGAGTAAATTACCAGGGATCTAGGTAGCTGTAGGGCTTTTATTTCCAGAGTGAAAAGAATAATATATTCCAAACATTTGTCTGAAAAAAACGTAATGAATTTCTAAAGCAGGTGAAACAATTCACAGTGTAATTCAGTTAGCAAGACATCACATGCTATTTAAACCAAGATATTTGATATTTCAAGGATATGTAATTGTAAGACATGTATAATTGTAAATGTCAAGAATATTTGATGTCTTATACCATATTCCTGGAAGCAGGAGTGGCATCCACTTCCAAAACGGCTTGCCTCCAGAAACTCTATGTATGAACAGTGCCCAGGCTGTACGTTCATAGGGTCATTATGAGTCGTCTACGACTCAACGGCATTCACAACAACAACAACAATACCATATTCCGTGATTAAAAGGTATTTGAATTAGCACAAAATGATAAAACTAAATGGGGAAAAGACTCATCTATTTTTCAAATAAAATATTATCACGTAAATAAATTATCACTAATACTTGCCTTCTTGATCTATAGTTTAAGCTGGACAAACTATAGATATGTGGTGGTTCTATTATCTCTACCACTTTATCTATCATCTTTATTTATGTGGAAGCTATTGCAAAAATATTGGCAAGAGCTATTTTATTATAT
>NW_006400045.1:2185271-2188956 GCF_000299155.1 Elephantulus edwardii | reverse complement strand
AGAAAGGGGGAGAGGAAGAGAAGGAGAGGAAGGATTGGCACAGTAACTGCAACAAAGCACTTGGGCACAGTGGAGATTGTCAGAATGTCTTAGGATCAGGTAAAGTTTTGTACTTTCGTACATAGGTTCAGTATGAATTGGAATGAATGTTGTAAATAGTCCGACCATGCTTACTCACTCACCATTATTGTTAGTCAGAATTGCTTGAGCTGATCCTACAGTGGATCACATGTTATAGGAGATTGCTCATGTTTCTCTATGAATCAGCTGATAAGTTTGAACTTCTTGTTTTGGGTTGGAAGCTCAATTCTTTACCCAGTAAGTTGTGAGCTCTCTATGAGGAGAAGTCACCTGGACAACATATAACAACAGTAACAGTAGTCTACTCTGGCTCATAATGAACTTGTTCACAGCAAAACACAATGCTACTTGGTTCTGTGCCCTCTTTACAATCAGTCCTTGCAATATTTGAGCCTATTGCAGCCACTGTATCTATTCACTTCATTGAAAAGTTTGCTTTTTACTTATTCCTCTATCTTTCAAAGCAGCTCCTCTACCTTGTAAATCAATGTTGCAAGGCAGGATGAGTCCCTGGAGAGGGATGTCATGCTTGGGAGGGTGAAGGGACAATGCAAGAGAAGAAGACTCTCAATAAGATGGATTGACTCAGTGACTTGTGTAACAGGGGTAGGTGTGTCAGAGACAATTAAGTAGACAGGACAGGATTCAGAGCTATTGTATGACTATGAATTGTAAGCAACTTGATGACAGGTAACAACAATAACATCTATCTTAATATGTGTCCATTATCTATGTCATGATACTCCTCTCTCTTTGTCTTCCTATAAGTGGCAATCATTCAAACACTTTTTATTTCTCTGTGTAAGTACCTTAGAATCAAATAATGTTTGTCCTTTTAGTAACTATCCTATTTCACTCATCATATCCTGTACAGCTTATCCATGCTAATTAATGCAATCATAATACAACAACAACAATAATACATTATTGGTATAATTTAATATCGGTTTATTTAGACCTAAAATTGAAGTTATGTAAATGTAATTAATAATCCTTATGGGAGGCCATAATGAATCAAGGAATGGATAACATTTGTTTAGAAATTGGAAGAAGTCTTTGTTTTAAAACTACTTAGATCAATGTTAGATATCTCTTTCTCTCTCTCTCTTTCATCTGTATCTATATATCTCTATCTCTATATCTATATATGAATGATTGTACGATGATGTTTTACAACTTTTGGAGATCGATCGAACATGCAATCAAGATGCATTGATAATAATGGGTGACTGGAATGCAAAAGTTGGGAATAGAGAAGAAGATTCAGTAGTTGGAAAACAGACTCGGTGACAGAAATGGAGCTAGAGAGAAAAATGATTGAATTTTGCACAATGATTTATTCATAACAAATACGTTTTTTTAAGAGACATAAATGAAGGTTATCCGGGAGGCTGGGTTCTATGAGGAGAAATGTGGGGTCGAGATTGGTGGAAGATCTATCAACAATCTGTGATATACAGATAATACAACCCTGCTTGCTGAAACTGAGGAGGACCTGAAGCGCTTGCTGCAGAGGGTCAAGGACTGTATCCTCCACTATGGATTGAGGCTCAATGTCATAAAGACAAAGATTCTCACCACTGGGCCAATCGGCACCATCCAGATAGATGGTGATGAGATTGGGATTGTTCACAGCTTCAGTTTGCTTGGCTCCACAATCAACACTCTCGGCACTAGTAGCCAGGAAATTAGAAGACGTATTGCCATGGGAAAGTCTGCTGTTAGGAAACTCTCCAAAGTCCTGAAGAGCAATGGTGTCTCTTTGGAGACTAAGGTGCATCTGATATGGTCTGTGGTCTTTGCAATCACTTGTTATGCATTAGAAAGTTGGACAATTACTAAGGAGAATAGAAGGAGAATTGATGCCTTTGAGCTGTGGTGCTGAAGAAGAGTATTGAGGGTACCATGGACTGCTAGGGAAACAGATTCATCCTGGAAAGGGTCAAACCGGGGTGCTCCTTGGAGGCAAAGATTCTCAGGCTCCTTCTAACATCCTCTGGTCATATTGTAAGGAGAGACGGGTCCTTGGAGAGGGACATTATGCCTGGGAGGGTGGCGGGACAGCTCAGGAGGGGAAGGCCCTCTATGTGGTGGATTGATTCAGTGATTGGGGTAATAGGGATGGGTGTATCGGAGACGGTGCTATTGGTACAAGACAGAGCAGAGTTTAGGGGTGTTGTACATAGGGTTGTTACGAGTCGCCAGCGACTCGACGGCACATAATAACAGCAACAACATGATGATGTTATTATTATGTGCCATCAAGTCACCTGTGACTCATAGCAACCCTATGTACAACAGCTTTGAAGCCTGCCTTCACTGACTATCCTGAGCCGCTCTCACTGACACCAACACACTTACTGCAATAAACACAGTCACTGTGTCAATTCATCTCATCCGGGTTTTCTCTTCTGTATGTACTTTCCACCATTCTGAGAATGAGCTTCAAAATCCTAGCCTCCAAGGGGGGAAAAAATCACTTCTACCCCCCAAGTAAGACCGTTTGATCTCCTGATGGTCTAGAATATGTTCAATACATTTTTTTGAGCACCACAACTCAAAGGCATCAATTATTTTTCTATCATCCTTTGTCATTGTCCAGCTCTCTGATACATAGCAAATAATGACAAAGACCATGGCCCGAATCAGGTGGAATTTAATCTCTAGACTGACATTGCTGCTTCTCAATACTTTGGAGAGGTCCTTGAGAACAAATTTTCCCACTGAAATTCATCTTTTGATTTTTTTAAATTTTATATTATTAATTTTAATGAACATTTAGAGATTTTGGATTTCCATTCATTCATTGTTGCACTTTTTTCTCTACACCCTCCCACCCCCATTGGATCCTCTCTTTGAAAAACAAAAGACAAACTACTTCATTGGTATATAATCCCCCCCGCCCTGAATGCACTCCACTAAGCAACCTAAATTCTGGATTCCTTTGATTGCTAATGCCAATGTTGATTGTGGAACTGAGTAAACTGTAATTGTTAAAAATCTCAGTTTCTTCTCCATCTATCATGGTGTTGCCAATTAGCACAGTAGTGATCACATTTGTCTTCTTAATGTTGAGTTTCAATCCATACTGAAGACTACAGACCTTGATTTTCTGCAGCAAGTGCTTCAGATCCTCCTCAGTTTGAGCAAGTAGGGTTGTATCATCTGCATAAAGCAGATTGGTGATGAGTCTTCCTCCAATCCTAATATATTCTTTTTCATAAAGTCCAGACTTTTGAGTGATCTGTTCCATATATAGATTGAAAAAGTATGGATACAAGCATCCTGGACACACACTTTTCTGATTTTGAAAATGTTTCATGCAGTGTTTCCTTGCTCTGTTCTGAGGACTGCCTTCTCCTCTGACTATAGGTTTCACATGAGCACAATCAAGTGTTCTGGGCTTCCTATTCTCCTCAAGTTTCACGATAATTTGTTGTGATCCACACAGTGAAATCACTTTGCATATTCTATGAAACAATGATAGACATTCCTCTGCTACTTTTGCTTTCCGCCAACATCCATCTGACATGATCTCTTCTAAATCCATCTTGTATGAAAGATTATATGAAACAAAGTGTAGATTAAAGATTATATAAAATAA
>NW_006400045.1:2183764-2184222 GCF_000299155.1 Elephantulus edwardii | reverse complement strand
GGTATGGAGATAGGACACATCCTGGCGTACACCCTTCCCAATTTTGAACCTTGCAGTGTTACCCTGCTCTATTCTGACAACTGCCTCTTTGTCCAAGTATACCTAGGCACAACAAATATCAACTCTGTCCTATCCTGTTCCACCTTATAATTTCTACCACACTTGAGCCAATTGCAATAATCACCGTGTTAATCCATCTGGTTGACAATTTTCCTCTATTTGTTCAACCCTCTACACTTCTACGCATGATGTTTGTCTCCAAGAAATAACCTTTCTTAGCAATATGTCCAATGTATGTGAAACAAAGCTTTATAATTTTTGTCTCCAAGGAGCATTTTTACTGAATTTTATTCAAGACATAATTGCTCTTTTGGCAGACCATGGGATCATCAGTACTTTTTTCAAACACCATAGCTCAAAGACAACAATTCTTTGTTGTTGTTGTTGTTGTTGTTGTT
>NW_006400045.1:2177553-2180786 GCF_000299155.1 Elephantulus edwardii | reverse complement strand
ACTTTCCAGCTCCACCCTCCACCGGGATAACCCTTCACATCTGCCAAGTCCCTTCAGAAAATATCTTCCATTGTCCAACCCATGATCTGACAGCTTGTATCTTAAGCTTTTTTGGCTTCTGTGATTCCAAACACATCAACTGCTGACATTTTTTTTCCTTTTGACCAGTGTCTCTTAAGTTTGGTTGTACTGTCTCCAAGGGAAGTTGACGTGTCCTGTAGAACTCTTGTGTAGCGGCCCTCGGGCCCGCCGGGTTTTCCTGAGTTTTATCTGAAAGACTCCTCTTTGCTGTTATCTGAGGTGTCCTTGCCCAGTGCCTGTTCCTGTCCTCCCTCTCTGGCCGGGTTTTCCTGGGTTTTACCTGAAAGTCGCCTCTTTGCTGTTATCCGAGGTGATCTTGCCCAGTGCTGCTTCCTGTCCTCCCTCTCTGGCCGAGTCAGTTCTTTTTTAGTCATCCTTATTCATGATCCTGTCATCATTATATTAACAACCTTTTATTTATTCCCCTTTTACAGATTGTTATTATTGTTGTGTGCCATCGAGTTGCTTGCAACACATGGCAACCCTATGTATAAGAGCTCTAAACCCTGCTCTATCTTGTGCCAATCTCATTGTCTTTGACACACCTACTCCCATTACTCCAATCACTGAATCAATCCATCTCATTGAGGGTCTTCCTCTCTTGTGCTGTCCCTCCACCCTCCCAAATATGGTGTTCTTCTCCAAGTATTGTTCCCTCCTTTCAATATGTCCAAAGTTTTTCAAATGAAGCTTCAGAATCCTTGCTCTCAAAGTGCAGCCCGGTTTCACCCTTTCCAGGTTTGTTCTCCTAGCAGTCCGTGGTATATTCAATGCTCTTTTCCAGCACCACAAATTAAAGACATCAATTTTGTTTCTATCATCCCTAGTCACTGTCCAGCTCTCTGAATACTAGAAATATAATAAGAAAATAAATTTTTTAAAAAACCTTATAGTATATCTATTTTATTTTTCCTAAAATATGTACTTTTTTTTACATATGTTGAAAAAATGGTGGTAATGATGGTAATAGATATAATAGGAATAAGTTCACTCTAAATTCAAGATTTCCCATTATGAAACGATAATTTGTCCTCTCGCTCCAAAGCATTTTATTGTTGTTTGTTATTGTGTACCGTAGAGTCGAAACCAATTCATAGCTTAACCTCTGGTGGGTTTTCAGAGGTAGTTAGTCACATAGGTGGAGACTGCTCATAATTCTTCTGCGGAGCAGCTGGTGGTCTTGAACCCTGCCCTTTCAGATTGCACTGTATCTTCTTGCCATTAGGCCATCAGAGATTTGGAAGTATATAAATAATAGTTGTCTTTTGTGATTTAAGTGATAAACACTGTAACAGGCATACTTAGTTTGTGTGGTATATATATATTACTATAGGGAGCTTTGAAGGCCTAGTAGCAAGAAACTCTGCTGCAATTCCGAAGACACACGCTTTGTATCTACTGGATATTATGCTGGAGTAGGAGGCAAGTCTTCTTCAGTGTCAGTAGGATCCGACTGGACAGTATACAACAAGAAAAAACAAAACCTTACATTACTCATGTATCAATTTTCAAAGAGCTATTATAGATGACTTTTAAACATTTTCACAAGACTTTTAGAGACTTAGCAATTGTTTTTTAATGTCTATTTAGAATTTATTGATCTGGTTATTGCTACTTATAACAACTTGCAACTAATAATGACACTTTAGAGATAATTTTTACATTTTGTAAACTTTTCTTTCAGTGAAAATCAGACTTGGTAAGAAAGAAAATATTATGGTTGGATTTATTTGACTGTGGATTTATACAATTTGTGATTATTATTCCTTTATTTTTTTCACATTGTAAATGCTTATGGCCAAAATTCCCATTCACTCTGCTAGCAGTACTATTTGATACCATTTCAGAGTTTGTCGCTTTTGGTTCTTAGTTTGACTTTTGTTAATTTATTGTACATATGCATCTGAGCTAGTGTAATGGCAATTGATTTAATGGGTCAAATTAAAGTTAAATGATTCAAGAATTCAATTTAACCATGCAGACAAACATGAAAATTATTCAGCAGAGAAAAGATAAAATGTTCATGAATTAATCTATGTTGAAAGTTAAAAAAAATTATACTGTATTTTCTTAAGAAACTATTTTTTGGTTGTATTTAGAAACATAAATCTATAATTCTCATTTATATCTTAATCCCATCCTCTTATGTCTCAGTCTTTTAATTTCCACCTAAATTCTCTTTATCTTCTCTTGCTACTCCCATTAAAAATATTAAGACTACAGGGTCACTGTGAGTCGCAGGCGACTCGACTGCACATAACAACAACAATGTAGAATGCTAAAATGAATATGAAAAATAATCCACAAAACTGCAATTGAGTATAATGTCCTATACAATGTTTAAGTGTTCAAATTATATTTCTATAAAGTCAGCCACAATTATAATGACAGATGATTTTATTAGATTTTTATTTAAACCTCTTATGATACAGATATGATTATAGGAACTAGATTAGAATATAAGGATATGTAAGAATATGTAATGGGTAGTGTATGAATATGTAAATTAATATTTTAAAACCAGCCTTGTTATTAATTGTCATTGAGGTAGCTTCTGCTCATAGAGATCTTATACATTAGAAGCTATATAATCCTTTATCATCATTTTTGCACTCATTGATAAATTTCAATTTGTGCAGATAATATGTAGTGCCATGATACCTAGGAAACCCATCTTCCACTCCCAAAATAGATATAACTCTGTTATTGTCAATAAGTACTCATTCTATATTTTATGGATATTTCTGGCTATACCTAATTTCTTACATTTATCTTAGCCTAAAAACTGCTGAAATTTGTCCACCATCTATGATTATGCTATTATTTGAAAGTTGGTTGAAGCCTATGAGGAAGCTTCTTGTTTCTACCTGGAAGCCTCTTGTTTGAAATAGTTGCATTCAGGAAGATAGATTGTTTTAATTAATTAAAAATCAGGTGTATGTTGTTTTGATTTAATTAAAAATCATTTGTAAGTCTTTGGTCATTTTAATTTAATTAACTATCTATTGCAGACAGAAATCCTTTTGCTTAGGTCAATTAGTACCTTGTTGTTTCTTGTTGTTGTTATGTGCTGTCAGTCGTTTGCGACTCATAGCGACCCCATGTACAACAGCCATAAACCGTGCTCTATCCTGTGCCAATCTCATTGCCTC
>NW_006400045.1:2159758-2176118 GCF_000299155.1 Elephantulus edwardii | reverse complement strand
TTTGGTACAGTGACTCAGTATATTCCTTCCATCTTCTTTTCATACCTCCTGGATCATTTAACATTCTGCCTAAAGCATCCTTGATTGTAGCAACTCGAGGTTTGAATTTGCTCTTCAATTCCTTGAGCTTAAGAAATGCTGAAAGTTTTCAGCCCTTTTTACTTTCCAACTGTAGCTCCTTGCATATTTCATTGTAATATTTTGCTTTGTCATTCCTTGCTTCCTTTTGGAATCTTCTGTTCAGCTCTTTAGTGTCTTGGATTCTTCCTTGTGCTTTGACTTCTCTACGTTCCAGCGCAATCTTCAGAGTTTCTTCTGACATCCATTTTGGTCTTTTCTTCCTCTTCTGTCTTTGTAATGACTGCTTGCACTCTTCCTGGATGGTAGACAGGCGTTTGTGATTAATAATTGGTCAAGGCCTGTATGAAAGGCTCTTATTTGAAGCTATAGGATTTTGGGCCAATTGTGAAGACTTATTTAGTAATAGAATTAAACTGTTAGTTTGTCCTGTTTGGGGAGAAGATTGTTTTAATGATTACAGTACTTGTCTGTCAGTTTTCTTACTGAACTTGTAGGTTGCTGTGATACTGAAAGCTATGCCACTGCTGTGTCAAATGCCACAAGGGTTACCAAGAGTCAACAGGTTTTCGTAGAGCTCAGAGATTAATCAGATTGATTATATCTCTGGAAAGAATCATTGAAGAAGTTCAACATCAGCAGTGAAAACTAAGCCAGGTGCTGACTGTGGAACAGACCAAGTTAAAATTAAAGCTAAAAAAGGTTAAATCATATCCACAGGAATAAAGATCTGATCTTGAGTCTATCCTTCCTGAATTTATAAACCAACTCAGGAACAGATTCGTGATTTTAAGCAATAATTAAGGAAGATCCCATGAGATTTGGGAAGATATAAAAAATATTGTTCTTGAAGAATGAAAAAAGTCATTACATAGAAGGTAGAAGAAGAAGAAAAGACCAAATTGGATGTCAGAAGAGACTCTGGATAGTGCACTAGAACCCCAAGAAGCCAAAGCAAAGGGAAGAAATTAAGAAGTTAAGGAGTTGAAAAGAAGATTTCAAAGGGCAGCTTAGCAACAAAAGGCAAATTATTATAATCAAATGTGCAAGGAGCTGGAGCTGGAGTTGGAGAATAAAAAGGGCTGAATTTTCTCAGCATTTCTTAAGCTGAAGCAACTGAAGAACAGATTCAAGTCATAAGTTTCCATGCTTAAGGATGTTTTGAGCAGAATATTGAATGATTCAAGGAAGCATTAAAAGCAGATGGAAGGAGTATACAGAGTCTTTGTACCAAAATGAATTGACTGACACAGAAGAATTTCAAGAAATAACATAAAATCTAGAGACAATGATGATGAAGGAGGAGGTTCAGGCTGCTCTGAAGGACTTGACAAAAAGTAAAGTCCCAGGAATTGATGGAATATCAAGTAAGGTATTGCAACAAATAGATGTTGTCCTGGACGTACTCATGAAGTTGTGCCAAGAAATCTGGAAGACAACTACTTGGCCAACTGACTGGAAGAGATATTTTTTCTCTCTCCATATTTATACCCATTCCAAGAGAAAGTGACCCAACAAAGTGGAAATGATTGAACAATATCACTAATATCACACACTAGCAAAATCCTGCTGAAGATTTTCCAGAAACAACTGAAATAACACATTGACAGAGAACTACCAGAAATACAAGCTGGGTTTAGAAGAGTTGGTGGCACTAGGGACGTTATTGCTAATGTCAGGTGGATCTCGGCAGAAAGCAAAGAGTACCAGAGGAATGTCTATCTGTATTTCATTGACTATACAAAGGCATTTTACTGTGTGGATCAAAATAAAATGCAAAACTTATACTTGACATTTTCAATCTATATGCAGGACAGATTATCCAGGAGGCTGGATTTTATGAGGAGAAAAATGGCATCAGGAATAGTGGAAGATTCATCAACAATTTGCATTATGCAGATGACACAACCCTGCCTCCTGAAACTAAGGAGGACTTGAAGCACTTGCTGCAGAAGGTCAAGGACTGCAGCCTTCAATATGGATCGAGGCTCAGTATCAAGAAGACAAAGAGTCTCACCACTGGGCCAACTGGCAGCTTCAGGATGGATGGTGAAGCGACTAAGCTTGTTAACAGCTTTAGTTTGCTTGGCACCACAGTCAAGTGACAACTTTATACATGAACCTACCTTGATGGGCTACATAGGAAGCAGATTGACTATATCTGTGGAAGGAATCATTGGAGAAGCTCAATATTGGCAGTCAAAATTAGGCCAGCGGCTGACTGTGGGTCAGGCCATCAATTACTCCTTTGAAAGTTCAAAATTAGGCCAAAGAAAATGAAAATAAGTCCACAACATACGCTTTTGAATTTATTGCATCTGAATTTCAGGATATATTTAAGAATAATAGGTTTGAAGCACTGAATACCAACGATTGAAGACCAGATGAGCTATAAGATAATATCAAGTATATTTATCATGAATAAAGCAAAAAGTCATTACAAAGACAAACAACAACAACCTGATCATAGGACACTTCTTGAACGTTTTCATTGTCAGTCAGTTCTTTTTGGTATAATGACTCTGTATATTCCTTTCATCATCTTTCGATGTTTCTGGGTCATTCAATATATTTTCCATAGCATCCTTCAATATTGCAACTCAAAGCTTTTTTTTTCAGTTCTCTAAGATTGAGAAGTGCAGAGCTAGGTCTTCCCTTTTTATTCTTCAACTCCAGCTCTCTACATGTACTGTAATAATACTTTGCATTGTCTTCTTAAGTTGACCTTTGAAATTTTCTGTTCAGCTCTTTTTCTTCAATATGTTTTTCTCTTGTTTTGGCTTCTTGTAGCTCTAGTGCAAATTTTAGTTTCTTCTGACATTCATTTCAGTTTTATCTTACTCCTTTGTCTTTGTAATACTCAATTCACCATTTGCAAAGTCTTAGGATGGTAAAAGGGTAACCTGGTACTGAAATAAAATGTATCCACAAAGAATTAGTCTGCAAGATGAAGTTTAATGATAAAAAGTTATTGTTTCAATTAAGGGTAATTAGAAATGTTTCAAGTCATTCAATTAAAAAAGGAAAAAACTAAAAAGATCTGAATTACTTATATTAATACTCTTTTCTCAACTGTGTGTGGCTTTTGCATTCTGGGCAGATATTGAAGTATAATTGTACAGTGTATGATGGATTTTAAGCCAATGGAGAAGTTATACTCTGATCTTTAGAGTAGCTGGCATTAAATCAAATCAATTGCAATGACAGTGAATATGGTGGATTTTATGACATTTTTGTTGTTGTTGTTATGTGCCATCGGGTCACCTGTGACCCATAGCGACCATATGTACAGCAGCTCTGAAGCCTGTCCTCTTCTGAGCCAATTTCCCTGATTCTAACAATGAGAATAGACTATAAAATGCTTCAGTTCAGCTTTTCTCCAGTCATCCATTTGTACATAATTCTTAATACATTAGTTATGCCAGTTAGGGGAAAAAATTGTGTTTGGTTATTATTTGAACTGATACCCAGCATGCTCCAGGAGAGTACAGTGAAGTTAGAATTGATGCACATACAATAGCCCAAATGATAATGAGAGATGTGACATTTCCTTTTTTTTGAGTCCTAATCTTAAAAATTTTAACCTTTTTCTGGCTACTTGATAACTTAAAAAGTGAAAGAGAGAATATCTCATGTAGCCACAATTACACAAATTTAGGTCTATGAATATACTTAATAAGGATGGAAAATTATTCTTTAATTTTATTAATAATAAAGTTATCATCTCCTCTTAAAAAGAATGTACAAGCATAGACATTTCTTGATATGAAAATGGCAAAAGTCAATGTAAAAGCCTTTAAAGGCCTAAAATTTTATTTCTATTTCTAAAACTAAGACCCAAATGTTAACCAGGATCCCAGTATAATCTATCCAAATTCAGATGAGTATAAAGTATTTTACCTCAGAATAAAGAAATAAAAGCATGTACAAGAATCTACACAGTGCATTGTATTACACGACAGGATATACAAATAAAGAAAAAATATTCTACACAAGAAAATGTTGACTTTAATATATGATTGAATGGAAGTTGCCCTTCCAGATAAGCAATGTTCCTTAGATTTTATTTCAAGGTGTATAAATTTTTAAATTTCCCATCTTTGAATTGTTGTTGTTGTTGTTGTTACGTGCTGCCAAGTCACCTGCAACTCATAGTGACTCTATGTACAACATCTCTAAACCATGTTCTATCCCGTGCCAATCCCATTGTCTCTGACACACCTACCCCCATTAGCCCAGACACTGAATCAGTCCATCTCATCAAGGGTTTTCCTCTCCTGCATTGTCCCTCCACCCTCCCAAGCATGGCATCCCTCTCCAAGGACTGATCCCGTCTTGCAACATGTCCAAAGTATGTCAGAAAAAGCTTTGAGTAGACGGGTTAATAATGAACACAAAAGGGAGCACCAGTGAGCTCTAAGCTAATTGGGTGGTTGCTTGAAACTTGTCAGTGCCAAGTCTGGCTTCTCTCAAAGAGAGAGACCAAGCACCAGCATAATAGTTTTACTATTCTCTTTTGGTTGTTATAAACAGAATCAATATGTACTAATGACTGCAGCAATAAATTTGGTCATATTTCATAGGGTAACATTCTGCACTTACCCAGTTGTTGGCTTGACATAGAGTAATAGACTTTACCCTTTTTAAGTTGTAAATTACTATGAAAATGCTGAGCCTAACAGTAAAATGCATTTGGGAATGTTTTTAAGCTTAGAAAATGTTGGTAATACTTCTACTAAGCATACTATTAAAATAAATAAATAGTATTTATTGCTTGTTTCTAAGCTGCAGCTGGATGAAATGCAGTGGGAAAGAAGAAATAAGACATACATATTTATCAAATGCACAAGGCTCATGTTTACTTAATACACTTCCAAAGAGTTGCTTACACCAGAGAACAAAAAGAGAGCTTTCATTTTTTTCCCTGAGGTTTCTTCCAGGAAGAATAACACACAAAATGGCCGTGATGGTTGAAATTTTTGTATTTATTACAAAACTAATTGTTATAGTAGATTATGAGACATTATCATCATTAAGCTACTACCACTACAATGTTATCCATTTTGATTTAAGTATTATCAAGGTTTCTAGATAATGGTTTTGTCTGTAAGATAAAATAATGTTTTCCCAGAATAAATTGCTACACTCAAATAATATTCTTCATTATTAGCTCTATCTCTATCTATCTATCTATCTATCTATCTATCTATCTATCTATCTAATTATTGTTGTTATGTGCTGTTGAGCCACCTGCAACTCATAGAGATCCTATGTACAAGAAAACTCTGGTCTATCCTGTGTCAATCTTACTGTCTCTGACACACCCACCACTGTAACTCCAGTCACTGAATCAATCCACCTCATAGAGGACCTTCCCCTCCTGTGCTATCCCTCCATCCTCCCAAGCATGATGTCCCTCTCCAAGGACTGATCTTGCCCTGAAATATGTCCAGTGTCAGATGAAGCTCCAGAATGCTTGGTTCCAAAGAGCAGCCTAGTTTCACCATCTCCAGGATGAGCTTGTTTGTTCTCCTGGCAGTCCATAGTATAATCAATACTTTTCTCAAACACCACAGCTCAAAGGCATCAATTCTCCTTCTGTCATCCCTAGCCATTGTCCAACTTTCTGATGCATAGTAAGTAATTATAAAGACTATGGCCTTTGTCAGGCACACTTTAGTCTACATATTGACATCGTTGCTCTTCAGTACTTTGGAGAGATTTTTTTTTGTTTTTGTTCGTTTGTTTGTTTGTTTTTACTATCCCATGCAAGCAAATTTCTGCTGAAGGTTATCCAAAAATGGCTAGAATAGCACATCAACAGGGAAGTGCCAGAAAATCAGTCTGTTTTTAGAAGAGGCTGTGGTACTAGGGATATTGTAGCTAATGTTAGATGGATCTTGGCTGAAAGGAGGGAGTACCAGAGGAAAGGCACTTGACTCTGTTTACCACAACAAACTGTGGCAAACTCTGAGTAGAAAGGAAATTACAGAACACTTGATCCTGCTTATGCGAAACCTATACTTGGACCAGGAGGCAGTCTTCAGAACAGAGAAAGGAAACACTGCATTGTTCCAAATTGGGAATATGTCCCAGGAATATGTCCTATCTTCATATCTTTTCAATCTATATGCAGAACAGATTATCTGGGAGACTGGGATCTATGAGGAGAAATGTGGTATTAGGAGTGGAGGAAGACTCATCAACAATCTGCATTATAAAGATGACCCAACCCAACTTGCTGAAACTGAGGAAGATCTGAAGCACTTGCTGCAGAAGGTCAAGGACTGAAGCCTTCAATACAAATTGAAGCTCAATATCAAGAAATAAAGATTTTCACCAGTGGGCTGTTTGACAGCATGATGATAGATGGTGAATAGATTGAAATTGTAAACAGCTTTAATTTGCTTGGCTCCACAATTGACACTCTTGGCATAAGTAGCCAGGAAATTAAAAGACGTACTGCATGGGGAAAGTCTGCAGTCACAGATCTTTAGAAAGTACTGAAGAGCAATGGTGTCACTCTAGAGACTAAGGTGTACCTGATACAGGCCATGGTCTTTGCAATCACTTGCTATGCATCAGAGAGCTGGAAAATTGCTAGGGACAATAGAAGGAAAATTGATGCTTTTGAGCTGTGATGCTAGAGAAGAGAATTGAATATACCACGGGCTGCGAATAGAGCAAACAGTTTTGCCCTGGAGAGGATAAAGCCAGGCTGCTCCTTGGAAGCAAAGATTCTAAAGCTTCATCTCACCTATTTTGGATATTTTGCAAGGAGTGACTAGTCCTTGGAGAAGGATGTTATTTTTGGGAAGGTCAAGGGACAATGCAAGAGAGAAAGATCCTTGATGAAATGGATTGATTCAGTGACTGGGCTAATGGGGCTAGGTGTGTCGGAGACAGCGCAATTGGTACAGGATACAGCAGGATTTAGGGCTGTTGTACATTGGGATACTATGAGTCGCGGGCAACTCAACGGCACAGAACAATAACAACATATTAATTTTAAGTAGCTTGTCAGTGTTTTACTTAGTCTATTGAATTTAGGTAAGTTTTGCCCATAGCAAGAATATACTCCCCAGATATATTAAGAAACTCAGACATCATAGTAAATAATAATAAATAGTTTCATTTTAAATAGTGGCATAGTCAAACATTCTTCTAAGTGGCATAGAACTGGCCTGTCCATTTGCTGTACAGTGGTAACTCTTGGTTGCTGTAATGCTGAACACTGTGACACTAATGTATCAAGTGCTATAATGGTAATCCATGGTAGACAGTGTTTGGTGGAGCTCCCCAATTAAAACAAGTTTGGAAAGAGGAGTGGTATCCACTTCTGAAATAGCTTGCCTCCAGAAACTCTATGAACTTGGAAAAATGATGAAATTGTATAGGGTTGCTATGAGTCGTCTATGACTCCAAGGCACTTAACAACAACAACTTTTGAACAAAGAAGTATTCCTCAGGACAGGTTAAGGAACAAGTGCATGTTTCAAAATCAGGAAAGAAGTGTGTCACATATGTGTCCTGTCTCTACATATTTTCAGTCGATATGTACTACAGGTCATTTGGGAACCTGGGCTTTATGAGGAAGATTGTGGCTTCAAGATTGAAGAAAGACTTCTCAACAACCTATGTAATGAAAATGACAGCCTTGCTGGCTGAAACTGAAGAGGATCTGAAATGCTTGCAGCAGAAAGTCAAGGACTATAGTCTTCAATATAGATTTAAGCGTAATATCAAGAAGACAAAGATGCTTACTACTGCGTCAATTGGCAACACCACGATGGATAGAGAAGAGTCTGAGGTTGTTAACAATTTCGGCTTTCTTGCATCCACAATCAACACTCTCGGCACTATCATTCAGGAAATCAAAAGAGGAATAGTACTGGGAAAACCTGCTGCCATGGATCTTTCCACAATATTTAGAAGCAACAATATCAGTCTAGAGTCAAAGGTGTGCCTGATCCGAATTATGGTCTTTGTAATTACTTGCTATGCATCAGAGAGCTGAACAATGACTAAGGATGACAGAAGAAGAAATGTTGCCTTTCAGTTGTGGCATTGGAGTAGAGACTTGAACACACCATAGACCACCAAGAAAACAATTAAGTATGTCTTGGAGGGGGTGAAGCCATGTTTTTCCCTGGAGGTTAGGATTTTGAAGCTCCATCTCACATACTTTGGGCATGTGACCAAGAGGGACCAGCCTTTTGAGAAGGACATGATGCTCAGAAAGGTGGAGGAACAGTGGAGGAAAGGAAGACCCCTGATGTCATGATTGACACAGTACCTGGGCAATGGGGTTTAGTGTGTCAGAATCAGTGAGAGTGCTTCAGGACAGGGAAAGCTTCAAAGCCATTGTACAAAGGGTCGCTATGAGTCATAGGCAACTTGATGGCACATAACAACAAGTATAATAATCAACATTTTATTTATCATACTCCATTTTAGATAAAATTTGTTAATATAAAAAATATACTGCAGGTATATATTGTATCATATTATGTACTGTGTTGGATAATCAGTCAAATAAGGTCAACAACATGGGCCATCCTCTCTAAAGAAACCTTAGAAACCTGACAAAAGTCTGTTAGGAGTTGGACTCAATTTAATTACAGTGCATTTAGGTTTATGTTGTGTTGTTATGTTATGTTATGTTATGTTATGTTATGTTATGTTATGTTATGTGATGTGATGTTATGTTATGTTGTGATGTGATGTAATGTGATGTGATGTTACATTACGCTATGCTATGGTATGAGCTAAATACATATAGGAACTTTGGCGGAGAGTTGGAAAACGAATTGTTTCTAACTTAAAATGAGCCTATTTGAACATTTGTTTCAGTGTCCTATTTTTTAAAAATGAAATAATTTTCATGAAACACTAAATAAGCTACTTGTTTTCATTGTTATTGATTGCTTTTGAGTGAAGCCTGACTCATAGCAACCCTGTAAATGAAAGGCCTGAAGATCCTCTCCAACTATCAACATCTTATCAGAGTTCACAGTTTTTGGAGGCAAGTTGTTTAGGAAGTGGATGCCGCTCCTGCTTCTACAACTGTCATAGAATGTTATTGGTTGCATACCCTGCGATGCATAACGATCCTGTCTGTGTACATCAGCTCTGAACCCTTCCACACTACTGCTCATAAAACCTTCCCTCCCTAATTATCTCTTCTGCATAAAGATTGAAAAGGTACAGAGACAGAACACATTCCTGAGACACACCTTTCTTGATTTTGAACCATGCAGTCTTTCTTTGCTCTGTTCCGAGGACTCTTCTTGGTCCAAGTGTAGGTTTCATATAAACATGATCAAGTATTCCGAGATTCCCATTTTCCTCAAGGTTAGCCACAGTTTATTGTGATCCACAAAGTTAAATGACTTTACATAGTAAATAAAACAAAGACATTCTTCTGGTACTCTCTGCTTTCTGCCAAGATTGATTTGACATGGGTAATAGTGTCCCTAGTGCCACGACCCATTTTAAACACTGCCTATATTTCTGGTATTTCTCTGTCAATGTACTGGTCAAGTCTTTTCTGTATAATCTTCAGCAGGATGTTGCTAATGTGTGATATTAGTGACATTGTACGATAATTACCACACTCTGGCAGGTCACCTTTTTTTCAAATTGGAATAAATATGAATCTCTTTTAATTAGTTGCCCAAGAAGTTGTCCTCCAGATTTATTGGCTCAAATTCAGGGCAGCCTCTGTTTGCTGAAATACGTCAATTGTTATTCCATCAATTCCTGGGGCTTTATTTTTTGCCAAGTCCTTCAGAGCCTTCTTTCATCACCATTACCTCTTGCTCAGATGTTGTTTTTTGAAATTCTGTATCTTTTTGGTACAATGACTCTGTATACTCCGTCCATCTGCTTTTAATGTTTCTTGAATCATTCAATATTCTGCCCATAGCACCCTTAAGTATTGCAACTCATGGTTTGAACTTATTCTTTAGTTTTTTCAGCTTAAGAAATGCTGAGCGAATTTGGCCCTTTTGATTTTCTGACTCCATCTCCTTGAACATTTCATTATAATATTTTGCCTTGTCTTCCTGAGCAGCCCTTTGAAATCTTCTATTTAGCTCCTTAATTTCTTGGTGTCTTCTCTTTGCTTTGGCTTCTTGGTGCTCTAGTGCAATATTCAGAATCTCTTCTGACATCCATTTTGGTCTTTTCTTCTTCTTCCTCCTTCTTAGTAATGACTTTCTTTGCATTTTTCAAGAAAATATTCCTAGTATCTTTCCATAGCTTATCTGGACTTCGATTCTTAGTGTTCAAGGCCTCAAACCTATTCCTGTGTTGGTTTTTAAATTCATGCTAGTTAGATTCAAGGTCAAATTTTGATTTATGTGGATATAATTTAACCTTCTTTAGTTTTAGTTTGAACTTGCATAGAAGTATCCGGTTCCACAGTCAGCACCTGAACTAGGTTTACTGATGATATTGAACTTCTCCAACGGTTCTTTCCATGGATGTAATCAATCTAATTACTACACATCCCATCAGGTGAAATCTATGTGCATACCCTGCATTTATGTTTTTTTATGAAAGGTATTTGCTATGAATAAAACACTGTACAAAATTCTATAATTCTATGTCCAGCCTTATTTCTGTCACCAAGTCCTTATTTTCTGACAACTGATCCTTCTTCCTAATTCCCAACATTTGTATTCTGTTGTTGTTGTTGTTATGTGCCGTCGAGTCGCTTGCGACTCATAGCAACCCTATGTACAACATCCCTAAACTCTGCTCTGTCCTGTGCCAATCGCACTGTCTCTGACACTCCCATCCCAATTACCCCAGTCACTGAATCAATCCACCTCATAAAGGGCCTTCCTCTCCTGCGCTGTCCCTCCACCCTCCCAAGCATGATGTCCTTCTCCAAGGACCAGTCTCTCCTCACAACACGTCCAAAGTATGTTAGACTGAGCCTCAGAATCCTTGCCTCCAAGGAGCCACCCGGTTTAACCCTTTCCAGGACAAATCTGTTTGTTTTCCTAGCAGTCCATGGTATTCTCAATACTCTTCTCCAGCATCACAGCTCAAAGGCATCAGTTCTCCTTCTATCCTCCTTGGTCATTGTCCAACTCTCTGATTCATAACAAGTGATTGTGAAGACCATGGCCTGTAGCAAACACACCTTAGTCTCCATAGAGACACCATTGCTCTTCAGTACTTTGGAGAGGTCCCTAACAGTAGACTTTCCCATGGCAATGCGCCTTTTAATTTCCTGGCTGCTGGTGCCAAGACTGTTGACTTTGGAGCTTAGTCACCCATTATTATTAAAGCATTGTGGTTACGTGTTCGATCAATTTCTAACTCCAAATGTTGATAGAAACCACCTATTTTTTCCCCTTTGACTCTGACTGTAGGCACATAAATTTGCATGATAGTGGTGTTACAGGCCTTCCTTGTATGCATATGGGTATTATCCTGTCATTCAAAACACTGTATTTTGAGTTAGATCTAGAAATGGCCTTTTTAACTATGAAGGCTACCCTATTTTTTCCTCACATTTTCATCTCCATTATAATAGATATGACCTAGTGATTAAAATTGTCCCATTTCAATCCATCTCATTTCACTAATACCCGGTATGCCAATATTTATGAGTTCCATTTCTTTCTTTACAATGTCCAGTTTTTCTACATTCATGGTTCTAACATTCCACATACCAATTGTTAATTTTTGTTACAACTGTTTCTCTTCTTTTGTGTTTCCCTAACCCTAACCCTAAGCCTAACCCTAACCCTAACCCTAACCCTAACCCTGACCCTAACCCTAACTTCAGTTGCCATACCTATTAGTCTTCTCTAAGTGGTGGTGTTCTGTACATAGGGTTATCAAAGGCCAGTTTTATTTCAGAAGCGGATGGCCAATTCTTCTTCATAGTCACTCTTTATTTGGATGTTCAGTATTAGAAGAATATCTGGCAGACAAGTACTTTAACCTAGAAGGTGAAAAATAGTTCCATTATGGAAATAACTAATACATTCAGTGCCTACCCACCCAAACACATGTGACTTGTCTCTACCCTTTCCCTGCTACCTCCCCATTCCTTTCTTCCTCAATCACCTCTCAATATGAACACCAGTCACTTCTGTGATATTTTTCACTACACAACTTCTACTGGTTTCTCATGCTGCAGTAGTATATCTATTGATATGCCCAGCATCTGGCTACATAGAGATTTTAGCTTAAATGAGCATAACAAGTATTTTTTTTTCTATCCAATTCACTGATTACCTATAGGAGAATGATTTCTTCTGTCTGATAATTGTGCATCCTAAATGATCTTTTGCATTCAAGTGTTGATACTTATTCATTAATACTAAATCAGTTGAGAGTGAAATTGCTGGTAAGGTAGTATCTGCATGTGCCATTCAGTGTTGACAGATTGCCTCCTTGTAATAGGACCGTGAAGTTGAGACAATGTGCTGTCAATTGACTTGGAAATAAAGATACTGAGTCAAAAAATTAATTAGAAAGTATCATATCTGTCTAGTTTTAGGATATGTGTGCATTTATGGATATCAAATATTCTTACATACTGTTGGAAACATTTCAGAAATGTATGTGTCTTGGCAAATATTAAACTGCTTCAGCTTTTGTTTTGCATGACAGCATATCTTAAAATCTTTCTAAACTAAATGTAACTTAAATGTCTGGGCACAGTACATACATCATGTATCTGCTTTCCTCAGTCACTATATGTGGAATAGAAATCAGAAATATTTTCACAAAACTCTGTTGTGTGCTTGTAGGTAAACTATTATATGTTTAAACACATAGGATTGAACACAATAGTCTCTCAAAGGTCAGATCTGGCTTGTAATTTTGCCATGCTGTTGAGAGAATTTTACCAGAATTATTTTTAAATGGCATTACCACTTTCTGTTATAACTTTATTAATAATGAAGGCACTGGATATGCTTCAAGAAAATAACTATGCCTACAATAATTACTTCCTGTTATAGTTATTTTGTGCATACAATAAAAACCTTCACAACTATTAGTGTATTCTAATTACTTTCAAGAATGTCTACTATTACCCCAGTTACCCCTACTACCCCAGTTGCTGTGTCAGTCAATCACATACAAGAACTTCTTCTCCTGTATTGTCCCTCAACACTTCCAAGCAATGTTTTCCTTCTGCAAGAATATCCTTCTCCTTCTTTGCAACGTGCCCAAAGAATGTGAGATGGAGCTTCAAAATTCTTGCTTCCAAAGTGGAATTTGCCTGATCTAGGCCATGTAAAGAACTCTTAAATCAGCGATGGGGTGTCTGTATTTAAATTCTAAGTCTATTGCTTTCTTGTTTTATAATCTTGGAAACTAATTTAATATCCCCTGTGTATCCTGTCCCCATACCATTTCAATCTCTATGTGGAACAAATCATTCAAGAGGCTGGGCTTTATGAGAAGGACTATGACATCAGAATTGGAGGATGACTAATCAACAACTTGCATTATGATGATGACATAGTCTTGCTTGCTGATACTGAAGAGGAGCTGAAGCATTTACTGCAGAATGCCAAGGACTATAGTCTTTAATACGGATTGAAGCTTAACATCATAAAACTGTTAGGCCGATTGGCAGTATCATGACAGATGGAAAATAGATTAAGAATTTCAACAAACTGAACTTGCTTGGGTCCACAATTAACACTCTTAGAATCACTTAAGAAATTGAAAGACAAACTGGATTAGGAAAGTCTGCTATCAGGGACTTCTCCACAGTGCTGATGTGCAAAAATATCAGTCTAGAGATTAAGGTGAGCTTGATCCAGGCCCTGGTCTCTGCAATTATTTGAGGTACATCAGAGAGCTAGACAATTAATAAGTATGACAGAAAAATAATTGATACTTTTGAGTGCTGGTGCTGGAGAAAAGTATTGAACATACCATGGACTGCCAAGACAACAAACCTGTCTGTCCTGCAGAGGATGAAACCAAGTTTCTCTTAGGAGGCAAGGATTTTGAAGCTACATCTTACATTTTTGGGCATGTTGCAAAGAAGGAGAAGGATTTCTTTGGAGAAGGAAATCATTGCTTAGAATAATTGAGGGACAACACAGGAGAGGAAGATCTTGGGTGTGATGGACTGACACAGTGACTGGGATAATAGGGGCAGGTGTGCCAGAGACAGTAAGATTGGCTCAGGATAGGATATGCTTCAGAGCTATTTTACATTGGGTCATTATGAGCTGCAGGTGACACAGCTACACATAATAATAACAACAATATGCAACATTTTTCCAGCTTCTTGGAAGCAAGGATAGTGAAGGTTTGCCTCTTACACTTTCCATATTCTGATAGAAAGGGCTATTCCTTTGAAACAGGATATCATGCTTGAAAAGGTGGAGGTTCAGTGAATGAAAAGAAAACACTTAATGAGGTAGATTGATACAATGGCTGAATCAATGGGCACAAATGTGCCGGAGATGATCAGGATGGGACAGAAAAGGATAAGATTCACATCTGTTGTTCATTGGGTTACTATGAATCATGCTCATTAACATCTAATAATAACAACAATGTAACTTTTTTGTTCTTAAATTTTAAATACTTTATATTTCACAAGTATTTTAAATAATAAAAAAGTGTAGAAAAGAACTTTGCAACTACATTTTGTAGCACAAATTAAAAATAATGATACTGTTAAACATAGAAGATTATAACTATTGGGAAAAGTACGAGTAATTTTTACTAAACAGCAGAGTTTTGCTGAAGTCAAGTTATCTGACTTTACCATTTTAAGTGTTGAGGGCAAATTATGTAATAATTTTGCGACTTAGTATTTGTAGTATATAAACTCTATTTATTTAACATACTGATAAGTGACATTTCTATTTAAACTGTGAGTAATTGTCAAAGAATAAAGCCAGTTCTATGCCTACAGCAACTCCAGACAATAAATTAATGATGTATCTATAACACTAGCATACAGACTATTAAAATCAGATAGATGGCTGCTTTTCTGAAACTCATCTAAAGCACTCTATAAAGGGATATAGCTTAGCCGAATAACATAAATCTCCTTCTACTGAAATCCTTTGTTCAAGTCAGTTGGCTTTTCTACTGGCTGTTAAACAACTCAATCTATAACTCATATCTATTCATATTGTTATGCTAGCTATATGGTTACTTTAAGATTGCAAAGTGAAAATGAATTTTTCCTAATATATACATACATACATACACACACACACACACACACACACATATATATATATATATATTCTGTAATAAGAAAAATAGTTTACTTGGCTATACTATTTTTTACATGATGTGAAACTTAGGCTTCTAATAAAAGCTTCACAAGTAATAGGGAGTTGTCATGATAGCACCACTCAATTGAGACTAAAGATACTTTTGCTTCATTTGTATGTGTTTTAAGCACCAAGAAATTTCCAAATAATACAAAATTGGAATCTCAATTTACCTCATATCAAAATATACAACGACATACATCATTAAAACAAAATTATTCACATGCTTGTTGTTACATGCAATCAGCTTGACTATGACACACAGCAATCTACTTCATAACAGATTTGAAATATGCCATCTCTTGCTCCATCATCATTGTCTCTGAATGTTTGAGCCCTTTGTTACAATGATTGTGTCATTCTATCTTGTGGGTTTTCATTTCTGGTATTCAAACTTTCATATACTTGCCTAGGAGTAAGAAGCTGCACTACAATCCCAAACAAATGTGTCTTGAATCCACCAGATGCTCTGCAATAGGAAGATGGACAAACTCTTCCTGTGTAATTAAACTGTCTCTGAAACCCACAGGAGGTCAGCTATGGGTCAGTTCTGACACAATTTTACCCAGCCACAATAATTATGTGGATTAAGAAACTTAGCTAGTGCTTATTCCAGATTTACATATTTAAACTTTTATCTCTTTCCATATTCTTGTGTGTAATTTTGGATAAGGATGGCTCCAGGTTATTATGATATGGGGGAAAAAAAAAACTCAACATCATATAAATGTGATGTTTACTAGTTATATGTCTGATATTGTTGTTGTTGTTATGTGCCATCGAGTCGTTTGCGACTCATAGCGACCCTATGCACAACAGCCCTAAACCCTGCTCTGTCTTGTGCCAATCGCATGGCCCCTGACACACGCATCCCGATTACCCCAGTCACAGAATAAATCCATCTCATAGAGGGTCTTCCCCTCCTGCGCTGTCCCTCCACCCTTCCAAGCATGATGTCCCTCTCCAAGGACCCGTCCCTCCTGGCAACATGTCCA
>NW_006400045.1:2156894-2158043 GCF_000299155.1 Elephantulus edwardii | reverse complement strand
GTTCTGTTGTGCATAGGGTTTTCAGAGGCCTGCTATTTCAGAAGTGGGTGGCCAATCCTTCTTCCTATATATCTGATATTAGTTGTCCAATATTTCTCTTTCTCATTTTTCCATCCATGAACCATTGAATAACCAATTTACTTACTGTTGTTTTTGTAATGTGCTGTTTGTTTACCTGTGACTCATAGTGACACTGTGCAATGGTTCTGAAGCCTATCATAACATGAGCAAATCTCACTATCTCTAACTCACCTGGCCCTATCACTCCAGTTCCTGGTTCAATCCATCTCATCCAAGGCTTTCCTCTCCTGCATTGTACCTCCACCCTTCCAAGCATGATGTCCTTCTCCAAGGACTGGTGCCTGCTGGCAACATACCTAAAATATGTGAGACAGAGCTTCAAAACTCTTATCTTCAGGGATAAAGTTGATTTCACCCTTTGCAGGACAGACCTATTTGTTGTTTTGATAGTCCATGATATGCTCTATGGGAAGCCAATACTAAATATTTGTAATAAACCAAATGATATCAGGTTGTGGGGGAAGCTCAGTTCAAACTAGAGTTCACCCTGAGGCACTATGTCAATCCTTAAGGTTTTACCAGATTCTTGCATTTGCTGACCCCTCCCTCTTGAGTCAAGGGGAAGGTTTTCAATAGAAAAATCTTGGCTTCATTTGAATTGAATTCTTTTTGTGATTTACTTCCTGATAATTTTTAATAATGATTCAGAGTAGTTGGAATAGGGGTCTTCAGCTGAGAACTACTCGCCCCCAGTTTTTTATGTTCTTTGTTCTATCTCATTCCTGGCTGTTGTCTCATTTTTTTTAATGTTGTCTCATTATTAATAATAATAAAAGTACTTTACCCTCGGTGACAGAAATGGAGCGGGAGAGAGAATGATCGAATTTTGCACAATTAATGACTTACTCATAGCAAATACATTTTTTAAGAGACATAAACGAAGGCTATATACCTGGATTTCACCTGATGGTATGTATAGGAATCAGACCGATTACATATGTGGAAAGAACCTCTTTGAGAAGCTCAATATCAGCTGTGAAAACTAGGCCAGGAGCTGACTGTGGAACAGACCACCAACTACTCATATGCAAATTCAAGCTAAAGCTGAGGAAAATTAAACCAAATCCA
>NW_006400045.1:2141664-2154979 GCF_000299155.1 Elephantulus edwardii | reverse complement strand
TGGGAGGGTGGAGGGACAGCGCAGGAGAGGAAGGCCCTCTATGAGTTGGATTAATTCAGTGACTAGGATAATTGGGATGGGAGTGTCAGAGACAGTGCAATTGGCACAGGACAGAGCCTGAGTTTAGGGCTGTTGTACATAGGGTCGCTATGAGTCGCAGGCGACTCGACAGCACATAACAACAACAACAGCACAACTTTACCCTCAGTCAGCAACAATTCTCAATACTCTTCTCAAGGTCCCCAACCCAAAGGCATCAATTCTTCTATCATCTTTATTTATTGCATAGCTCTCTCAAGTATATTGTAAGTAATTGTGGAGACCATGACCTGGATCAGTCTCACTTTAGTCTCTAGACTGATATTTTTGCACTTCAGCACTCTGGAGACTTTCTGACAGCATCATTTCCTAAACCAATTTGTCTTTTGATCTCTTGGCTGCTGGTTCCCAGAGTCTTTATTATGGAACCGAGTAAGCTGAAATTGTTAATAATCTCAATCTCTTCTCCATCTATCATGGTGCTACCAATTGGCCCTGTGGTGAGAATTTTTGTTTCTTTGATGTTGAGCTTCAATCTATATTGAAGACTACATTTCTTGACTATCTGTATAAGATACTTAAAATTTTTCTCAGTTTCAGCAAGCAAGATTGTATCGTCTGTATAACACAAGTTGTTGATTAGTCTTCCTCCAATCCTGATACCACATTCTTCCTCATGAAGCTCAGCTTCTAGAATGAGTTGTTCCATAGACAGATTGAAGAGAAATGGAGACAGGACACATCCCTGATGCACTCCTTTCCTGATTTTGAACAATGCAGTTCTTTCTTCCTCTGTTCTTATGACTGTGTTCTGGTCCAATTGTAGATTTTTCGTGAGCACAATCAGCTGTTCTGAGATACCCATTCTTCTCTACATTAGCCACAATTTGTTATAGTCCATACAGTCAAATGCCTTTGCATAGTCAACGAAACACATATAGACATTCTTCTAGAACTCTCTCCTTTCAGCTGAGATCCATCTGACATTTTAATTATGTCCCTAGTGCCACAGACTCTTCTAAACTGAGCTTGTACTTGTGGTAGTTCTTTATTGATTTACTGGTCCAGTCATTTTTGGATAATCTTTGCCAAGATTTTGCACTGTGTGAATTCAGTGGTATTGTTTGATAATTTCCACAATGTCAGATTAAACATTTTGGGAATGGGAGTAAATATGGATCTCTTTCAGTGATCAGGCCGGGTAGCTATCCTCCAGATTTCTTTGCAGAAATTGATGAACACTTCAAGAGCAGTATCTCTGTTGAAATATGTCAACACATATGTCAATGAGTATGCCGTCAATTCATAGGGCTTTGCTTTTGAAAATTCCTTCCTTTCCTCTGCTAACCCTTCACCTTTCCAAACATTATTTCCTTCTCCAAGAGTTGGCCCTTCCTGACAATATGCTCAAAATATATGAAATGGAGATTCAAAATCCTTGCCTCCCAAGAATAACATGATTTCATACTCTCTGGGAGAGATATGGTTGTTCTTTTGGCAGTCCATGTTATGCTCAATATTCTTCTCCCACACCACCAAAGGCATCAATTCTTCTTCTGTAGTCCTTATTAATTTTCCAGCACTCAGACACATAGTTAGCAATTGAGAAGACCATTAACTGCATCAGGAATACCTTAACTTGTAGACTGTTCTTTAGAACTCTGGAGAGGTCCGTGACAGCAGGTTTCCCCGATGCAATACACCTTTTGATTTCCTGACTAAGAGTGCTGGTGGTGTAGATTGTGTATCCAAGCAAGATAAAATTGTTCACATTAACCATTTTTTCCTTATAATGATACTGTCTATTGACCCAGTGGTAAGGATTTTTGTTTTCTTGGTATTGGGATGTAATCTGTGTTGAAGGCTGGAGTATATCATATTATGCAGTAAACACTTCGAGTCCTTCTCCATTTTGCAAGCAAGGTGGTGTCAACTGTGTAACTGCAGTTTGTTGATGAATCTTCCTGCAATCCTGATCTCACATTCTTCATAATGTCCAGCATTTAAAAGGATTTGTTCAGTATAGAGATTTTAGAAAGTATGGGGAAAGGCTACATCTCTAATGCACTCTTTTCTTGATTTCGAACCATATCATTTTCTCTTGCTTTATTTGGACAACTACGTGATCTAGGTATAGGTTTCATGTGCTCAAACTCAATGTTATGAAGGTTACAACTCTACTTTCAGAAATCTCCAAATTCACTTCTATACTGATGTCATTCTTAAACAAGATTGAAAAACAATTTCCAATTTTATCCAGAAAGGACATGTTGTTGTTGTTGTTGTTATGTGCCGTCGAGTCACTTGCGACTCATAGCAACCCTATGTACAACAGCGCTAAACTCTGCTCTGTCCTGTGCCAATTGCCCGGTCTTCGATGCACCCATACCAGTTACCCCAGTCACTGAATCAGTCCACCTCATGGAGGGCCTTCCCATCCTGTGCTGTACTTTCACTCTCCCAAGCATGATGTCCCTCTCCAAGGACTGGTCTCTTCTTACAACATGTCCAAATTATGTTAGACGGAGCCTCAGAATCCTTGCCTCCAAGGAGCCGCCAGGTTTGACCCTTTCCAGGATGAATCTGTTTGTTTTCCTAGCAGTCCATGGTACCCTCAATACTCTTCTCCAATTTACCTCTATCCTCCTTAGTCATTCTCCAACTCTCTGATGCATAACAAGTGATTGCAAAGACCATGGACCATATCAGACGCACTTTAGTCTCCAGAGATAAACCATTGCTCTTCAGTACTTTGGAGAGGTCCCTAACAGCAGACTTTCACATGGCAATATGTCTTTTAATTTCTTGGCTACTAGTGCCGAGAGTGTTGACTGTGGAGCCAAGCAAACTAAAGCTGTGTACAATCTCAATCTCTTCACCATCCACCCTGATGCTGCCAATTGGCCCAGTGGTAAGAATCTTTGTCTTCTTGACATTGAGCCTCAATCCATATTGGAGGCTGCATTCCTTGACCCTCTGCAGCAGGTGCTTCAGGTCTTTCTTAGTTTCAGCAAGCAGGGTTGTATCATCTGCATATCACAGGTTGTTGATAGATCTTCCAGCAATCTTGATCCCACATTCCTCCTCATAGAGCCCAGCCTCCCGAATAACCTGTTCCTGTATAATTAAGCAGTAATGAAAAGAAAAACAAATTAAGAGTTCATTATCCCTGACCTCAAAATTTACCCTACTCAAAATTTACCATCCACTGTCAACAAGACCGCATGGTTTTGATACAGCAACAGACACATAGATTAATGGAATAGAATAAGAACCTATAAATCAACTCAGCTGCCTATGGTTAATTGATAATTGGCAAGGAAATTAAATCAATAAAGTGGGGAAATGACAGATTCTTTGACAGATAGAGCAGGGAAAATAGGACATCGTCTGCACAAAATGGAAGCAAGATTCACACCTCACACCATCCACAAAAACAACTCAAGTTCCTACTGCAAACAATGAGTACAACCAGAACTCTAAAAGTTCATTAGAGAAAAACAGGAACAGATTAAAAGCCTTAACATATGGTATGACTAGAACTATCTTGTGCCATTCTCACTATCCCTGACATACCACAGCCCATTGTTACAGCCACTACAATATAGACTCAATTTATTGAGGGTCTTCCTCACTTTCTCTAACTCTCCACATTTATAAGGTTTTCCCCATGAGGTGTTTGCTGCAAAAGATCAATGACTATACTCCCCAATATGGATTGAAACTCAACATCAAGAAAACAAATACTCTCACCACTGGGCCAATTCATAGCTTCACGTTAGACAGAGAAGTGATTGAGATTATTAACCACTTCAGCTTGTTTGGTTACACAACCAACACTCTTGGTACCAGCAGTCAGAAAATCAAAAGACAAGTTGCATTGGGAAAGTCTGCTCTCAAGGACCTCTCTAATGTACTGAAGAGCAACAATATCAATCTCTGGACTAAGGCGCACCTCATACAGGCCGTGGTCTTTGCAATTACTTGCTATGCATCAGAGATCTGGACAATGACTAAGGATGCTAGAAGAATTGATGCCTTTGAGTTGTGGTGCTGGAGAGAGTGTTGAAAATACTGTGGACTGCCAGGAGAACAAATATATCTTTACTGAAGAGGGTGAAACCAAGCTGCTCCCCAGAGGCAGTCTGACATACTTTGGGCACATGACCAGGGACCAGTCCTTGGAGAGGGACATCACGCTTGGAAGGGTGAAGGGACAGTACAGGAAGGGAAGAGCCAGGATGAGATGGATTGACTCAGTGACTGGATAAATGGGATTACGTCTGTCGGAGACAAGGAGATTGGCTCAGGATAGGTCAGGCATCAGAGTTATTATACTTAGAGTTGCTATAAGTCACAGGTAATTTGAGGGCCCATAACAACAAGAAAAAACATGTGGATGATCTGGTGGCCTTCTGGTAAGGATTTGCCACGGTAACCTAAATCCATCAATTATTTCACAGGAGAAAATTACAGAATTTCTTCCTGTGAGATTTAACTGACTCTGAAAACACACTGGAAAATCAGCTATAGGTCAGTTTCAACTCAATGGTACACAAAAACATGCACAAAGTATGTGAGACAAAGCTTCACCATTTTCATCTCCAAAGAACACCTGGTTGTATTTCCTCCCAGAAATTTGTCTTTATTCTTTAGGCAGTTCATGAGATATTCTTTGCCAACAACACAACTTAGGGACATCTATTTTTTTGTCATTCTGATTCATTGTTCAACTTTAGGATGCATAGAAAGTAATAAAAAAAACACCATGGTTTTTATCAGGTACACGTTGGACTTTAACCTGATGTTGCTCATTAGCACTTTGGAGGTCTTTCATTTCAGATTGTCCTAATGCAACTTTAGATTTCTTGACTGCTTGCACCAAGGATTTTTATTAAGTATCCAAGTAAGATTAATTCTTTGAAAACTTCGGTCTTTTCTCCATCTATCATGATATTGCCTATTGTCCCAGTGTTGAGGAATTTTGTTTTCTTGGTGTTGAGAAGTAATCCATATTGAAATCTTTGATCTATTACAGTAAGAATTTCAAGTCCTCTTCACTTTCAGCAAGCGAGGTTCTATCATCTTCATAACACAGAATGTTGATGAGTGTTCCTCTAATCTTGATGCCACAGACTTCTTCACATAGTACTGCTTCTCTAATGATTTTCATATCCTCTGGATTAAATAGGTATGGAGCTAGGATACAGCTCTGGCACATACTTTTATTAATGTTAGGTTATTAGTCACAATTGATCTCTTAACCTAAGTGTATGTTTCATTGGAATTCTTATTATTCTCAATATTAGCTATAATTTGTTATGATTCACATAGTCAAATATCTTGTCATTGTCAATAATCACAGACCTACTTCTGGTATTGTCTGCTTTCAGTCAAGATGCATCTGACTTAAGTAATGATATAACTGGTACCATAGTCTCTTGTAAAAATCCTGTGTGAACTTCTGATAGTTATCTGTTGATGCACTATGATTCTATCCATTTATTAATAATTTTCAGTAAGATTTAACTTGCATGTGATATTAATGATATTGTTCAATAATTTCCACATTTTATTGGATCATATTGGCTCTTGTGCATAGGGTCGTTATGAGTCGCAAGTGGCTCGATGGCACATAATAACAACAACAACATTGGATCATTATTTATTTTTTTAAAATGTGAACAAATATGGATCTGTTTAGGTTGGTTGGCCTGGTAGCTGTCTTCCCTATTTTGTGGAAATCTGGTTAGCATGGTTAGCACATTAATATTTTGTAATATGTCAATTAGTATTCCCTCCATTACGGGGGGTCTTTGTTGTTTTTGTTGTTGGGTTTTGTTTGGTTCCTCGTACCCTCCCCCCACCCCAATGCTTTCAGTAGCTTGAACATCTTTTAGTATCACTGGTTCTTGATCAGGCCTTTAGTTCTTATGATCACTCTGAGTCGTGCACGGCTCGACAGCAATCAACAACACTAACACATACCATTGAGTCATAATCGGCTCAAAGCTAATCCTCCAGAAAGTTTTCAGAGACAGTAAATTACATGGGGCAAGTTTGATCATTGATCTTCCGCAGAGCAGGTGGTGGATTTGTGCTGCTTGCCTTTGGATTAGAGTATAACTCCTTACCCACTAGGCCATCAGAGCTCCTGATTTACTAGTGCAGAGGGAATCTTACATAAACTCAAGTTTGTAAAACACACAGTAGGTGCTCAGTAAAACTAATGACAATATAGTTTGCTTTTTTTCATTTTACTAGAGTGAAAGTCTACAAACAAAGTGGTTTGCTACTCAACCATTCATACACAGTTCGGTTTATGGCATTGAGTACACAATATCAGCATTGTAGCCATGTTATTCCGACTCTCATTTTGTTATTTTCATTTCCATTAATCTTTCTCTTCAACCCCATTCTCTATTCTGAGCTTCATCCCCAGGTAAATTTGGTCTTTCTGTGTCTATATGGTTGATTAATGTAAGGAGTAAGTGCCTATCAGGTTGTTACTATTCACCATATATGCCTGTCTGTTGCTGCTTGGTTGCAAACTACTGGAGCTAAGAGGGCATTATTTTCCAAATTAAAAGCGTAATTCAGGTCCATAGTCTTGATGGTTCTGTCAGTCTGTACTTGAATCTGTAAGCTTGTCATGTTTTGGGGTTTTTTTTTTATTTTTTGCTTTTTTTTACATTTGTTATACATAACCTTCCACCCTTTCCAGGATCTTCTACTGTGATCACTTTTTGAGTGATTAGTAGCTTGGCATTATTCACTTGGCCTGTTTCTAGTATTATGGAATTTGAAATCTATATGATCTTTGATATTCTATCAAGTTAGGGTTTTCTTTTGGTACCGTTTTTCTCCCCCATACATATAAACTTAAAAAATTGTGTGTGTGTCTAAAATAATATGACTGTTATCAATTAAAAGGCACAAAATGATGCAAATATTAAGAATAGGCTATATATTTCCAACATTGGGAAAAAACAGATGCAATTGTCAACTATCAAACAGGAAGACTTGTGATGGTCAGAAAATTATTTATGGGTACAGTTGGACTATTTCTAGAAGCAAATAGAGAAAAAGACACTGAAATCCTTCAGCTAGACTAGTTTAGATATTTTGTCTGAGATGAGAGTGCTAAATTTCTTTCTCTTCTCAATGTCACAAGCCACCACACACAACTCTAATAACGCCTAAATAAAAAAGTAGTATAATTATAACCTTACAGTAAGAAATGTCATAGACAGATAATTTTTACCACACAGATCACTTTACTCAACATGTTTTACAACTCTTCTGGATCTCTAGATTGTGTATTTTTTTTGTTTGTTTCAGAAAAAAATTTAAATGGAAATTGCTAGGAAAGTTCTCCAGGGAAACTAGTTGAATTGGCTCTTAAGGCTAGAAGTAAAGGGTAACAAAATATCCTTTAATTGCCCAAGACAATATGATGAATTGTAAATACAAAGTCTGCATTGAATGTTTCTTCTTCTCTAACCTGTGTTCTAGAATATGCTTTTTTACATGAACGTACAGCATTAGCCATTCATCATATTAATGTCTTTGCATTAACAGTGATTGTGCTGACCAGACATCAAACTCAAAACCAAAGCTTCCAATTAATTAACTTGTGAGTGTGAATTTCATCATTGAGCATAATCATATGATTGTCTGATTCAAAGTGGTCATTTTCAGTTATCTCAACTCAACTAATGTGTAAAATGGCAATCATTGAACATCCCATTTCATTTGTCCCAAATTTCAACTGTCTTAGGTTCATATCTGTCCATTATTTTCTAATTATTAAATGATTTTACAGCTGCTATACATGTAAGTCTGGAGATTAAGATATTCCTGATCCAGGCTATAGTCTTTTCAATTACATGCTATGCACCAGAAAACTGGACAATGACTAAGGATTACAGAAAGAGAATGTATTTGAGTTGTGGTATTGGAAAAGAGTATTGAATATACATGGACTTCAGGAAAACAAATACGTCCATTCTAACAAAGGTGAGACCAGGCTGCTTGTTAGAGGCAAATATTCTGAAGTTTTGTCTGAAATACATATTGCAAGAAGGGATCAGTCTTGGAGAAAAATGTCATGCTTTGGAGGTTGGAGGGACAGCACAAGAGAGGAAGATTCTCAAAGAGATGGATTGATTCAGTGATTGAGGTAATAGTGGTGGATGTGTCAGGGACAGTAAGATTGTCAGAGGATAGAGCAGGGTTTAGGACTGCTGTACATAGGGTTGCTATGAATTGCAGCAAACTCGATGGCACATAACAACAACAACTATCTTTCTATTCATACATCACACACACACACACACACACACACACACACACACATCCACACATCTTTTTTTTTGTTAAGTGCCATCAAGTCAGAATTAAACATAGCTGACCCACCAACAGATTATCAGCGGCAGTAAATCACGGGGGGTGAGGTAACCCGTATTCTCCCAGGGATCTACAGGTGGATTTGCACTGTGTGCCTTTGGGATTGCAGCACAGTTTCTTACCAATAGGCCATCAGAGCTCGCTATATCTTAGATTCCCAAAATGTGTAGTAGCATATCTGTATGTAAACTCCTCAAATTCTTCTTCATTTTAAGGGGAAGAGGTCTCCTTTCTTAAAACCTTTGTCACCTGAGCAAATGGATTTCTAGCCCAATCAGTATTGCTTCTCCTGGTTTACCTGAGTATGAAAAGGAATAGAAGTCTGAAAAATAGGAGCTAAGACATCAAGAAACATATGCTATATGTTGCATCTAATTAAGGAGCAAGGGGGAGAAGACAGAATTATAATCTGCAGCTATAGTGCCTTTTCATATTACACCACCACAGGTACAAGTATGAGAACAGCAGATTATAGTTTAAAAAAGTTGAAATGCACAAATTCTTTCTGGAAAAGAATGCTTAAGGATGCTCCAATTAATAGAAGAGACAAAAACAAGAATACAAAATAGTAGTTAAAACTAAAACAAACATACATTCCTCTCTTATAGAGGGATTTTTCTTTTGTTCCATCTCTGTACATGTTATAAAGCCATGTTGGGCTAGTAGGTAGGGGGTTACAATACCAATCCAAAGGCATGTGTCTTGAATCTACCAGTTGTTCTGCAGAAGAAAATGGACAACCTCTTATTCTGTGATTTACATCCTCTGAAAAACCCACTTGAGACTCAGATATGAGTTGCTACAGATTCAAAGACACAAAACCATAATTACATGCATGCTATTTTTTTATATTGCTACCATATTTTGAATGTTGTGATGCACTAAGTTGGTTTTTAAAAATGTCCTTCATTGGGGAGCTCTGGTGGCCTAGTGGCAAGAAGCTGCAACTACAATACCAGAGTTGCACGGTTCGAATCCACCAGATGCTCTGCTGGGGAAGGAGGGGCAATATCCTCCTGTACCAGTCAGATCTGATTTGACGGTACATGCACACAAAAATAATTAAAAAAAAAATGTCCTTCCTAGCAATTGGCTTTGAGTGTTGCCACATGGCTAGGTTATTGTTATTTTATATGATGTTAAGTCAGAACTGACTTATAGCTGACCTTCTGATGGTTTTTCAGGAGCTGTTAACAGCACAGGAGGAAACTGCTTATCTTCCCCTCACAAAGCAGTTTGTGTATTTGAATCAAGTGCCCTTGGGTTGTCAGCACAATTTCTTTCCCACCAGAGCTGGATTTTTGTTATATGAATTACAGTAATAATGTAGATCATATAAATAGGACTTTTGAGGTGTTGTTTTTGGTTGTTGTGGGCTATCAAGTCAGAACCAACTCAGAGGTGACTCTCAAGTAGGTTTTCAAAGGCAATAAATTACACTGGAAGAGGTTGTACAACCCTCTTCTTTGGAGCACTTGGTGGATTTAAGTCATGTGCCTTTGGGATTGCAGCACAGTTGTTAAGTGCTCAGTTTAACCATCCTGTCAGGCTTAAATTGAGCAAGTTCAGAGGCAGAAAATAGAAATTTCTCTACCATCAAGAAAAGTTGAACAGGGTGAAGTGAGTCATGTTGACCAAAGATTTCTGAGAACTAAGTACTTAAACCAGTAGCATCAGTATCAGTTGCAGCAAAATGATGAAGAACCAGAGATTTCCAAAAGACAGAGCAAACTGGAATGACTGCTTCTCAGAGCCTCAACTGAGAGTCTTCACAAAGGCTTATTTGAATTCTGAGGGAGTTCTGGTGGCCTAGTAGTAAGAAACTATGTTGCAATCTTGAAGATAGTTTTAGAAGGATGGGCAATCTGTGGAAACCTGCTGGAGGATGAGCTAAGGGCACTTTCAACTTGATCCACACAACAACAACATTGGAAGGCTGTGAAAAGAAGGACAAAAAGAACTTAATAATATTGTTCCAAAGCCTGGAGCCTAAATGTCAGAATGTCTTCGAGCATGTCTGATAGAATATTTGAATAAAGAATTGTATTCTGTTTCTAACCTGAATTAATTGTAGTCAATTATCACTTCAGAAGATCAAAGATCGCAGACTTCAATGTGGATTACATTTGTCTAAAGAGCAGAAAATGGGGCAGAAGGCACAGGGCTGTGAGTGTCTCTCTGAAAGAACCAGAAGGAGTTGAGAATAGCACAGCTCCTCACCACCACAAAATAGAAAGCAGATAAAGAGCCCTTAGCTCAGCCTCATGGTGCCTCTCGAGCTACACCAGTAGCAAGAGATTAATTTATTCATTGTTGACTCCCAGTTGTGATATTGAGAATGGGGTATATTAGGAAAGCAGGTTGGAAAGTGAAGGAGGCAAAGAATATCTCACAATACAAGTCCACATTTAGTTGAACAGTCCCGAGTTGCAAGGTATAATTTCTCAATTAGTCTAGGTTCTAGTTTCAGTTCAGCTGTCAAATCCAAATCATCCGGCAAAGTTTGCCTCAGAGTTGTTATAAGTTAGGCTCTACTTCAAGCATCTAGCAAGAACAGCAAAACCTTTTAACTGTGGCTTTTATCTCAGGGCTCCTCTGTTTACACCTCACCACAGTTTTTCCACAGCAATGCCAGTCTTTCTACCATCATCACCAAAGTCTTGCTACAGTCTCCCTCAAGTCTTGCTGATCATTAGGTGAAGCACTTTCTTATCTTAGTCCCACAGCTGTTGATAATTTGCAAGACCATGTGTCTATAGTTAAGGTTGTTGGAGACCAAAGGAGGCTAAATGTAATGGCTAAAATTAAGCTACATTTTGGGCTAACACCACACATCTCAATATTAAGGAAACAAAAATTCTCAGCATTAGGCCAATAGACAACATGAACGATGGAGAAAATATTGAAATTATTAAAGATTTAATCTTATTTTAACTCAAAACCAAACCCTTGATATCTGCAGTCAAGAAGTCAAAAGATATATTCTATTGGGAAAATCTCCTGTCAAGGATCTCTTCAAAGTATTAATTAGCAACAATACCAATTTAAATACTGCCTGATATAAGCTATGGTTAGTTTTCAATGACTACTATACATCTGAAATTTGGGCAATGAATAAGGATGGCAGAAGAAGAATCTATGCCAGTGAGGGAAGGTTTTGGAGAAAAGTACTGAATATCCTATAGACTGTAAAAAGAACAATCAAATATGTCTTGACAAAAGTGGAAACAGAGTGATTGGTAGAAGCACAGATAGGAAAACTTTATCTCACATACTTTGTGAACATTGCTGTTGTGATGTGTCATTAAATTGAGTATAACTCATAACAACCCTGTGAATAACAGTTATGAACTCTGTCTTATGTTTTGCCAACCTTACAATCTCTGAAACACTCAAACTCATTGCTGTAGTCCCTGTGTTAATCTAGTGGGTTAAGAATCTTTGTCTCTTTGGCTACCTTTCCAAGGATGGTATCCTCGAAGGAATAACTTTTCTAGTATCATGTTCAATGTATGTGAGATGAAGCTTCACCATCTTTGCTTCCAAAGAGCACTTGGGTTGCACCTTCTCCAAGACATGTTTTTTTGTCCTTTTGGCAGTCCATAGAATATTCAGTACTGTAACACCACAATTCAAAGGCATAAGAGTCAATCATTGGAAAAGGACATTATACTTAGAGAGATGGAGGGTCAGTGAAAGAGAAGAAGACACTCTACATGATGGTCTGACACAGTGACTGCAGCAGTGGGCTCAAGTACGCCACAAGATAGGATAGGTTTCAGATCTATTTTTCAGAGTGACTATGAATCATCTACTCCAGCTACTTGATAGAGTGGATTTGTTGTTGTTATATGCGATTGAGTCAGAATCAAGTTATAGTTAATCCTTCAGTAGGTTGTTAGAGTCTATAAATTTAATGAGAAGTGATTTCCCTCCTTTCTCTTAGGGAGCAGCTGGTAGATTTGAGCAATCTGCGTTTGGAATGATGATGCAACTCCTTACCCCCTATGTCACCAGAAGTCCCTAATAAGGTGCATAATTGTGAATATTTCCTTTGAGTACTGTGTAGACATTGCGATGGCTTACTGGACCAAGTAGCAGAACAGAGAGAATTCTACCACAGGCAGGAGAAGTTGGTGCTAAAATTGACAGAAGTAGATGCAGGAATCTGGGGACATCTTCACTTCTATAGATATCAGTGTTATGTTATGGATATTGTTGATGGGGCCACTTCTTTCTTGTGCAGTTATGGAGATCAAGCAAGGCAACTAAAACATTGCACTGTTTATATAGATATTGTGTCCTTTTTACTTATTTCTGGTCTTACATCAAGAGAATATATAAGAATGAAATGTATCCTACAAAAATACCTCATGTACAATCTTTGTTCAAGCTTCTACTGAATTCTTTTGCTACAAAGTCATATATGACACATGGTTTCCTCCTTCATGGCATTAAAGATTTAGGAAAGTAACAAACTTCTAACAGTCTCACTTGTCCAGCATCATATTTTATGTGTTTAGTAATTCCAATAACCTTGTGACAGGAGTTCTTCCTTTACCAATGAAACACAGAGAAAAAGAAATCAAACAACTCTCTCAGAGTTCTTCTTGATAAATCAGGATTCTTTCCATCATTCTTCAGTATATTGAGGGTATCTTCCTCTTTTTTCCTTACATTTTTTTCTTACTAATATTTTTATTTATTGGTGTCTATAATGCTTGACCAGTGAATGATCAGTAAAACAGAGAAAACCTCTCTGAGATGCACTGACACAGTGACTTCAATAGCAGGTTTAAGCACAGTAGAGACTGTGAGCATGGCACAGGGTAAGGTTCCATCAGCTTGTTATATAGGGTCACTAAGA
>NW_006400045.1:2138006-2140294 GCF_000299155.1 Elephantulus edwardii | reverse complement strand
AATATAGATCTCTTCCAGTCAGTTGGCCAATTGGTTGTTTTCCAGATTTCTTGGCACAGCTTGGTGAGCACTTCCAGGGCAACATCTGTTATCTGGAATACTTCAATTGGTATACCATCTATTCCTGGGGCCTTATTTTTTGCTATTTACTTCAAAGCAGCTTAAACTTCTTCCTTCATCACCATAGGCTCTTGCTCATATGTTATTTCTTTAAATTCCTCTGTATCAAGAGCAGAACGAGAAGGTAAATTTCTAATTATGTCATTTCAGGACTTCCTGATTTTAACAGATATCAAGCAAGCTCCAATTTCTCCAAGATTTATTTGTTTGTTCTTTTGGGAGTCCACTGGATGTTCAGAACTCTTCTACAACACCACAGTATGAAGACATCAATTCTTCTTCTGTTATCCTTATTCATTATTCAGCTCTCAGAAGCACAGCAAGTGATTAAAGAGACTATGGCCTAAATCAGGTGAACCTTGTACTCAAACTGACATCATAGTTCCTAAATAATTTGAAGAGGTCCATGACTACATACATTTTCAATAGAAAGTCTCCTAATATCTTGTTTGCTTGAAGAGTGTTTCATATGAAGAGTATTGATGTGGATACAAGTAAGATGAAAGTGTGGACAACTTCAATCTTTTCTTCTTTATCAGGATGTTGGCTATTGATCCAGTGGTAAGAATTTTTGTTTGCATGATGCTGAGATGCAATCCATTTTGAAGGCTTTATTCTTTGATTTTCTTCAGCAAGTCTCTCAAGTCCTCACTTTCAGCAAGGAAGTTTGTGTCATCTGCATAATGCAAGTTCTTGATAAGTCTTCCTCCAAACCTGATGCCACATTCCTCTTCACAGAGTTTTGCTTCTCAAATAATTTTCTCAGCATACAGATTGTATGAAGAGAGCATACAACCTTGATGGACTCCTTTCTTAATTTTAAATCATGCAGTAATTCCTTGTTCTGTTCACATAGTTGTCCCTTGGTCTAGATATAGGTTTCACACAAGCACAATTCAGTGTTCTGGAATTCCCATTCCTCTCAATGTCGGTGTTTATGTGCTTTCAAGTCACTTGTGACTCCAAGAGACTCTATGTACAGCAACTCTGAAGGCTGCCTTGTCCTGGGTCAGTCTAGCTGACTCTGACACACCTATCTCCATTGCCCTAGTTATTGTATCAGTCCATCTCATCTGGAGTATTCCTCTCCTGTGCTGTCCCTCTACTCTTCTGAGCATGGTGTCCTTTTCCAAAGATTGGTCCTTTTTGGCCACATGCCCAAAGAATGTGAGATGGATATTCAAAATCCCCACTTCCAAGGGAAACTTGGTTTCACCCTCTCAAAACCAGACCTATTTGTTTTCTTGGTGGCTAAGGGCATGCTCAAGACTCTTCTCCAGAACCACAACTTAAAGGCATCAATTCTTTTTCTGTCATCTTTAGTCATTTCACAGCTCTTTGATACAAATCAAGTAATCATGAATACCATGGATCAGGAGCATATTAGTCTCTAGTCTGACATCATAGCTTCTCAATACTATGGAAAGTTCCCTAAGAACAAATTTACCTAATGCAATCTGTCTTTTGATTTCTTGGCTGCTGCTGCCAAGAGTGATGATTGTGGAGACAAATTTATTGTGATCCACAAATGTTTTTGCCTTGTCAATAAAGCATAAATAGACATTCTTCTGGTATTCTTTACTTTCAGCCAGGATCCATCTGACATCAACAACAATATCCCTGGGTGGCAAGACTTCATCAAAATGCCGCTTGAACTTTTGCCAGTTTCCTAGCTATGTACTGTTCTAGCCATTTTTTAATGAGCTTTAGCAGCATTTTGCTTACATTTAATAGTCATGATATTGTTTGGTAATTTGTACATTCTACTGGATAACCTTTCTTGGCAATGAGAACACATATGGATTCTTCCAATCAGTCGTCCAGACAACTGTCCTCCAAATTTCTTGTCAGACTGGTGAGCACATCTTGGGCTGCATCTCTTAGTTGAAACATGTCTATCCTTATTCTATTGATTCCTGGAATCTTATTTTTGTCAATATCTTCAATGCACCTTCAACTTCTTCCTCCATTAACATTGACTCCTGTTCATGTGGTACTTTCAGACAATTTTTAGTATCAATCAATCTTTTCTTTCGTACAGTGACTATTCCCTCCATCTTCTTTTGAAACTCCCTTGATCATTCAAAATAATGTCCATACCATCCTTCAATATTGTTACTTAAGGCTTAAATTTAGTTTTCAGTTCTCTCAGCTTGAGAAATTCTGAG
>NW_006400045.1:2130076-2137241 GCF_000299155.1 Elephantulus edwardii | reverse complement strand
AATAACAGTCATATTAACTTGTATATATATTATGTGCCATCGAGTTGCTTTATGACTCATAGTGACCCTTTGTACAACAGCCCTGAAACTTGTGCCAACTTTACTGTCTCTGATGCACCCACCCTTATTATTCTAGTTACTGAATCAATCCAGCTCACCGATTGTTTTCCTCTATTTCTCCATCCCTCCATCCTTCCAAGAATGATGTCCCTCTCCAAAGACTGGTCCCTCCTTGCAACATGCTCAGTGTATGTCAGAAAAACTCTCAGAATCCTTGTCTGATTTCAGACTGTCTGAACAGTCTGATTTCACCCTGCTTAAGATGAACCCATTTGTTCTCTTGACAGTCCATTATATATTCAATACTCTTCTCCAGCACCACAGCTCAAAGGTATCAATTCTCTTTCTACCATCCCTAGTCGTTGTCCAGATTTCTGATGCATAGCAAGCAATTGCAAAGGCTGTGGCCTAGATCAGGCACACCTTAGTCTCCAGATTTATATCATTGCTCTTCAGTACTCTGGAGGGGTCATTGACAGCAGTCTTTCCCAATGCAATTTGTCTTTTGATTTTCTTCTGTTGGTTCCAAGAACATTAATTGTAAAGTGAAACAAACTAAAGTTGTTAACAAACTCAATCTCTTCACCATCTATCATAATGCTGCCACTTGGCCCAGTGGTGAGACCCTTTGTTTTCTTGATGTTGAACTTCAATCCATATTGAAGGTTGTAATCCTTGACAGTGCAGTAAGCACTTTCAGGCCCTCCTCAATTTCAGCATAATATTTTATTTTATTCTCAGAAAGATTTTTAATCTATTCTGAAATTTTAATGGTTATATTTATTGCATTCTTTTAGTGAATTTAGAATTAATTCTTTTCTAAAATGTGGAAAAGAGGATCTGTTTTTTCCATATCAGGTAAATTTTTTCTATCATTACAAAAATCTTTTTTAAAAAGTGAATATAATATCTAAAAAACCCCCATTATTTAAAAATACAAAATCTTAAAAAAATATTTAGGTTTCATTGTTACTAGTGATGTTACTTTTTCTACATATAAATTTTAATATTTTAGACTGAACCTGGAGAAAGGATGAAAGCCACACAAGTGTTGAGGACTTTCATTCATAGGGTTGCTATGAGTTGCCTGGGACTCAATGGCACTTAACAACAATAACACCAACATAGAGAGAGATCACTTGGCCTAGTGGAGAGAAAGTGATGCTATCAAGCCAAAGGTGGGTAACTTCTAATCCGCAGCCCTCAGGCCCGTTTTTCACTGTTTTTATTCAAACATTCTTATAGGTCGTATAGCCCTGGTGTGTCCACTTGCTGTACAGAGGTAACTTGTGGTTGCTGTGAAGCTGAACACTGTGACACTGATATGTCAAATGTGTTATTTGTTACCCATGGCGACAGTGTTTGGTGGAGCTCCTCGATTAAAATAAGCTTGGAAGCAAGAGTGCCATCCACTTTTGTAATAGCTTGTCTCTGGAGACCCTATGAACCTGGAGAAAGGATGAACGTTCATAAGTGTTGAGGACTGCTATGAGTTGCCTATGACTCTACGGTACTTAACAACAACAACAATCACTCTAATATCTGTTGTATGCACTGTATGTGAGTTAGAATTGACTCATAGTTGACCCTCCTTTATATTTTCAGACACTGTAAAGCAAATGAGAAGAGACTAACCATCTTTCCTCCACAGAGCAGTTGGTGATTTAAAACCATCTACCTTTGGGTTGACAGTGAAAGTCCTTATGCACTAGGCCCCAAAGCTCCCTACTAGCAGAGACTGTTGTGTTTTGATTTGCGGGTTTTTAATTTTTTTTTTGTTGGTTTGCATAAAAGTTTTGTATATATTGTTTTTCATTCTATTTTTCATTCATATCGTGTTTCACAGAATCATTCTCATGCATTATGTTTTAGAAAATTAGTCACCATTGGACCTTGCCCATCATTACCTGTCTTTTCTCCCAGATCCTTCTTTTACTTCTCCCCTCCCTCTACCCACTTAACTGTGTAACCTTGTGGTTTTGCTCCTACATTTTCTCACCCTCCACTCCCACCACTCCCTACCCCTTGAGTTCCCATATATGTTTTAATAGTTATCCTTCTATTTTTACAATAATACAAGAGCTTTTTATTATTTCTGACTTGCATTTTAACATCTTTGTTGTTTGTTTTGTTACATAATGTCAATTCAGAAACAACTCATAGTTGACTCTTTACCAGGTTTGTAGTCACAGTTAATCTCAAGGAGATATTTTCCCATTTTTCTCCCACAGAGAAGCTGGTGGATTTTAACAAGAATTTACCACTAAGCCACCAGAGCTCCCTATTATAATATATTGTTTTTTATTACCATTGAATCATGCACAATTCATAGCAATCTTATGTAGAATAGGCCTGAAGCCTTTCTTTAGTTATCCTCCTTTCTCCAAGTTCATAGAGTTTCCAGAGGCATGTGGTTTAGGAAGTGGATGCCACTCTTACTCCCAACCTGTCTTAAACTGGGAGCTCCACCAAACACTGTCCACCACTGATGTTGTTATGTGCTGTCCAGTTGCCTGCGACTCATAGCAACCGTATGTACAACAACCCTAAATTCTGCCCTATCCTGTGCCAGTCTTACCATCTCTGACACACCTGCCCCCACTACCCCAGTCACTGAAGCAATCCATCTCATTGAGGGTCTTCCTCTCTTCCGCTGTCCACCATAGGACAACAAAATTTTCCCATTAATTATATTTTTTAGACAGAAAAATGTCTATTCTTGTTGATATACTGTTCTAGAAACTTTTAATCATTTTACCAGGTTAAATTAATCCCCTTTAAAATATTATCTTGAATTAGATTATGTCTGTAACTTGATTTGGGAATTATTATCTTTTTTTTTAATTTTAAAGTAGTTTATTACTTGGATCACTCTTCCATTTATTATCAATCTACTATAATTTATATGTTCAGTACCTGTTTTGCCTGGTTCTTTAAATATGTTGAAAAACTAACACACATTTTTGCCTTTTCTTTTTAATTTTTTTATTATTATTATCATTAATTTGAATGAAAATTTACAGAGACTTTGGATTTCCATTCATTCATTTTTGCACTTTTCTCCCTGCCCATCCCTCCCGCTCCCAGTTCACTCTTCTCTTTGAAAAGTAAAATTCTTCCATTGTTATACAATCCCTCCCCCCAAGTCCACTCTACTATGCAGTCTTTGTTTTGGACTCTTGTCATGACAATAATACCTAATCATATGCAACTTTTAAACAGTTCTCTCCCTCATCTGTTTCAATGTAGTATACATTATTTATCCCATCTTTCTCGGCCTTTTCTTGAGAAACGTTTTTTATTCAAATGTGATACAAATGAGACTAAAGAAACAATTTTTGCTGACAATAAAAAATATATTTGAAAATAAAGTTCAAAAAATTATTTTGAAAGCTACAATTGAACTAATACTTACAAATAAATTTCTGATTACTCAGTTAATTGTTATAAAGTAAACAAATACTTGCCAATTTATTAGATTTTGTTCACATGAAACCTGAAAACTAAAATTAAAAAAAACTATTCTTGGACCTGGTAAGCATTCCATGCCTATATGTGGGTTTCAGCAATTGTAAATGAAGGGGAAAATACTACACAGACTAAGCTTCTTTTCATCCATAGGAAATTAGCTCTATGCCACTTTATCTATTCTGTTTCAAATAACTGTGCCGATCTATATGTAACTGGTGTGGGTTGTGTTTTTGTGGGTTTTTTTCCCCTGCAAAGAAACTAAATCAATAAAGAAAGAAAAGATAATCACTCACAGAATAGATTCTACTTCAGCTTTTAGATAGAATGATATTATCACCACGTCTAGTGATAATTTTAGCCTTTCTTCATAGAATGTAATATGTTGAAAATGTAGCCTCCAATTGAAATGCTTCTGATTACAGTGTACATATATCTATGTAATTCTGTGATCCACTATTATTTCTGTGAGTGTTCTCAAAAAACATTTTCTTTAAAGTTTTCATTTCTTTAGAGAACCTTGATTGATTTTCATAGATGGGTGTGTTTTGTTGGGGGGGGTTGTAGGGGTTTTTTGTTTGTTTTTTAGTATCTGCAAGATAAAAATTTCACACAATTGCTTAGCTTTATAGAAATTACTGAAATTATTTTATCAGCAATGTAATAATATCTAGTTGTGCCCTTATGTTTATTATTTTTCCCCAAATAAAGCTCTCATAAATATTATCTTCAAATGCCCAATTACTGTTATTGGAAACATCATTTAAAATGCATTCTCCTCTCTGAATCTAATGAAACATATTTTCCAAACATTACTAAAGAAAGTATTGAAGGTTTTGCCAAACTATTGGAAGGATATTCAGATGAATTTATTGTTATTTGTCTAGTTTCTAATCCATGTTGAATGAAATATATCTATTTACAATAAAACTTACTGTACTTGCTCTCTTCTACAAAAAATGTAATAAAGTAATGGTCAAACTGATTTTGATTTTTCATGTTGATAAAACCTAATTTTTTTTTTAATTTAGGTTGTTTCTTTTTCATTTCAATGAACATCTACAGAGATTTTGGGATTCCATTCATTCTTTTGCTTTTCAAGGAGAGGAGGAGGAAAACCTAATTTGATATAACGTCTTCAAGTTTAAAAAATGTCTTACAAAGAAGACACTTTCTTCGTCAGTGAGAGGGATGGAGTATGACAATATATTTTAACAAGGATGAGGACAAGATTAAGACATTATGAGAATTAAGCAAAACATAATTAACTTAGGAAGTGAAAGAGAAGAAATGTGAACTGAAGAGCTAGTAAAAGGTTACATCAGCAAGAAAACACCAAAGTATAACATAGTAAGAACTGCTAAAACAATACTAATTTATGGTGTTAGTTGTCAGTTATTGGAAGCAGGACTGCAAACATGCTTTTGGAAACTCTATGAACGTGGAGAAATGACAATAGTTAATAGAAAGGCTTCAGGTCTTTTGTTCATAAGGTTGCTATGAGTTGTGCTGGACTCGACAGCAATCAACAATAACAACAACAACGGTTGTAAATGATGTTCATTTTTATATTATTGTTGAGTCAGTTCGTAAACACTGTTGTCATTGTTATGTGCCATCGAGTTGTTTGCGACTCATAGTGACCCTATGTACAACAGCCCTAAACTCTGCTCTGCCCTGTGCCAATTGCACTGTCTCTAACACTCCCATCCCGATTACTCCAGTCACTGAATTAATCCACCTCATAGAGGGCTTTCCCCTCCTGTGCTGTCCCTCCACCCTCCCAAGCATGATGTCCCTCTGCAAGGACCGGTTCCTATAATCTTACTTATAGAACAAAACATTGTCAAGTTCTGTGTCATCTTCATGAAGGGCTTGTATCAACCCATCTAATGGAGAATTTTCTTCATTTGTGCTGAGACAGTAAGATGTGTTACATTGGGAAAATCCTAGGTCAAAGATCTCTCCAACATGATAAAAAGTAAGGATGTTAATTTACAGTCTAAGTTGTGCTTCAGCTGAATTATGGTATTGTCTATTGCTACTAAAAATTGGACAATGAATAAGAATGAAAGAAAAATATCATGGAATTGTGTTGGAGAAGAGTACTGAATAGCCAACGAGTAACCAAAAGAAAAATTCTGTCTTGGAAGAAGTGCCACCAAAGTGCTTCACACAGGCGATGATGGTAAAATTTCATTGTATATACTTTGAAAATTGTGGTGTCAAGTTTATATTGCTTAAAATAGCATTTCTAGTTACCAACTTTGACATTCATTATTGCTTTAGAGGTAATTAAAAATTTTGTTGTTGTTGTTGTTATGTGCCATTGAATCACCTGTGACTCATAGTGACACTATGTACAAGAGCCCTAAAACCTGCTCTATCCTGTTCCAATCTCACTGTCTCAGACACACGTAGGCCTATTACTCCAGTGAGAGGGTCAATCCACCTCAAAAGGTCTTCCTTACCTGTGCTGTCCCTCTGCCCTCCCAAGCATGACATCCCTCTCCAAGGACTGGTTCCACCTTGCAACATGTCCAATATATGTCAGACAAAGCTTCAGAATCTTTGCCTCCAAGGAGAAGCCTGATTTAACCCACTCCAGGATGAACCTGTTCATTTTCTTAGCAGTCCATGGTATATTCAATACACTTCTCCAACATCACAGCTCAAAGGCATAAATTTTCCTTTTATCCTCCCTAGCCATTGTCCAGCCTTCTGGTGCAAGCTATTGCAAGACCATAGCCTGTATCTAGCGCACCTTAGTCTCCAGAGTAACACCACTGCTCTCTAGTACTTTGGAGAGGTTCTTAACAGCAGACTTTCCCATGGCAATATACCTTTTAATTTCTTAGCTGCTGGGGCCAAGAGTGTTGTTGACTGTCGAGCCAAACATAGTAAAGCTGTTAACAGTATCTCTTCACCATCCATTATGATTCTGACAATTGGCCCAGTGGTAAGAATCTTTGTTTTCTTGATATTGAGCCTCAGTTCATATTGAAGACTGCATTCATTGACCTTATACAGCAACGGCTTCAGGTCTTCCTCAGTTTCAGCAAGCAGGGTTAGCATGTATATAAATTAATCATTATGGCATTGATTAGTTTTTCCCACCTCATCAACTTAATTGAGTAGATTTAGCAGTGGAGGTGGATATCTCACTATCAGCAGGAAACAGATGCAGAGAACACAGTGCATGTCCTTTGGAAGCAGAAAATACTGTGCTATTCAGACCAGGTTCTACAAAGAGCATAGCAGTTTCACCAGACAATCAGAAACCAACATGAGACAGCTCTGATTTTGGACTACTGCTTCATATTGCCAGAGTGGGGCCTTCACTCAAGCTAGCTGGAAAGCAGAGGAAAGGCACTATATTCTGCAGTAGTAAAGGAACTTTATAATATTGGTGTAAGCCATGAGATTGAGCGATTTAGGGTCTAAGAGTACAATTGAGAAGCTGCATGTACTTAGGCATTACATTCTATTGTAAACCTACAGTTTAATTATTTTACTTCTTAATAAATATCGTACTCTGTGTAAGTATGGACTGAGGCTCAATGTCAAGAAGACAAAGATTCTCATCACTGGACCAATCGGTAGCATCAGGATGGATGGTGAAGAGATTGAGATTGTT
>NW_006400045.1:2127199-2129541 GCF_000299155.1 Elephantulus edwardii | reverse complement strand
TAGTGCAGGGTTTAGGGCTGCTCCGAGGGTCGCTATGAGTCTCAAATGACTCGACAGCACATAACAACAACAACAACAACAATTCTGTGTATGGTTTTATGAGATCTAGGTGGTGATTGAATTGAATTTTAAACATAGTATAGCAGTGAGATTTATGTTGTATTTAGTAGAAGAAGGTAGAAGTATGTGGAAGATTATATTTGACCTTTTAAGAATTGGTTTTGTACTCTGAATGTTGTTTATGGAGACAGTTCTCTTTTGTGGAATTAGTAGAAATCCTTTTAAAAAAGACACTACTTGGAATAGGTGGAAAGAAGAGAAAAATAAGAAGACTCTCAACATGAGGGATTGACACTAGGACCATAACAATGAACTTGAGCATATCAGAAAGCATGAGAATTGTGCACTATAGAAAAAGAATAAAATATACTGTTCATAGCATCTTTGTGAGCTGTTGTCAATTTGATGACCCCTAACAATAACTCCAGACATTGGTCTTTCTAATGACATATCCAACACAAATATGCCATTTTGATGACAGATTCTCTTGGTATAACCAAGGTCTTTCCAATAAGGAATATGGTGCAGACACAAAGGTAGGCAATTTGAATCTGCTGGAGAGTCAGTTATAAGTCAATTCTTACTCAAAGGTACGTAACAATAACAATAAAACTTATTTTGACCCGTGTTATTATATTTTCAATTTTTCATATGTGTGTTTAAGGATGAGTGCAGAAATGACAAAATTAATGACAAAGTTAAGAATTCTGATCAATAGTTTAAAAGAATATTCCAAGAACTGTCCTATAGTCAAGGATGTCACCCAGATCCACTTAAACAAGACCTATTAATATAACTAACAGCAAATAGGAAGTGGAGGATTTCCATGATTGTCTGCTGTCTGAAATTGACAGCACATGTATTCAGAAGGAATTAATAGTAATTGGCGAAAAGCAGGGGTAGCATTATTAATCTCTGACAAAATAAATTTCAATACAAAACCATCACAAAGGACAAGGAAGGTCACTACATAATGTTTAAAGGGCCAATAGAACAAGAACACATAACAACAATAAATATCTATGCACCAAAGGAAAGACCTGAAAAATATATAAAACAAACATTTAAAAAAGTGGAAAAGAAAATAGACAACACTATTATAGTAAACTGGAGACTTCAATACACCTTCTTCTCCAAAGTGCATGGAACATTCTCCAGAATAGATCACATTTTAGGCCACAAGGCAAGCATCACTATGTTAAAAGACCATAGAAATAATTCAAAGCCTCTCCTCAGACTAAAACGCTACACAATTAGAAATTAATAACAAGAGGGTAAAGGAGAAAACAATCATACATTTGGAAGCTGAACAACACCTTGTTTGAACATGAATGGGTATTAGCAGAAACAAAAAAATGAAAAAGTTTCTGGAAACAAATGACAATGAAAACATCACTTGTCAAAATCACCGAGAAGCAGCAAAAGCAGTAATCAGAGGTAAATGTATAGCAATAAGTAAACACATCAATAGGTAGGGGGAAATGACCATTGACTTTCTTACCGATCATCTCCAACAAATTAAAAAAGAACAGCAAGAAAATCAACATCCTCTAAAAAAAAACCCCAAGATATAAAAATTAGATCAGAAATAAATTAAATAGAAAATGGAAAAACAATTGAAATCATCAACAAAACTAGGAGTTGGTTCTTTGAAAAGGTCAATAAACTCAACAAACCACTAGCAAAACTAGCAAAGGGAGAAAAAAGAAGACATAAATAATACAAATAAGAGATGAAACATCACAGCAGAACCAACTAAAATAAAAAGGCTAACATTGGAATATTATGAAAAACTATTCAAATATGAAAACCTAGAGGACATGGACAAAGACTTAGAAATTCACAGCCTACATAAAATGACAAAAAGCGAAATTGAACACCTGAACAGACCCATTAAAAAAAGAATAAATTGAAAAGGTAGTAAAACAACTTCCAGCCAAAAAAAGCCCTAGACAAGATGGTTTTACAAGTGAATTTCATCAAACATTCAGAGAATTGTCACCAATTCTACATAAACTATTCCAGAAAATAGAAAAAGCTGAAATTCTCACAGACTCATTCTATGAAGCAAACATATCTTTTATGCCAAAACCAGGTAAAGACACTACCAAAATAGAAAACCATAGGCCAATATTTTCCATAAATATAAATACAAAAATATTGAATAAAGCCCTGGTCAATAGAATTTAACAATGGGACTGTCCTTGGGGTTGGGGAGAGACTGAGTAAGATGGGTTCAATAATGTATACTGCACTGAAACAGAGGAGGGAGAAAACTGTTT
>NW_006400045.1:2121603-2126499 GCF_000299155.1 Elephantulus edwardii | reverse complement strand
TTGACAAAATCCAGCATCTTTTCCTGATTAAAACACTAAAAAATTAGGATTAGAGGGGAATTTCTTCAACATAGTAAAAAGTACACAAAACCCCTAGAACCAACATTGTTCTCAATGGAGAGAGGTTAAAGGCATTGCTTTTAAGAACAGGAATTAAGCAAGGATGCTCACTCTCACCTCTCTTATTCAATATTTTATTGGAAGTCTTAGCGATAACAATAAGACAAGAGAAGGAAATAAGAAGTATCCAAATTGGCAAAGAAGAGGTAAAATTACATCTCTATTTAGATGATATGACAGTAATACTTAGAAAGTATACTCAGCAAGAAAACTACTGGACATATTTGACCAATTCAGCAAAGTAGCAGGATACATGATCAACATACAAAAATTTCCCTACAGTTACAAAGAGAATACAGAGCTGGAGCTCAGAAAAACAATACCCTTCACAATAACTAATCACAAGATTAAATACTTGGGAATAAATCTAACCAAAAGCACAAAGGATCTATTAAAACAAAATTACAAAGCATTATTACAAGAAACAAAAAGAGACCTGGATAAACGTAAGAACATCCCTTGCTTGGTTTGTAGGCTGTGCGTACAAACCTAGGGCCCGAGGTCCTTGGTTATGTCACTATCGACTGAACCTTCTGTGGAATGGACCAAATTCACAGGGCTGTTGAAATGATGCTTGCCAGTCACTCTGGAGGAGGCAGCCCCTGCAGGGAGTGGAGGACCTACAGAGCATGTCCAGTGTGAGTCATTAGGTGGTGGAGCTGACCAGCAGCACAGACCTTCCATCTCTAGCATCGCTGCAGGGGCGACTTCCGGCACAAAGCCTGGGCGTCTTACATGGATGAGAGCCTCTTTGGTGGGCCTCCAAGTCCCTGGCCTGCTCCCCCGGACTTTGACCCTCCCTGGGTGGAATTGACCAACAGGACCCAGGACCATTGCAGGCCACTAGGGCCACTGAGAACTGTGAGAGCACTCCTCCCAGGGACAGGACCCCAGTTCTCATACCCAGGAGGAAGGACAAGTACAATTTGTTCGTCCACACTCCCTCTTACTGATATGAATCTGTTATTTTGGCCCCTGACCTGAAGCCGCTGGCTGGGAGTCCTCATGGATGGGAAAGACGATGCTGCGAAACTCCATGCTCTCTTCTGGACGCCCCCCAAGCCCCCACCACTCTCTGGGGCAGCCAGTCACCCTATCCCAGGGAAACCCTGATTTTACCCTTTCAGGCAGATCCCAAGGTGGCTGTGGGCTCCCAGTGGCCACCTCAGGCTTGGTCAGGCCCTCCAGATCCTCTGCCACAGGGGCATTCTGGGTCCCTTACTCACCTGAACAACCCCCGCACCCCTCACGCACCCACAGGTGCCCTCCATGTCAATGGGTCCCGGGATCCCAGGCCTTTCCCATTGGAGGTGACCTTCCAGAGCCCTCTGGTGACTCCTAGGGCTCAGTCCATCAGTGTGTCAGTGCCAGCCACTCCCCCTCCCCAATGCAGTAGGGCCCCCCAGAAACCAAAGCCCCCTTGGAAATGACCTTTCTACACTGGCTTTGCTCCTGGTGGTGAGGAGTAACAACACAGATAGGTATGGTGGCTTTAGAGGACAGCACTAGCAGGGCCTTCTCCTGCCTCAGGGACCCACCAGCACCTAAGCAGTCCCTGGGGATGGCCAGGAGGAAGCAGGTGTTCTGTGTCCCCTCATGCTGACAATTTGTAGTGGTTTCTTGCTCCGTAGCTTCCCCATGTGGCCATGGGCTGCTCTCCTGCTGTATCTGAGGCACACTCCCTATCAGTGCCAACCCAGAGCCCCCAGGGAAGGGCCCTGCCCAGCCACCCTGTCAGTAAACAGTGTGATTGCCAACCTCCACCAAAGGTTCCTTCCCCCAGTGCAAGCTCAGAGTCACTCTGCTGAGCCCTGAGGCCCCAGATACTCCTTGACCCCGGGTGGACATGAGGATGCAGGGAGAGCTGTTATGGGATGCAGGGAACAATAGTGTACTTTCATTGTTTTAAATCCCTGTCAAATCTGAAAAAAAAATAATCCCTTGTTCATGGTTGGGAAGACTCAATATTATGAAAATGAAAATACTGCCAAAGACAACTTACACGTTCAATGCAATCCCAACATAAATACCAATTCCATTCTTCAACCAAATGAAAAAGGCAATCTCCAATATCATTTGGAATGGAAAGAGGCCCCCAAAATACCAAAGCACTCCTTGAAAAGAGAAACAAGGTAGGAGACATCTCACTCCCTGACTTCTAATCCTACTACACTGCCCTGGTGGTCAAGAAAGTGTGGTATTGGTACAATGATAGACACATAGATCAATGGTATAGAATTTAGAACCCAGAAACCAGCCCATCTACCTATGGTTAACTGAATTTGGCAAGGAGATGAAATCAGTTAAGTGGAGAAATGATAGCCTTTATAACAGATGGTGTTGGCAAAACTGAAAATTATCTGTAGAAACTCAAACAAGATCCACTCACTCCTCACTCCATACACAGAAACCAACTAAAAGTGGATCAAAGACCTAGGACTATAAACCAAGAAATATAGACTTCATTAGAGAAAAGCCCTAATCCACAAAATAAACAGTGTTCCATGCATCCTGTAAAACCTACCACCAGGAGAGAATAAAATAGATGAATGGGACCTTCTAAGAATCAAATCCCTATGCACATCCAAAAACTTCTCCAACAAGGTTGTACAGGGAAACCACAGACAGGGGAAAATTTTTTGGTAATGACATGTCTGATAAAGGACTTACACCTAGGATTTATAAAATACTTGAGTACCACAAGTAGATAAAGGTGAACAACCCAATTGCAAAATTGGCACAGGATATGAAAAGACATTTCACCAAAGAAGACATTCAGATGGCCAACAAACACATGACGAGATGTTCAAAATCCCTAGCTGTAAGAGATGCAAATCAAAACAACTGTGAGATATCATCTCATCCCAATAAGAATAGTAAAATTTAACAGAATAGCAAACAACAAATGCTGGCGAGGTTGCGGAGAAACTGAAACTCTTGCTCACTGTTCATGGGAGTGTAAAATGGTGCAAGCATTATGGAAGGCAGTATGGCACTTTCTGAAGAAGTTGGAATTATAAATACCATTTGACTGAGCAGTTTCACTACTGGGAATATACCCTAAAGAAACAATAACTGCCACCCACACAGATATATGCACAATCATGTTTATTGCAACTTTGTTCACAGTAGCAAAGGGCTGGAAACAACCCACATGTCCATCAACAAATGAATGGCTAGAGGAGCTTTGGTATATTAACATAATGGAATAGTATGCTGCATTGGAAAGAAGGAACTTATGAAATATTCTACAAAATGGATGACTCTGGAGGGTGTGATGCTGAGGAAATATCTTAGTTACAAAGGAAAAATATTGTATATTGCCATTGTTGTAAAGTGAGTGTAACCTCAGAGTTTGGGCAAAATCGTTGTTGTTATGTGCTGTCGAGTTGCGTGTGCCTCATAGCGACCCTATGTACAACATCCCTAAACTCTGCTCTGTCCTGTGCCGATTGCACCGTCTCTGACACACCCATCCCGATTACCCCAATCACTCAATCAATCCACCTCGTAGGGGGTCTTTACCTTCTGTACTGTCTGTCCACCCTAGCAAGCATGATGTCCCTCTCCAAGAACCTGTCCCTCCTTGCAACATGTCCAAAGTACGTCAGACGGTGCCTTAGAATCCTTGCCTCCAAGGAGCAGCCCAGTTTGACCCTTTCCAGGATGAATCTATTTGTTTTCCTAGCAGTCAATACTCTTCTCCATCACCACAGCTCAAAGGCATCAATTCTCCTTCTTTCCTCCTTAGTCACTGTCCAACTCTCTGATGCATAACAAGTGATAGCAAAGACCATGGCCTATATCAGACGCACCTTAGTTTCCAAAGAGATACCATTGCTCTTCAGTACTTTGGAGAGGTCCCTAACAGCAGACTTTCCCATGGCAATAATTTTTTTTAATTTGCTTGCTACTGATGCTGAGAGTGTTGACTGTGGAGCCAAGCAAACTGAAGCTGTGAACAATCTCTCAATCTCTTCACTTTCCATGATGCTGCCAATTGGCCCAGTGGTGAGAATCTTTGTCTTCTTGACATTGAGCCTCAGTTCATATCGGAGGCTGCAGTACTGCATTGAAACAGATAAAGGAGAGAACTGTTTAGGAGAAATATATGGTTCAGTAAACTACATAGTGGAGTATACTAGGGAGGAGGTATTGTATAACAATGAAAGAATTATTATTTATTTTATTTTTACTTTTCAAAGAGAAAAGTGAATTGAGGGGAGGCAGGAAAGTGTGCAAAAATGAATGACTGGAAATCCAAAGTCTCTGTAAAGTTTCATCAAAATAAAAAAAAAATTAGAAGCAAAAAGGAAGAATTGGAAGTTTGTAAATACGGCCTTGTTAACAGAAGTGATTGCATGGTAGAATTTTGTACAATCATTGACATGTTCATTGCAAAGATCTTATAAAAAAAAGCACAAATAGGAACTAATCCTATAGGCTTCATCTTTATTTAATCAATAAACACATGTAAATAACTTTCTGGTATACCTTTCTTTGAGTAATGATGTCATTTGTTTCATGTCAGTTTCTGAATCTAGCTTTAATTTGTGATAGTTTTTATTCTCAATTTTCCACTGCAACCATCTTTAGATTATCTTCAACAGGACATTTAATTTTGTAATCTTTAATTTTTGCATTCTTTGGAATTTTTACCTTTCTTTGGAATGGACATAAATACCAACCTCTTCCAGTTATTTGGCCAGGTAGTTATTTTCCATATTTCTTGGCATAGATCAGCAAGTACCCCCAACAATGCAACAATTTATTGAT
>NW_006400045.1:2105329-2118988 GCF_000299155.1 Elephantulus edwardii | reverse complement strand
GCACAGAACAGAACAGAGTTTAGGGCTATTGTACATAAGGTCGCTATGAGTCGCAAGCGACTCGATGGCACGTAACAACAACAGCAACATATATAGATACAGATTTCACCAGATTTTATTTTATTTTTTTATGTACATGCGAGAGGTATCAACTGATTGATGTCATAGTTAGCTAATCTGATATTAAATTTTAATTGTTATTTTTATATATTGTTTTTATTATATATATAACTCTGGTAGCCTAATAGCAAGGAGCTGCACTGCAATCCCTAATGCATGCAGTTCTAATCCAGCTGCTCCATGGTGAGAAGGATTGACAAGCTCCTCTCATGCGATTAAATCCGCCTCTGAAAAACCCTGGTGAGTCAACTGTGGGTCAATTCTGACTCCTAAGATGAAATATTAGTTCATATGTGCATGAACACTTTGAAATTCCAACCTGGTGTAAATATTCTTTCTATCAGTGGAACTGTATAGCCTAGAATATAAATTATTTCTTTCTAATTATGATGCTAGAACAATCACAGAGAAGGAGACATTTATACATTATAAATGGGAGTAATTAGAATAAAAACTGTTTACAGATATCTAGCAGAACAAAGCTAATCACTATCAGGTTTTAAAATAATACATTGTTCTCTAGGAGCATTAAGTCAATGGTTCTAACCTCCAAGTATAGGTTTTGTCTAAGATCACTGGATTTTGCTTGGAGGTCTCTGGCCCTAGACGACAGTTTATCTTCCATATAAGACAACAACTGGGCTCCTTCAGCTTTGGACAACTCCATACTCTGTCTGTTTTAGAAGTGACTCCATCCTCTCAACTTTGGAGATCAGTTGTTTTAAAAGCAATGAATGTTAAGTTTCCAATAAGTATTAACCTATTTGTGGAGCTCGAGATTCAGTCACAATTTAAAAACAAAGACATTTATATAGTCTTCTCTTTATCCTTAGAAGTCATTGGGCCATCCATACCTATATTAATCTTCAGTCCAGTTTATGAGGAAGTTATCATTTAGTATATTAAATAACATTTCTTAGTATCACTGATAAACTGCTTAAATTGTTTTAGAGATTAGATGGTCTCCCTATAGAACCACCCACCTACAAATAGCAGTTAAAAGGTGTATGTGTGCTTGCACAGAAAATTAGTAGTATAGCGTCTAAATTTACAGCTTTAGCTAGAGTCTGATTTTCCCTTTTCTAAGAGTCAATTTTTCAAACTTAATGTCTGATAGCACTTTCCCCCTTATCACCTATTCCTAGCCCACCGAAAGAGATAATTTATAATGAAACAGAAACACTTACCCCATATTTTTAATCTTAGGAAATTTTTGGCTTTGAGTTTCTGGTGAACCTTGAAGCTTTATATCAAATAATTTCTTTTTGAAACTCAAGTTGTCATTATTTTAAGAGGGTTGCGGTAATTCAAAACAGATTAAATGAGCTTTAATTCTACTTATTATCTTAAATTTAAAAATTTTGTTTTATTTTATTGTTTTTATTATGTGCCATCAAGTTGCCTATAACTCATAGCAACCCTGTGTGCAATAGCTCTGAAGTCTGCCCTGTCCTAAGACAGTCTCACTTATTCCAACACACATACCCCCATTGCCCTAGTGACTGCATCAATCCATCTCAACTGGGTCTTCCTCTCCTGAAATGTCTCTCCACCCCTCTGAGCATGATATCCTTCTCCAAAAGTTGGTACCTCTTGGCCACATGCCTCAGATAGTAAAATACAGCTTCAAAAGCCTAGCCTCCAAGGAGAAACTTGGTTTCACTTTCTCCAAGACAGATCTATTTGTTTTCTTGACAGTCCATGGTATGTTCAAGACTTCTCCAACACCACAACTCAAAGGCATCAATTCTTTTTCTTCTATCATCCTTAGTCATTATCTAGCTCTCCGATGCATAGCAAGTAATTGCGAAGACCATGGACTGGATCAGGCATATCTTAGTCTTTAGTCTGACACCATTGCTTTTCAGTACTCCAGAAAGGTAATGCAACTCACCTTTTGATTTCCAGACTCCTGGTGCCAAGTGTTAACAACCTCAATCTCTCCTCCATCCACTATGGTTCTGTCAATTGGCCCAGTGGTATGAATCTTTGTCTTCTTGATGTTGTGCTTCAATCCATATTGAAGACTACAGTCCTTGACCTACTGGTACAAGCACTTCAGGTCCTCCTCAGTTTCAGCAAGCAAGGTTGTGTCATCTGTATAATGTAGGTTGTCAATGAGTCTCCTTCCAATCCTAATGCCACATTGTTCCTCATAAAGCGCTTCTTCCTGAATGATCTGTTCTGCCTATAGATTGAATAGTATGGGGTCAGAATATGAACCCAACACACTCCTTTTCTGAATTTGAACCATGCAGTGTTTCCCTTCACTGTTGTGAGGACTGCTTTCTGTCCCAAGTAAGGGTTTCACATAAGCACAATCAAGAGTTCAGGGATTCCCATTTTCCTCAAGGTTAACCATACTGCGGTGATCTTTGCATAGTCAATGAAATAGATAGATATCCCTCTGGTACCCTTTGATTACTTTGGATCAACACATTTGCCATCTCAGAAGACCACTTTAATTCTAAAATAGAGTTCTGGTGACTTAGTAGTAAGGACATTGCTGCTAGACCAAAGATACTTGGTTTAAATCTACCAGTCGCTTTATAGGAGTTAGATGGACAATCTCTTCTAATGCAATTAACTGCCTCTGAAAACCTACTGGAGGTTCATAATTTCTTATTCATGGTACATAACATAAAATATAGACAGGGGAAAATTGCAATATTTAGAGAAAATATTTGGTTCATTAGATTTAGCCTATTAACTTCATTTCCAGTAAAGAGTTTCTGTTATTTTTTCCTTAATTCCATTCACAATATTTTAAACTTATAATTCTAGTGGCATAGTGACAAGAAGCTTCACTGCAATCCTCAAGGAATGCAGCTCCACTCTGAGAGCAAAGTTTGGGCAAACTCTTCCTGTGCAATTAACTGTCTCTGAAAACCTGATAGTGGGTCAGCTATGAATAGGTTCTGACTTTTTGCATACTCAACAACAAGAACAACATTTTTAAATAGAAATTGCTGTTGATTGCCTTTGAGTTGAGCATGACTCATAGTGACTCTATGAACAAAAGACCTGAAGCCTTTCTTTAAATATTGATACTTATCAAAGTTCATAGAGTTTCCAGAGGCATAATGTTTAGGAAGTGGATGCAATAATTCTCTTTTCTTTCTGATGAACTATCAAGTTCATCCAAAACTTTAGAGCATTGAAGTTGTAGTATATTTTCTTTATTTCTCCTTTCTCATTAAATATTTAATGTTTGATATTAGATAAGAGGATGCTCTACCCATCCTGTATTTTCTAAAGTAAAAGGGTCAAACAGGAAAAAAATTAATTTACACTCAACTCATTGTTCTCAAGTTGGAAATTACTTATAGGTGATCTTCCACCAGGTTCTAAGATTGTAAACTACACAAGAGGAGATTCACCTTTCTTTTCTTATTGAGCTGCTTATGAATTCAAATAGTAAGAGAGGTGCAACTTTTGAGTTAGGGGTACAACTCCCTCCAGACTAGGACTACAGATCCCTCAATTTAGACAAGAAGTCTAGATTTATTTTTTCCCAATTGTGATTTAAGTGAAAGTAAATTGTGTTGATTTTTTCCCCAATGATTCATTCATGTGCTGACTGGATTTTAATTTTATTCAATAACATCAATTATTATACCCATTCATTCCATTTTATTTTTCCTTCATCATTTTTAATAAATTGCTTTTATCTATTAATTACTTTCTTATTTCCCTTCCCCTCGCTGATAATTATATTAGAATTATTCTCTAGAATGATGCATGTGAACTTTCTTATACTTTTCATAAGAATTACTTTACACATTATTTGTGGTACTCAACTCATATAATGTCTTCTGAACTCACCCATGTTAAGGATGTTTGATGAATTCATTATTAATTAATGTTGTCTAGTACTCCATTGTGTGAATTTGCCATATTTTTTCTATTCATTTGTTCACTGATGGACACTTGATTCGTTTCCATCTATTTGCTGTTGTGAATAATACTGCCAGAAACACAGGTGTGCAGAGATATGTTCCTATTACAACTCTTATTTCTTTAGTCTCTATACCGGAAAGCAACCAGTTTGAAAAGTAAAATGACTAGGTACAATGGCAATTTTTCCCTAAAAATTTTAAGCAATGAACAATACAGCTTTCACTTCCCTCTCCCCGTTTTGTTCTTGTTGTTGTTGTTGTTCTGTGTTGTAGAGTCGCTTGCGACTCATAGTGACATATGTACAACAGCCCTAATCTCTGCTCTGTCCTGTGCCAATGGCACTGTCTCTGACACTCGCATCCCGATTATCCCAGTCACTGAATCAATCCACCTCATAGAGAGCGTTCCCCTCCTGTGCTGCCCCTCCAGCCTCCCAAGCATGATGTCCTTCTCCAAGGACCAGTCTCTCCTCACAACATGTCCAAAGTATGTTAGACGAAGCCTCAGAATCCTTGCCTCCAAGGAACCACCCAGTTTAACCCTTTCCAGGACGAATCTGTTGTTTTCCTAGCAGTCCATGGTATTCTCAATACTCTTCTCCAGCACCAGTTTTGTTCTTAGTAACCTATTAAATTTGATTTGTAAGTTCACTCAACTGAATACTATGAAGAACTAAGATACAATGATTTTGTGAAATATTATACAACATGGGAGAGACTGGAGAGCATTAGGCTGAGTTAAATAATTTGATCATATAAGGACAGATATGTCCACCATTGTGAAAATAGGAGGATAACTGAGTATTGTATGTATAAACGTTCAAAAAGGGGAAAGAGAAGAGAAGAAATAGAGACAGAAAAAGGGAAGGGGAAAATCATTAATATAGCGGAGGTTAGTGGATCGAGGAGGGTGATGGAGTAGGAAAGATTACATGAAGACTTGAAGACCCAGGACATTAATAGGCTTAGATCAATAGTTTTACTTATGTTGTTTTTGTTAGGTGCAATTGAGTCAAGTATGACTCATAGTGATCCTATGAACAAAAGACCTAAACCCTGTTCTATCTGTGCTATTCTCACACTTTCTGACACACAAAGACCCATTGCATCAGTCACTGTGTCAATCCACCATATTGAAGGTTTTGCTCTCCATCGCTGACCCTCCACTATTCCCAGCATCAATTCCCTCAAAAAGAGTCCCTCCTAGCAACATGCCCAAAGTATGTGAGGCAAAGTTCCATCATTCTTTGCTCCAAAGAACACCCCAACTATACCCTGTCCAAGACGTATCTGTTTGTTCTATTGGCTGTCCTTGGCATCTTCAGTGCTCTTCTTCAGTAAAACTATGCAAAGGCATGGATTCTTTTTCTATTATCCTCATTCATTGTCCAACTCTTAGTTGAATAGCAAGCAAGTGATCAGAAATACTAAGTCCTGCTGCCCTCGGGCCTGGTGTGAGTATTATTTTTTCTAATAGAGTTATAAATGTGTGTGTAGGAATATCTGTAAGAAAATCAATTAAAAAGTACCAATAAAAATTCTAAAAAGAAAAATCCTTAATTCTATTGTAATATTGATATATTTAAGAAGTTGAAGTTTGTTGTAATATCCCTTCAGGTGAACTACACAATGCAGTGAAATAAGTTTGAAATTTCTAAATTTATTCACATGAATATTTCAGAAATGGTACTTAGATTTGTAGAAATTTCCCGATATTTATACCATGCTTGAATGAAATAAGATTTCAATAACTTTAGTAGATAAAAAAGATGTAGTCAAATAACCCTTGAAGGGTTGTAAAGCATCATATATACTATCAATAAAAATCTAGAACAAAGATTATGATAATAAAATATTTACAAGAAAGGAGACAATTATTCCAGGCAAATGTTAATAATTTGTTCTTCAATAATGATGCAAATTACATCATCATATTTAATTGTGTGATAATTGTGTAATTCTGAAGCATCTATGTAATTAAAAAGTTTCGAATTTGATTGTAAATAATAATAGCAACTTGATAGAAAACTTACTTTTTGCCTTATTTAAACAATATTGCATAGCGATTTTGAAATATTATTTTTTTAATTTAAGATACTTTAGCCCAAAATAATTTTGAATATTAGGGCAACTGAGACTTAATTTTGTAATTTATATGATATTGTTTAAGAGACTAGACTAAAAAGTTAAAAAATAGAACTCAAGACCCCAACTCATTGCCATCCAGTCAGAACCAACTCACAGTTGCCTCGTTAGCAGGTATTCAGAGGCTGTATATCACATGGAAGGAGATTGTCTATTTTTCTCCTGAGTCACGGGTGGATTTGTACAGCTAGAGAGAGAGAGAGAGAGAGATATCATCCTTGAGTTATCTGTGTAACTCAATAAAGACTATCCTACCAGAGTTCTTTGATTTAGTAGACCATTAATATCCTTTGGTATTTCTCTCTTTGTTCCAGTAGTCTGGGTTAAAGAAAATACCTGGAAATCACTGCTTTATTTTAATTTTTAGTATTTTTTTAGTAATAGGTTAAATGTTTATTTGAGGGACATTTTTATTGAGGAGAACATGTTTTTGTTGTTAAGTGCCATTGAGTCATAGATGACTCATAGTGACCCTATGAACTAAAGATGTGAACACTTGTATAACTTTCACCATTTCTCCAAGTTCACAGAGTTTCTGGAGGCAAGCTATTTTGAAAGTGTATGCCATTCCTGCTTCCAAGCTTGTTTTAGTCAGGGAGCTACACCAAACACTGTCCACCATGGGTACCCATTATCGCATTAAACACATCGGTGTCACAGTGTATAGCATCAAAAACCAGAAAGCTAATGCTGTGAACTGGATTGTGTCTCTAAAATTATGTGAAAACTTGGACATGACATAATCCTCAGAATTATTCAAACACACTTAATTTCCACAATTTTTACTTGTAAGATGTCTTGAAAATTATACCTATAATAAAATAATTTACTGTCAATGAGGTAATTCCCATTCATGGTGAACCTACAGAACAGAGTAGAACTGCCCAATAGGATTTCCAAATCTGCAAATCTTTACAGAAGTGAGTAGACTGTGCCATCTTTGTTCTAGCAGAGTAACTGGTAAATTCTAGCCACTGACAATTCTGTTACCAGTCTAATATCTTATCTACTGAATAACCTAAAAATTTATTATACATACTTGCCTTTTACAAATATTTTTCCTCCTGCAGATCTTTAAGAAACACATCGAAACCACCCAAACTTCCAATCACAATCAAACAGATTTAGAAAGTATGGTGCATTCTTATGAAGGGATACTATGCAGCACACAGGAGCAATGATTTTGAAAATTACCACCTGATTTGGGAAGGTCTGGATAGCATTACGTTAAGTGGATTAACCAAGTCTCATAAGGACAAATGCTATATAAGACCATTATTGTAGAAATAGAAAGATAGCTAGTAATAGGTGTATGAGGATCCAACTGAGGAAGTTGGAGCAGAGAGATGAGGATGAGCAGGGGGTTAATCATGTTGTTGTTGTTATGTGCTGTCGAGTCGTTTGTGACTCATCGTGACCCTATGCACTGTGGAGCCCAGCAAACTGAAGCTGTGAACAATTTCAATCTCTTCGCCATCCATCCTGACGCTGCCAGTTGGTCTAGTGGTGAGAATCTTTGTCTTCTTAACATTGAGCCTCCGTCCATACTGAAGGCTGCAGTCCTTGACCCTTCGCAGCAATTGCATGAGGTCCTCCTCAGTTTCAGCAAGCAGGGTTGTGTCATCTGCATAACGCAGATTGTTAATAGACCTTCCACCAATCCTGATGCCACAATTCTCCTCATAGAGCCCAGCCTCTCGGATAATCTGCTCTGCATACATGTTGAAAAGGTATGGAGACAGGATGCATCCCTGGCATACACCCTTCCCAATTTCGAACCACGGTTCAATAATAGCGAAGATATTAGCGAAGATAATAGTGAAGAGGCATATTGCAGGGTTAATCATAGGGTCACCAAATTTGAAGGGTAAAGGAGTGGTGGGTAAAGGAAATTGGAAAGATCTGGTGTGAGAAACAATGTATATAAACTTTCTAAGTAAACCAGTTTTATTTTTTAAAAAAAGGAACACTTTTCAAAGTTGAGTGGAATTTCTAATTAATGACCTATAGGTGGATATATGGGAAATATGTGTAGTTGGTGGCCTGTTCCACAATCAGCTCTTTGTCTAGTTTTCACAGCTGATATTGAGCTTCTCCAGCGGTTCTATCTGCAGATATAATCATCTGGTGAAATCCATGTGTATAACCTGTGCTTATGTTTCTTATAAAACGTATTTTCAGTGAATTAGTCCTTGATTGTGCAAAATTCAATCATTCTATCTCCAGCTTCATTTCTGTCACCAAGTCCATGTTTTCCAACTACTAAATCTTCTTGTCACCAACTTTTCCATTCCAGTCACCCATTATTATCAATGCATTTTGATTGATTTTCAATCGATTTCCGACAGTAAAAGTTGGTAGAAATCATCTATTCCCTCTTCTTTGACTCTGGTTGTTAGTGTATAAATCTCAATGATAGTGGTATTTACTGGACTTCTTTGAATGGGTATGGATATTATCATGTCATTCACGTTCACTGTTAGAAGAATATCTGACAGACAAGCATTTTTACCTGTCAGATGAAAGATACTTCCCTTAGAGAAATAACCAGTACATTCTCTTCTCACCCATCCCAAGCACGTGTGACTTGTCTCTAACCTTTCCCTGCTACATATCCATACCTTTCAAACCTGGCTACCTGGTCAAAACCTCCCTTCTTCAGCCACCTCTTAATATGATCACCAGTCACTTTTTTGATGCCTTGTACTACGCACTGCAACTGGTCTCTCATACTGTTGTTCATCTCTTATTTAAGAGGATGGAAGTCCAAATCACATGTACCAACTTCAGAGAAATATTTTTGCTTGAAGCCATACTGAGGGAAGATCCTGGCCCCAGAACTTTTGCTAAATTCCATGACTTACTGTCTCTGTTTACAAATCTGACACAATGTTATAATTCTAAGGTCTGGACAGGTCTCTTCTAGATCTGATACTGTGGTGGTGACTATTTGGCCCAAGGGCTGAAGGCCTAGGGACCCTAAGAGGAGTTGAGATTGAAGATACCCTTTCCCAAAAGAGGATATTAAGGTAGCCTTATGGGAGAAAGGGGTTATCTTATCAAGGTGATTAGAGAGAGCTCTCAGAGCCTGCATTGTGTGACTCCATGGTAGGTGAAATATGAGAAGCATGAATGTAGAAAAACTGGATATTGTAAAGAGATAAATTAAATGCATAAATACTTACATATTGGGTATTAGCCAATTGAGATGGATTGTCATGGGACATTTTGAATCCCACGATCATATGAGATAAAAAGGTAAGAAAAAATGGTGTGAGTTTCATAGTTATAAAGGACATTTATATATTCATCTTTAAATACAATAATGTGAGTTACAGGGTAATATCCAGACACATACAAGGACCTGTTGTTAATAATCCTATCATTAAAATTTTTGCACCTACAATAGAGCCAAAGAGGAGGACATAGATGATTTCTATCAACTCTTGCATGCATAAATTTATCAAACACATAATCAAGATGCATAACTAATAATGGATGATTGGAATGCAAAAATTGGGAATCAAGAAGAAGGATTAGTAGTCAGAAAATATGGACTTTGTGACAGAAATGAGACTGGGTATATAATAATAGAATTCTGTACAATCAATGATGTATTCATAGCAAGTACCTTATATAAGAAATATAAACACAGGTTATCCACATGGATTTCACCTTTTGGCATGCATAGGAATCAGATTGATTACATTTGCGGAAGGAACTACTGGAGAAGTTCAATATCATCAGTAAAAACAAGACCAAGTGCTGATTGTGGAAGAAAACTATCAACTGCTCATACAAAAGTTCAAATTAAAACTAAAGAAGGTTAATCATATCCACAGTAATAAAAGTTTGAACTTGAGTCTCTCTACCATGGATTTAAAAACCAACTCAGAAATAGGTTTCAGGCTTTAATAACTAATGAACAAAGGCTGTATAAAATGTGGGAAGAGATCAAGACTATCGTTCATGAAGAATGCATAAAGTCATTACAAAGAAGGAAGGAGAAAAGATGAAAATAGGTGTCAGAAGAGACTCTGAAAATTGCTGAAAAGCCAAAGCAAAGGGAAGAAATCAAGAAGTTAAGGTGCCGAATAGAAGATTTCAAAATGCTGCTACTCAGGAAAACAAGTCATAATATTATAAAGGAATATGCAAGGACCTGGAATTGGAAAATCAAAAGGGCCGAACTTGCTCAGCGTTTCTTAAGTTGAAAGAACTAAAGAATAAGTTCAAGCCATGAGTTGCAATGCTTAAGGATGCTATCAGCAGAATATTGAATGATTCAAGAAGCATTAAAAGTAGATGGAAGGAGTATACAGAATCATTGTACAAAAAGTACTGGCTGACAGAGAAGAATTTCAAGAAACAAAATCTGAGCAAGAGGCAATGGCGATAAAGGAGCAACACCAGGCTGTTCTGAAGGACTTTGTAAAAAATAAAGCCCCAGGAATTGATGGAATACCAACTGATATATTTCAGCAATCAGATGCTGCCGTGCATGTGCTCACCAAGTTGTGCCAAGAAATCTGGAGGACAACTATTTGGCCAACTGACTGTAAGAGAACCATATGTATTCTCATCCCAAAAAAAGGTGACTCCATGGAGAGCAGGAGTTATCGAACAATATCAGCAGTCAGGAAATCAAAAGACAAATTGCATTGGGAAACGTTATTTGTCATGGACCTCTCCAGAGTACTGAAGAGCATCGATGTCAGTCTAGATACAAAAGTGTGCCTAATCCAGGCCATGGTCTTCTCAGTTACTTGTTATGCTTCAGAGAATGTAACAATGACTACGAATGAGAGAAGAATAATAGATGACTTCAAGTTGTGCTGCTGTAGAAGAGTCTTGAACATACCATGGATGGCCAAGAAAACAAATAGGTCTGTCTTGGAGAGGGTGAAATAAAATCTCTCCTTGGATGCCAGGATTTTGAAGTTCTGCCTCACTTTGGGCATGTAAGCAGGAAAGATCAATCCTTGGAAAAGGACATCATGCTTCGAAGTGTGATGGACAGCACAGGAGTGGAAGACCCTGTATGAGATGGATTGATACAGATACTGAGGCTATGAGGATTGTGGTGCGTTGGAATTAGTGAGACAAGCTCAGGACAAGGTAGGATTCGGATCTGCTGTACATGTCTCTATACTACATTGCAGGTAACTCAATGGTACATAACACAATAAAATACAATGATAAGTCTGGAAGCAGGAGTGGCATCCACTTTCTAAACAGTATGCCTCTGGAAATTCTATGAACATTGATAAATGTCAATAGTTGTAGAAGGACTTCAGGTGTTTTGTTCATAGTGTCACTATCAGTCGTGCTCAACTTGAAGACAATCGTCAACAACAACATATTAAATGGAACACAGAAATGTGGTGAACCTCTACAAAGGACCCCAAGTCCATGGTTCTTAATTTTGATGACTTTCTTAGATACTCAATTATAATATTGAGTTACTGATTGTTGAACTACTTATTTGTTGAAATACTATATCAATAATTATGTGAAATACACTATTATAAATATTACTCATAACTCATGTAGTTCACTACTCATTACTTCTTTCTTTTGAGCTTAAGCTGATAATTGTTTGACTCTCACCAAACTTTACCAGTCTCTCAAATCAGTTGAATTCTCACCTGCTTGACAAAGTTATCAGAGGTGTCAGGACCACTCTTTGAGCTTCTAGCAGGAGTGCTGACCATTAGAAGTGGGAAAATCACATGGTCATAGATTTCAATAGACAGAGGGAAAGGATAAAGGATTTGGAGGATTTGGGAAAGATCCAGTGGAGAACTGAAAGGGCAAGGTAATAGTTGCACAGATCAATGTTTATTTGTTTTATAAAATACAATGTATGGGAATGATTGTATGAAACACAGAGTTAAATGAAGGAATGTATGAAACACAATATAAATGGATGAAGAACAATGTCCACAAATTTTGTGTGCAAACAAATGTAAATTTTAAAAAAATGAAAATAATTAGATATAGTTATCTAATACTTCTATTAGTATTTTAATTTTTGTGTACATTTTCTGATTCTGCAAATAAATGAAGCTCTGTAAGGAAAGTTCATTTCAATAATATATTATTCATTGCTCAAAATGTTGAATTAGTAATTAACTGTCAAGAACTTTATCTCATTTGTATCTACAATCAATACCTTTGGTACCAGCAGTCAGGAGATCAGGAAATATATTACAATGGGAAAGTCTGCAGTCAGGGTTTTATCCAAATTATTAAAAGCAGTAATGTCAGTTTGAAGACTAAGATACACCAAATTCAGGCCATGATCTTTTCAATTCCTTCCTATGCATCTAAGAGATGGACAATGGATAAGACTGACAGAGAAATATTGATGCTTTCGAGCTGTGGTGTTGGAAAACAGTACTAACAATCCTATGGGCAGCAAAGAGAACAGATAAGTCTTGTGAAAGTACAGCCAGAGTGTTCCTTGGAGGCAATAATGAGAAGTCTTCATCTCACTAATTTTGGGCATGTTGCGAAGAGAGGCTATTCCTTGCCAAGAACCATCACTCTTGAAAAGGTGTAGAGTCAGCACAAGAGAGGAAGATCCTCAAAGGAATGAAATGACACAATGACTTCAGCAATAGGCTCAAATGTGTCAAAGATGATGATGATGGCAGGAATGTGATAGGCTTCAGATCTGTTATTCATAGTGTTACTAAGAGTCATAATCCATTTGAAAACCTATAATAACAGTAAGTCTTCTTTACCCTAAACATTCCAGTATAAACTAGCACAATTGTATTGATCTAGAAAATAACAAGTGCTATAAATCTCAGGCTTACAAAATCTTAAAAATTTCTGATTTTAGAAACAAATAAAAAACAAAGTTATTTCTTTTCATTTAAAACAATGGCTTATATCTAGAGGATTTGGGGACTGGATGATTTTAAACAGTAGTGGGGGGAAAAAAACCCAACCAAATAAATGATGATTTTAAAAAAAATATAAATTTTACCCTTTTAGTTTCTTAATTAAGATATTGTTTGAATATGTAGCTGGAAAACTGTGCTTTTAGAACTTAGTTTTCCACAATTATCTTGAATTGAGTTGATCATTTTTGCATAAATGTAGGTGAGAAATATCCTTGAGGAAAATCTCCATTGATAATAATTCTATTTGAAATTAATTGAGGGTATCTTACTATTTCATTTCTTATTATTTCCAACAGCACACAGTGGGTACTTAGTTAAATTGACAGACCAGACACAGAAAGAAAATATTTCCCACAGAAAATGTACATAAATAAAAGTCAAGAAAAATCTGACCCAGCTATAGGAGATACACTCAACTTTTTTGGTGTATATCTATCTATCTATATCTATCTATATCTATATCTATAACTATATCTGTATCTATATCTGTATCTGTATCTATATCTATATCATCTATATCATCTCTATCAAGTCTATCATCTCTATCTCTATCTATCATCTATATCTATATCTATATCTAT
>NW_006400045.1:2100329-2104628 GCF_000299155.1 Elephantulus edwardii | reverse complement strand
TTCTATTTCTTTATGTATATTCTAATGCTTTAAAATCAAGATTTCAGGAGCCTGTGTTTTGGGTTTGGGTTTTTAGCTCAACAGAAAACTTGTGAAACTAAGACTAGCCTTTTCAAGCCTTATTTATTCCTATTTCTTCTCTCTCTCCCTCTTCTCATCTTAAAAGGGCTTTTGATGTATTTATGACTGTACCTTTTGAAATCTATGAAGTCAGGTAATTAATAGAGAACTGAATGAATAAATAAATAGTAAAGTTCCAGGAAGTCTGAGTTATATTGTCATTTGTCTGCTTTCCCCTTGGACAAACAGAATTATGGCAGCAGATACAAAGACAATTAGCTTTGAAAACTCTGGCGTACAAGAAGTCCCCATATAATTGCTTGGAATAAGGAATAGTGTGTATTAAAAAGCTTTGTAAGTATTCACCACCATCTGCTCCTATCAAGACTGTCAGTTCTGCATCAGTCCCCCTCTCTCTTCCACCCATCTTCTACACACTATGAGGGTGTCCTGTTTTATCCTTGGAACAGCCATCATCTGGCAGCTTTTTTAACATATGTGCAGCCAGTATTGCCACTTTTAAGCAACCAGCTCATCAACATAGAACCTTCTCAAAATGAGGGAGGGGAATCCCCTACATAACTTTTATATGGGGGAATTTTGCAATACAATGAGCCTTTTCATGTTTTCTTAAAATAAGAATGTCTCATTCTGCTCAGTCCTAAAATCTATACCTTATTACATCCATGTGCTTAGGGTGTTGGTGCTTGGAACGTGAAGAATTACGGCAGCTGCGGACACTTTTCACAGCGGGTCTCACTTAAACCTGGCACTTCGATTTTTTTAAACATTAAATATTTTACACACTTACCACATAGATCACCTGAAACTTAAAAAATATTTTTTAAGTAATGTCTACACAGTCAAATGGGGTATATGTTATGTTTTTCATTTTTCTGAAGGATGACAGATGGGTAAGAAAAGACAATATGAGAAGTATGGGTCTCTGCCATATTTTCATATTTGAAGATTGCGTGAAAGCTAATTTTGTGGCTGGCCTTGGAATAAAGAATGAAGACCCAACCACTGTGTTTTGGAATAAAAATGTACTATCTGGAATGTCTGCCTGAAAAAAACAAACAAACAACAAAAAAAAAACCACCACAAAACTATTACTGTATGCAGCACAAAGGAAGAGAGTCACTGATTTAGATGGTGTTAAATGATATGAAAAAAAGTGTGAGCTTCCTCTACACATTACTCCAAGAACAGAAGGCTGATGGATATGCTCTCCATCCACATTTTTCTGAAGCCAACTGGAAGATTTTGTTGTTTTGTAAGGTGTTAGAGTAAACTGTTATCTCATGATTATGGAAGATTTCTAACATATGTTATTATTGGTCAGAAGAAGATCATTTGGACAAAGAAAAGCTATTCGACAGATTGCTTATTAATTTGTTTAAAGTTTACTTTTTAAAAATCTTTTAGCCTAGGTATGCATTGCCTGATATTCAGACTATAAGATGTTATGTGATTTGGACATAGTATAACACAGTATTAAAACTTTAGAAAAGCCCACTTTTGTTTGCTCTTGTCACTGTTGTCAATGCAGTAGAGACTGATAGCAATAATGGGTGCAAGGTAAATGGTGGTATTGAGAGTGGAATAAGAGGAAGTAAGCAAGGAGAGAGTAACAAATGTTGAATTTTGCCTGCTATTCTGATTACTGGAATAGCATGACCCACCTGAACAGCAGAGTCACCGACTTTCCTGCCTATCAGCTACTCAACAAATGCCAGAGAGCCTGTGCCCAAAGTTTCCTGTCTGTATTTCACCTCTGATTCTGTTTAAAGGGCCTTTAAAACCATTATTGTTGTTGTTATAATTTTTATGTGCCTTGAGTTGACTATGACTCATAGTGACCATGTCTCTGAACCTTGCCCTATATCCTGAGGCAACCTCATCATTTCTGACACACCTGACTCCATTGCCACAGTCACTGGATGTTCCTTTCCTGTGCTGACCTTCTATCCCTCCAAGTTTAATATCCTCCTTCCAGGACTGATCCCTCCTGACACATAATAAAATATGTAAGACATAATTTCAAAATCTTTGCATCCAGGGTTCCACTTCCTTTTACCTGGACCGACTTGTTTGCTCTTTTGACAGTCTATGATATGTTCAATACTCTTCTCTAGCACTACAACTCAAAAGGTATGCATTCTTCTTCTGTAATTCTTAGTCATTGTCTAAGTTACATAGATAGCAATTGAAAAGACCATAGCTTGGATCCAGCACATCTTATTCTTTAGACTGTACTTTAACACTCCGTAGAGGTCCTTGATAGCTGATTTTTCCAATGCAACTCTTCTTTTGATTTCCTGACTCCTGGTACCAAGAGTGTTGATTATGAATCCAAGAAAATGAAATTGTTAACAACTTCAATCATTTATCTCTCTATCAAGATGTTGCCTATTGTCCTGGGAGGAAGGATTTTTGTTTTTCTGATGTTGAGATGTAATCTGTAGCGAAGGCTGCAGCTCTTGCTCTTCTGTAATATGTGTTGCAATTCCTTTTCAATTTCAATGTGCAAGAAAGAGTGTGTTATCTACATAACACAGATTGTTGATGAGTCTTCCTCCAGTCCAGATGCCACATACTTCTTCCTAAAATCTACCCTCTCAAATAATCTCTTCAGAATATAGATTTAAATGGTATGGAGAAAGAATACATCCCTGACATACTCCTTTTTTTATTTTTAACCATGCAGTCTTCTCATGGTCAGTTCATACAACAGCTTTTTGGTCTAGCTACAGGTTTTGCATGAGAATAATCAAGTTCTGATATTCCCATTCTTCTAATGTTAGCCAATATTTATTGTAATCCACACAGTCAAATATCTGTGCATAATCAGGAAAACACAAATAGACATCCCTCAGGTACTTTCTGCTTTTAGACAAGACACATTTGACATTAGCACTGATAACCCTAGTGATGGCCTATTCCACTGATGCAGAGCTCTGCCGCAGAACATGGCCCAGAAACGTCCAGTCTTGCTTTATGGTCTGCTGACCAAGGACCAGCAACTTCCAGGCCTTCTGAGCCTTCTAACATTGCACTATTCCCTTGATATGAGAACTCTTGTCACCTGTGCCATTTTATCTGGATATTTGTTTGTCCTTATGACTTAATCCTAGTGGTATCACTTATCTGTCATGCTCTTGTATTAAGCTTAGATACATTTTTATAATCTGCTGTTTTGAGTTCAATGTTTATCTGTCAGATACTGTACTAAAGGAGCTCCCAGATTAAACACACTAGGAAGAAGCCATCCTCTTCTGGAAGGTGACCATCCATTTCTGAAATAACAGGCTTTGGAAAACCCTATGAACAATAATAGAGCGCACTTAGACTAGCCACTGTGGGACAAAACCCTGTATTGGAACACACTAAAATGAAGGAGAAATAGTTCCAAACATCCCCCAGTAATTCGAACATGGAACATATAAATTATTAAAGTGGAATATTAGATATTGTTAAAGAAAAAATATAAAGAATAAATGTTATACAATTATAATTATACCTTAGCGAGCTAAGACATACTTGCATTCTCCACTTTGAATCAGATATTCATATGATCTACTATTCCTTAGTGAGGGACATGATGCTTGGAAGAATGGAGGGCCAGTGAAAAAGAGGAAGACCTTTAACCAGGTGGACTGACACAATGCTCTCTAGCATGTCAGAAAAGTGTGAAGATTGCAGAGAAGGTTCAGATCTGCTGTTCATAGGGTTGCTATGGGTTGTACTCAATTCTATGATGCCTGTATCAACAAGGACAACTACGCCTGAAATGGGGGGGAAAAGAAATAAAACAAAAAAAAAATTACAGCCAAAAAAACAAAACCATTACGAGGAATTAATATACAAGAGGAAAACTGGCATTCTTTTAAAAAGAGGAGAAAATCCCAGGTGATTTACAGCCTCTGAAAACCCACGGGAGGGTCAACTATGAGTCGGTTCCAACTTGACAGCAATGAGAGTATAAAAATTAGTATGTTTTTGGTACGGGTAATCCCTGACATCCAGCCATATTTTTCTTTCTGTAATTGTAGGGTGGATTTGTGGGGATCAAATTGCCACAAGTCCTTTTTTGAGCTGACAAGTATTTTAGATCATGATCTCAACAGTATTTGTTCAAATCGCATACATATTTTGTAAAAAGAACTTGAAATGTAAATACTGTGTGTGTGCTGTAAGAGTTGTGCATTTCAAAAATGAAACATCTTCTGAAAAGTT
>NW_006400045.1:2095035-2098919 GCF_000299155.1 Elephantulus edwardii | reverse complement strand
ACATAAGTTATTCAGTTTTTCCCATTCTTATCCCAACCCTGATGTCAGTCCCATTCTACAGCAGTGGCACCATGCAGTGAATGGATCATGTCTGACTTGATGGAAACTAAATAAAGACTTGTTGTCATCAAGTCAGAAACGATCCATTACTGACCCTCTATTGGGTTTTCAGAGGCTAGAAATCACAGGGAAGATTACAATTTTTCTACCATGGAGCAGCTAGTGGATTAGAATTACCTGCATTTGGGTTGTCAGTATAACTTCTTATCCACTAACTACTATTTTTCCCCTCATTTCAACTGACTTCCAAACTGGGATCTACCACTGTTACTGTAACTATCTGCATTTCTCTACTGTTTATAGGGTTTTCAGAGGCCTGCTATTTAAGAAGTGGATGGTGAACCCTACTTTCTAGTCTATCTTATTATGGTAACTCTATTAAAACCTGTTCAACAATGAGTAATTCTTATGGCATTTGACATACCAGTGACATAACTTTGAGTATCATAGCAACCCACAAGTTATCTCAGTACACCAAACTGGCAGATGGGTAAATGAATTAGAACAATGTTCTCTAGAAACATAACAAAGTGACAATTGTGTTTATAGCTCTAATAGCAAATTAATATCTACAACAGAAACAATTTTAATAGCTAGACTTCATAAAGAGGAATGTGACATGAAGATTGGAGGGAACTCATCAATAATCTGTGATATGTAGATGACACAATCTTGCTTGAAGACAGTGAGGAGGACTAGAAGCACTTGTTCCAGTGTAGGGAAAAAATACAGTCTTCAATATGTATTACATCTCTATGTTAAAAAAAATTCTTACCAATAGACTGATAGGCAACACCATGACTTAGGGAGGGAAAAAAATGAAACTGTCAACAATTTCATATTACTTGGATCCAAAATCAATGCCCTTGGTATCAGCAGTCAAAATATCAGAAGACATATTTCACTGGACAGGTTAGCTACTAGGGATCTCTCAAAATTATTGTAGAGTAATGATGCCATTTTGAAGAATAAGGTTTGTCAAATTCAGGCAATTATCTTGTCTATCACTTGCTATGCATCTCAGAGCTGAGTAATGAATGAAAGATAACAGAAGAATTGAGGTCTTTGAGGTGTAGTGTTGGAAAAGAGCACTGAACATCCCACGGATATCCAAAAGAACAAACAAAGAAGTCTTGGAGAGGGACAAGTAGAGTGCCCTTTGGAGGCAAGGGTGATGAGGCTCCACCTCATCTGCTTCAAGCATGTTACTATGAAGAGCTATCCGCTGGAGAAGGCCATGATGTTTGGAAGTATAAAGGGTCAGCGAAGGAAAAGATCCTTGAAGAGGTGGATTGACACAGTGACTGCTTTAACGGACTCCTGTGTTTCCGAAAGTATGAGGAATGGTACAGGATAGGAGGGTGTTCAGATTTGTTGTTCATAGGGTCACTAGGAGTTATACTCAGCAGCACCTAATAGCAACAATATCAAACTAGTCACTAGAGCAATTTAAGAACTAGTTTTGAGGACTCATTTTGACCTCTACTAATTGAATTTTTCTCAACTCTTAATGTATGGTCCTAGGTAGCTTTGCATTTCAGTAGAGCAGTGAGACTTTGCTGGCAACTTGATTTATTTAGGAGATCCATCGAAGATAGGATTCATATCATCACATCCTGAATTGCTGCTAAATATAATCAAAGGGGAGGAAAGAGATAACTTCTATTAATTTTTACAGTCAGAAATATATCAAGCATGCACCCAAGATATTCTAGTAATAATGGGTGACTGGAATGCAAATGTTCGGAACAGGGTAGAAGTATCAAACAATCGAAAATATGGACTTGGTGACAGAAAAGAGGCTAGGTATAGAATGAAATAATTTTGTACAGTTAATTACTTATTTATTGCAAATACCTTTGTAAGAAACACAAATTATAACTATATACATGAACTTCATCTGATGGTCTACATAGGAAACTGATTGAATCTGTGGAAAAAAATCATTGCAGAAGCTCCATATTATCTGTGAAAACTATGATCTGATTGTGAAACAGACCTTCAACTACTAATATTCAAATTCAAACTGAAGCTAAAGAAAATGAAATCAAACCCATAAGAACCAAAGTCTAACATTGATTCTATCCCATCTGAATTTAAAAAATCATCTGAGGAACAGATTTGAAGACTTGAAAACTAAACTAATGAGTGAAGACTAGATGATCTATGGAAAGAATTTAAGAATGAGATCCAGGAAGAATACAAAAGGTCCTTACAAAGTAAAAGAGAAAGAAAAGACCCAGGTGGATGTGAAGAGACTCTGAATATTGCACTAGCGCACTGAGAAACCAAAATAAAGAAAGGGAAGAAATCAAGAAAATGCTGAACAGAAGATTTCAAAGGGCGGCTCAGGAAGACAAAGCAAAGTACTATAATGAAATGTGCAAAGAGTTTGAGTCAGAAAATCAAGAGTGACAAATTTGCCAGGCATTTCTTAAGTTGAAGGAATTGAATAACAAATTCAAGCCTCAATTAAGAATGCTATGGCCAGAATGTTGAATGATCCATGAAGCATCAAAAGAACATGAAAGGAGTACATAGAGTCACTACATCAAAAATGATTTACTGACACAGAAGAATGTAATAAAAAATCAAAACAAAACATATTCCCAAGAGGCAATTATGATGAAGGAGGGAGTTCAAACTACTCTGAAGGAACTTTTAAGAAACAAAGGCCCCAGGAATTGATGGTATTTGAATTGACATATTTCAACAAAAGCAATCCTGGATGCACTCATCAGATTGTGTCAAGAAAGCTGGAGGAAATTTACCTGGTCAAATGCTTGGAAGAGACCCATATTTATTTTCATTACCAAAAAAAGTAATCAAACAGAGTATGGATATTATTGCCTACATTTATGTTTCTTATAAAAGGTGTTTGCAAAGAATAAATCATTGAATGTGCAGAACTCTATCATTCTATCTCCAGACTCAGTTCTCTCACTGAGTCTGTATTTTCCAGCTACTGATCCTTCTTCCTTGTTCCAAACTTTTGTGTTCCAGTCGTCCATTATTATCAATGCATCTTGATTGCATGTTTGATCAACTTCTGACTGCAAAAGTTGGTAGAAATCTTCTATTTCCTTCTCTTTGGCTCTAGTTGTTGGTGCATGTATTTTAATTATGGTGGTATTCACTGGACTTCCTTGTATGCACATGGATATTATCCTGTCGCTCACCACATTGTATTTCAGGATGGATCTAGAAATGACTGTTGTTCATTATGAAACCAACTCCATTCTTCCTCACTTTTTCATTGCTGGCATAGTAAATCATATAATTGTCTGATTCAAAATGTCCCATGCCAAGCCATCTCATTTCATAAATACCTAGTATGTCAATATTTATGCGTTCCATTTCTTTCTTAACAATGTCCAATTTTCCTACATTCATGCTTCTCACGTTCCACGTTCCAATCATTAGTGTCTGCTTACAGCCTTTCCTTCTCTGTATTTCCGTTTCTAAGATCTCAGTCTCAACTGCCATGTCTGCTATTCGAAGCAATAGTCTAAGTGTGCTCTACTGTACATAGGGCTTTCGAAGGCCTGTCTTTTCGGAAGTGGGTGGCCAATCCTTCTTCCTAGTCTGTTTCTATTTTTAAATATATATAATAGTATCTGACAGGCAAGCATTCCACAGAAAAGAGCAGATAAAAGACAATTGCCCAGTTATAACAATGACCAATAGATTCAATGTTGCTGCCCACTCATGCTTCTTTACTCCACCACCATCCCTTCCTCCTTTTCCTACACCATTCAATACCCATCTCCCACTGACCACTCGCTGATGTGATGGCCTAAGTCTCAAGCCATCAGGATTTCTGT
>NW_006400045.1:2084059-2093120 GCF_000299155.1 Elephantulus edwardii | reverse complement strand
GGGCCAGTCCTTGAAGAAGGACATCATGCTTGCAAGAGTGAAGTGATAGTGCAAAATAGAAAGACACTGAATCTGATGAATTAACACAGTGACTGGGGTAATGGTGCAGATGTGTCTGAGACAATGAAATTGACTCAAGATAGAGTAGGGTATATTTTTAGCACATAGGATCGCTATAAGTCACAGGTGACTCAATAACAACAACACTGGTTAGGGGATTTTGCTGCTAATCTAAAAATAGTAGAGAACTGGCGGTTTGAAAACACCAGCATCTCCACAAAAGAAAAAAATAGTTCCTTCCTGTGTTATTTGAAGCCTCTGAAAATTCATTAAAGGATAATCTATGAATCAGTTCAAAGTTAGTGAATTACTTCTTCCTCTATGGTACTCAAAATCAAAACACATGACAGACACCCTTCCCCATAATAAAAAGATGTTTTTGAGCTGTAGTTCTGGAGATGGGTGTTGAATATCTCAATGAACTGCCAAAAGGAGAAAGTATAGCCAGCATATTCCTTGTAACCTAAGATAACAAAGCTTTGTCTCATATAATTTGGACGAGTTAGGAAAAGAGGATATACCTTGGAAAGGGACTTTATAGTTAGAAAAGTGGAAAGTGCTAATAAAGAGAGGAAGGCCTTCCAACAGATGGATGGGCACAGTTACTATAGCAATGTAATTATGTCTGTCAGGTAAAATGATGGCACAGTATGGCACGAGGGATCAAGTCATACTCAAACTCATGGTGCCAAATAACAGCAACAAAAACAGCATTCCATCTTCACTTTTTTTACACTCTGCTTACTCACAGTTTTAAAATAAGAAACATAAATTGTAGATTTGAGAAAGTCGAGGAAAACTTCCCACACTCCCTCCCTCCCTCACTTGCTAACTCACTCACTCCTTTCCTCCCTCCATCCTTCCCTTCCTTCTTCTCATTTTTCCTTCCTTTCTTTTATTAAAAAAAGCTTGAATAACATCTTGAAAATGAGATTTAAAAAAAGAAACAAATTCTAATCAGCTAAAGTCAAAAGGAACAACTATTTGAACCTATATCTAAACCAAGAAGTTGTGAAAACAAAACGAGAGAACACTGTTGTTATTGCTGTTGTTGTTGTTTGGTTCCATCTAGTTGAGAAACACTCATAGCGACCCAACCCTATGAACAAAAGATCTGTACCCTGCCTTATCATGAGCCATTTTCATATTTTCTGACACACAGGGGCCAATTCCAGCGGTCACCATATCAATCCATTTAGTTAAAGGTCTTTCCATCATTTGCCAACTCTCAGCCCTTCCCAATGTCATGTTCTTCTCCAAGGAATAGCAGTTCCTAACAACATGTCTAAAGTATGTGAGGTGAAGCCTTGTCATCCTTGCCTCAAAAGAGCATTCCAGATGCACCCTCTACAAGACATATCTGTTCATTGTCTTGGCTGTCTATGGGATGTTTAGTGCTCTTCTCCAACACCACAACTTAAAGGCATTAATTCTTTTTATCTTATTATTTACTGTCCAGGTCTCAGATGCATAACTAGTAATCAGAAAAAACAAACGAACAAGCAAAAAAACCAACCAAACCAAAAAAACAAAATCACCTATGTACCTTAGTCCTGAAACTGACGTCACCACTCAGTAATTTGGAAAAATCCCTAATTGCAGATTTTCCCAGTGTGATGTGTCCCCTTATTTCCCGACTGCTCATGCCAAGGGTGGTATTTAATTGTGGATACAAGCAAGATGAAGCTGTTGACAGTTTCAATCTGCTCTCCATCTATTATGACACAACCTATTGGTCCATTGTTAAGAATCTTTGTTTTCTTGATACTGAGGCATAAGCTATATTGAAGGCTGGATTCCTTGATCTTCTGCAACAAGTGCTTCAAGTCCCCCTCACTTTCAGGAATTAAAGTTGTGTCATCTGCATAACACAGGTTATTGATGAGTCTCCTTCCTATCTTGACATCATATTCCTCTTCATGGACTCCAGCTTCTCAGATCATTTTCTCAGCACATAGATTGAACCAGTATGGAGAGATAATGCAACCCTAATATCCTCCCTTTCCAATACCAAACCATGCAGTGCTCTGCTGCTCTGTCAGCAAATCAGCCTCCTGATCCAGATATATGTTCTTCTTTAGCACAATCAAGTGCTGTAGGATTCCCGTTCTCCTCAATGTCAGTCACAATTTGAAAAGGATATGGAGGGAATACACAGAGTTACTGTACCAGAAATAATTGATTGACACTGAAAAATTTCGGGAATTATCATACGAACAGGAGCCAGTGTTAATGAAGGAAGAAGTGGAAGCTGCATTGAAGAAATTTGGCAAAAAATAAGGCTCCAGGAATTGATGGGATACAATTTGACTTGTTTCAATTAAGAGATGAGCCAGGAAATTTGGAGGCAGGTTGTTTGGCCAATATATTAAAAGAGGTCAATATTTGTTTCTATTTCCAAAAAAAGGTGATCCAAATGAATGTTTAAATCATTGAATAATATCATTGCTATCACATGCAAATAAAATACTGCTAAAGATCATTCAAAAATGGCTGGAATTGCCAGAGGTTCAAGCAGGATTTAGAAGAGGCCATGACTCCAGGGATATCCATTGCTGATATCAGATGGATCCTGGCTGAAATTAGGGAATATCAGAAGAATGTCTGTTTGTGCTTTATTGACTATGTAGAGGCATTTGACTGTGTCATAGCAAATTGTGGTTGACATTGAGATGAGAACACTACATTATTTAAGATCAAGAAAGATGTTCCTGTGGACTGTATCCTTTATCCACCTCTATTTAATATGTATGCTGAGCAAATTATTCAAGAAGCTGAACTTTATGAAGAAGAATGTGGCATTAGGAGCAGGTAAATAATTAACAACCTGCATTATGGAATTGGTGGAACCTTGCTTGTTGAAAGTGAGGAGGATCTGAGGTATTTACAGCAGAAGGTCAGAGACTATATCCTTCAATGGATTACAAATCAACACAAAGAAGAGAAAAATCTTCATCTTTTAGACAACAGGCAACATTATGGTATATAGAGAAAAGACTGAAATAGTCAACAATTTCATCTCACTTGACTCCACTATCAACACCCTTCGTACTAGCATTCAAGATATTAGAAAATTATTACAATGGGAAAAATCAACTATCAAGAATGTCTCAAAAATGTTAAGGAATAATGTCACTTTAAGGATTAAGATGCACTTGATTCAAGCAATGGCTTTTCAATTACTTACTCTGTATCTGAAAATTGGATGATGACTAAGAATGACAGAATAATAATAATGGATGTTTTTGGGCTGTGGTGCTTGAAAAGAGTACTGACTACCCTAGGGACTGCCAAAAGAACAAACAATTATGTCCTCTGGAAGTTGGAACCAGGGTGCCTCTTGGAGGAAAGAATGGTGAAGCTTTGCCTCACATATTTTGGGTATATAATAGAGAAGAGCCAGCCTTTGGAGAAGGACATCATGCTTGAAAAGGTGAAGGGTTAGCTAAAATGAGAAAGAGATGACATAGGATAGGGCAGAGTTTAGATCCATTGTCCATAGGTTCTGTGGGTTGTAGTTAACTCAATGGTACCTAAAAATAACAACAAAATGACAAGGCATAATGGAGAGAGGAAGACCCTTAATGAGATGGATTGACACAGTTACTGGAACAATAGGCATTGTAGGGACCATGATAATGATGCAGCATAGGGCAAGGGACTAGCTCAAGATAGGACTGGATTCAGAACTAATGTATATAGTAGGGCCACTATGAATCAAAGGCAACTTAATGGAACCTATCAACAACAATAACAAGGAAGTGTTTATTGTTTTAGAATATCTGGTAACGTAATGTATTCTAAATTAATCCCATGGCTGGTCACCATAAAGATGACTCCTCAAATCTGACAATCTGATCCATGAAGATATGGGGGGAAAATCCTTACAGAGAAGTTCTGTTCTTTATATTGGTTTACTGTTAGTTGGAATCCACTTGATGGTACCCCAAAACAACATATGTGTTGTTACAAGTCTGTATTACAACACTAAATATATAATTCCATGTATTCACAGCTAATATTCATTATAAATTTACTTATCTGGCAACCAAAGCCACTAATTTGTGCTTTCTAAAGTCCATAAACAATACAAGAATACATAATATACCTTTTAAAAATTTATTTTATTATTTTGTATGTGTGTGTCATCAAATTGTATCTGACTGATAAAGGAGGAGATTGACGCTCCTTCTGCAGCAGAGCATCTGGTGGATTTGAACTGCACACCTGTAGGATTGCAATGCAATTTTTTGTACTATATACCTTTGTACTTTAATGACTTAAGGGTCTTTGAACATTGTACAATATCCTAAATTCTAGTAGTAGTGGTATATACTCTAATTTGTTGTTGTTATTATGTGCCATCAAGGCAATTGCTACTTAGCTAACATATGAACAATAGCTCTTAACCCTGTCATATTCTGAGCCAGCTTCACTGTCTCTGACACACCTACCTTTATTACCACAGTATTGTGTCAATCTATCTCACCCAGGGTCTTCCTTTCCTGCACTGATCTTTCATCCTTCCAAACATGATGTCTTTCTCCAAAGACTGGATCTGTCCTGGCAATGTGCCCAATGTATGTGAGGCAGAGCTTCAAAATCTTTGTCTCCAATGAACAAATTATGTTCACCCTCTCCAGGACATTGTTAAAGAAATGGAATGCATAAATATTGACATACTGGATATTGGCAAGCTGAGAGGGATTGGAACATTTTTAATGAGACAATCATATGAACTAATACACTAGAAATGAAAAAGTGAGAAAAATGAAATTGCATTCACAGTCAAAATGGCCATTTCTAGATCCTTCCTGAAATACAATGTTGTGAGTGGCAGAAAAAAACATATCCATATATGTATAAGGAAGATCACTTAATACCACTATCATTCAAACATATGCAGCAACAACAACCAGAGCAAAAAAAGAGGAAAGAGATTTCTACCAACTTTTTCAGTTTAAAATCGATCCAATATACAATCAAGTTTAATTAATAATAATTGTTAACTGGAAATTAAAAGTTGAGAACAAGGAAGAAGGATGAATAGTTGGAAAATATAGACTTGGTGATTAAAATGAGGCTGGAGAGAGAATGATAGAATTTTGTACAATCAGTTATTTATTTATTGCACTTTTATAAAAAACACAAAAAATGACTATACACATAGATTTCACTTGATGGTCTGCATAAGAGTGAGATTGATTATATTTGTGGAAAGAATTATTGGAAAAGCTCAATATTAGCTATAAAAACTAGGTCAAGTGTTGACTTTGGAACAGATCTTCAACTACTCATGCATACATAAAGTCAAACTGAAGCTAAAAAAATAAAAATAAATTCACAAGAACAAAAATTTGACCTTGAGTCTGTCCCTCCTGAAATTAAAAATTAGCTGAAGAGCAAGTTTGAGGTCTTGAACACTAATAAACGATGACCAGATGAACTATAGGAGGATATAAAAAATATCATCTGTGTATAAAAAAAAGAAGAAAAGAATATCATTCATGAAGATTGTAAAGGTCATTACAAAGACAGAGTAAGAGATGACAGAGATAGGTGTCAGAAGAGACTAATCTAGTATGCTGTTGTTGCTGCTGCTGTTTTTCTCAGGTGTCATTAAGTCAAGAAAGACTCATGAACTAAAAGATCTATCCTCTCATCCTTACACTTCCTGACACTCTAGAGCCTATTGTGGCAATTACTACATCAATTCCCTTGGTTGAGGATCTTCCTCTCCTTTGCCACCCCTCCACCATTCCCAGTATTTATACCTCTACAAGGAATAGCCCATCCTAGCAACTTGCACAAAGTACGTGACACAAAGCCTCATCATTCTTGCTTCCAAAGTTCACTCCAGTGGCACCATCTCCAGGACATTTCTATTTGTTCTCTTGATCGTCCTTGAAATGTTTAGTTCTCTTCAACACCACAACTCAAAGGCATCAGTTCTTTTTCTGTCATCCTTATTCATTGTCCAGCTCTCAGATGCATAGCAAGCGATCAAAATTATTATATAATCTGGTATATAATAATAAAAACGAAACAAATTTCAAAAAATAGTTTAAATTAAAAGTAAGTACAAAAATTTATAATACTTTATTCTTGTGGATTTTGATAGCAACCTTAAATTATTTTTTTTAGGATAAGTTTTCTTATTCCTTAGGGAAAATAGAGAATAAATAAACCAAAAATCTCTCTCTTTTTGGATCTTATTTCTTGTTATTCTGCCTCCTTGACCATTTATCTTCCATATTCATTGACTTAATTAATAATCGTTAGAAGAAAAATCTACCTTATTTTAACAGGATCTTAAACAATGTAGTATGGACTTGATTAGTAAATTTTTATTGTCAATATATTTTTTCTGTTTATATTTTTTAAAATAATAAATAAGTGCGAGTACTAGAGTGCTCCAGTATCTTTGTTTTGGGCTTTTATTTAAATTTTAAGATGCATAGGATATTAATGTGGATTAGAGGGAAGTAGTGTTTGAAATTCCCCACTGTTTCTAAGTGTTAGGAATCTTTTCTTTTCCTTCCTGACAAAGCTGTATTGTAGGTTGAGATAATATATTTAGCAGTTTATGGCCACAGGAGCATATCCACTTTCAGAGGATCATATTAAGAACCCACTCTTGCTTGGCTTCCTCTGCAGTCATTTAATCAGTCTGGCATGATTACACCAATCACACTGATGAAGCCTCATCCTAGGGAATCACCTTTTTCCATCAGCAGATCTAATAAAACAATGGGGAAGGAGGTACCAATGGAAAAACATGGCTTGAAGTAATACCAGAAAAAAAGGGAGCTTTTGTTAAGTGAGGCCTAGATAATAAGTGATTGTTGGTGAAGTGTAACTTCATCAGTGGAGTGTATAACCATCAAGCAAATAGAGTCCAGGTGGGCCTCATTTCCCTTTCATACAACAGAAGTAACTAGGGACTGCATTGCTGGCATGCATTTCAGATACAGAGAATAAGTGGAAGGTAAGACAGAACAAAACTGACTAAAAACTTGGGATTAAAACATAAAAACTAATCTTGAATGAAAATAAGATTATACTTAAAAAAAGAGGTTGTTTTTTTTTTTCAGGGGGGAGAGTAGTTTTGTTTTGTTTTTTGAATATCTATCAGAAGCTCTGGTGGCTTAGTGGTAAAGAATGACACTGCCAATTAAAAAGGTACTGGGTTTGAATCCACCATCTCCAGGATAAAGCAGGGCAATCTCTTGTGCAATTCACTGCCTCTGAAAATATACTAGAGAGTTAGCTATGGGTGAGTTCCAACGTGACAGTACACAACACCACAGTGGTAGAGAGGATAAACTTGTCAGTTGCTAACAAAAGGTCAGCAATTTGAACTCACCAGCTGCTTTGTAAATGTAACAGTTTCTTAAATATCTGCAGCCTAGACAGCCCTATTCAGAATGTTTCAACACAGACATGACACAGACAAGTGGAGTAATTATGAGTTAAAATGGACTTTGTGTCCCCAAACAATGTTTAAAAAAGAAAAAAAAAATCTCCTCCAATACAATTAACTACTTCTGATAAACTCTGGAGATCCAGCTATAAAGAATTTTTTACTTAAGAGCACATAACAGCAAATAAGTATGATCTTCAGTTAATTCACCTGCTCAGATAAAATGCAGTTTCTGATTTAATAGGCCATTGGTTTGGCCTAAACATCTGCACTTACAAAACGTTCTCAAATGATTTTGAAGTTGCTAACATCACTTATGCTATATATTTTATATATATTATAACAAACTACAAAATTGGAAACATTCTTGGATTACATGAGATTACAACAGTACACTTAGAAATTTGTGGTAAAGGTAGTTCTATCTGGAAATTTGTAGATGACCTTCAGGCTAACAATGTCACTATTATTGTTTTGAAGAATGTGGTTTAACACATTTATTACTATATGTTGTTGTTAGGTACCTCAATTCAAATATATCTCATAGTGACTCTTCAACAATGGATCTGAATTCTGAACTATCTGTCCTCACCGTATTGGTCATGCTGGAACTCACTGTTACACGGATCACTCCATGTAACTGTGTCACTACACCTTATTGAGGGTTTGCCTCTTTTTTCCATGATCCTTTACCTTTCCAAGCATGAAATATTTTTTCCAAGGAATGATCCTCCTGTCAACATGACCCAAATATTTGAGACTATGTTTCACCATTCCTGCCTCTATGAAGCAAATTTGAACTCTGGATGAAATTTCTCCAAGACAGTAGAAATAACAACACTAAAGATGTTGAGACGATTTCTGGGATTGGGAAACTCCCAACCCAGGAAATCTCTCCACAAACAGAATAGAATGAAAAGTTTTAGCACTGAATAAGCATTAAGCTTAATAATTCTGAATATGGCAGAAATTGTGAGGATAGTATAAAATAAGGCTAGATTTCATCTGTTGTTCACAGTTTCACTGCATCAGAGAGACTTATAGTCATCATCACCTAATAAACCAAATAGTTGAGGAATTATTAAAGGAGAAATTCTACATCCCTTAATATCCTAACAGTCCTTCAGTGTATAGCCTATAACAATTTTGGTCTCATTGGAGAGAAAAGAACAGGCAAGCTAGCTGGCAATGGGGAACTTCAGTAACTGCGATAGTTGTTGTTGTTTTGGACCCTTAACTCAGAATCAATACAAAGCTGCCCCCCCTGTAGGTTTTCAGAGGCAGTGAATTGCATGGGAAGAGATTGTTCTTCTTTCTCCCACAATAACAGCTTCTTGTTGTTGTTGTTATGTGCCGTTGAGTCACTTGTGACTCATAGAGACACTATGTACAAGAGCCCTAAACTCTGCTCTATCCTGTACCAACTTCACCGTCTCCGACACAGTCACTCCCACCACCCCAATCACAGAACTGATCCATCTCATCTAAGGTCTTCCTCTCCTGCACCATCCCTCCACTCTCCCAAACTCTCCAAGGACAAGTCCCTCCTTGCAATATGCCCAAAGTATGTCAGACAAA
>NW_006400045.1:2074525-2083959 GCF_000299155.1 Elephantulus edwardii | reverse complement strand
TTAAAAAAAGCTTGAATAACATCTTGAAAATGAGATTTAAAAAAAGAAAAAATTCTAATCAGCTAAAGTCAAAAGGAACAACTATTTGAACCTATATCTAAACCAAGAAGTTGTGAAAACAAAACGAGAGAACACTGTTGTTATTGCTGTTGTTGTTGTTTGGTTCCATCTAGTTGAGAAACACTCATAGCGACCCAACCCTATGAACAAAAGATCTGTACCCTGCCTTATCATGAGCCATTTTCATATTTTCTGACACACAGGGGCCAATTCCAGCGGTCACCATATCAATCCATTTAGTTAAAGGTCTTTCCATCATTTGCCAACTCTCAGCCCTTCCCAATGTCATGTTCTTCTCCAAGGAATAGCAGTTCCTAACAACATGTCTAAAGTATGTGAGGTGAAGCCTTGTCATCCTTGCCTCAAAAGAGCATTCCAGATGCACCCTCTACAAGACATATCTGTTCATTGTCTTGGCTGTCTATGGGATGTTTAGTGCTCTTCTCCAACACCACAACTTAAAGGCATTAATTCTTTTTATCTTATTATTTACTGTCCAGGTCTCAGATGCATAACTAGTAATCAGAAAAAACAAACGAACAAGCAAAAAAACCAACCAAACCAAAAAAACAAAATCACCTATGTACCTTAGTCCTGAAACTGACGTCACCACTCAGTAATTTGGAAAAATCCCTAATTGCAGATTTTCCCAGTGTGATGTGTCCCCTTATTTCCCGACTGCTCATGCCAAGGGTGGTATTTAATTGTGGATACAAGCAAGATGAAGCTGTTGACAGTTTCAATCTGCTCTCCATCTATTATGACACAACCTATTGGTCCATTGTTAAGAATCTTTGTTTTCTTGATACTGAGGCATAAGCTATATTGAAGGCTGGATTCCTTGATCTTCTGCAACAAGTGCTTCAAGTCCCCCTCACTTTCAGGAATTAAAGTTGTGTCATCTGCATAACACAGGTTATTGATGAGTCTCCTTCCTATCTTGACATCATATTCCTCTTCATGGACTCCAGCTTCTCAGATCATTTTCTCAGCACATAGATTGAACCAGTATGGAGAGATAATGCAACCCTAATATCCTCCCTTTCCAATACCAAACCATGCAGTGCTCTGCTGCTCTGTCAGCAAATCAGCCTCCTGATCCAGATATATGTTCTTCTTTAGCACAATCAAGTGCTGTAGGATTCCCGTTCTCCTCAATGTCAGTCACAATTTGAAAAGGATATGGAGGGAATACACAGAGTTACTGTACCAGAAATAATTGATTGACACTGAAAAATTTCGGGAATTATCATACGAACAGGAGCCAGTGTTAATGAAGGAAGAAGTGGAAGCTGCATTGAAGAAATTTGGCAAAAAATAAGGCTCCAGGAATTGATGGGATACAATTTGACTTGTTTCAATTAAGAGATGAGCCAGGAAATTTGGAGGCAGGTTGTTTGGCCAATATATTAAAAGAGGTCAATATTTGTTTCTATTTCCAAAAAAAGGTGATCCAAATGAATGTTTAAATCATTGAATAATATCATTGCTATCACATGCAAATAAAATACTGCTAAAGATCATTCAAAAATGGCTGGAATTGCCAGAGGTTCAAGCAGGATTTAGAAGAGGCCATGACTCCAGGGATATCCATTGCTGATATCAGATGGATCCTGGCTGAAATTAGGGAATATCAGAAGAATGTCTGTTTGTGCTTTATTGACTATGTAGAGGCATTTGACTGTGTCATAGCAAATTGTGGTTGACATTGAGATGAGAACACTACATTATTTAAGATCAAGAAAGATGTTCCTGTGGACTGTATCCTTTATCCACCTCTATTTAATATGTATGCTGAGCAAATTATTCAAGAAGCTGAACTTTATGAAGAAGAATGTGGCATTAGGAGCAGGTAAATAATTAACAACCTGCATTATGGAATTGGTGGAACCTTGCTTGTTGAAAGTGAGGAGGATCTGAGGTATTTACAGCAGAAGGTCAGAGACTATATCCTTCAATGGATTACAAATCAACACAAAGAAGAGAAAAATCTTCATCTTTTAGACAACAGGCAACATTATGGTATATAGAGAAAAGACTGAAATAGTCAACAATTTCATCTCACTTGACTCCACTATCAACACCCTTCGTACTAGCATTCAAGATATTAGAAAATTATTACAATGGGAAAAATCAACTATCAAGAATGTCTCAAAAATGTTAAGGAATAATGTCACTTTAAGGATTAAGATGCACTTGATTCAAGCAATGGCTTTTCAATTACTTACTCTGTATCTGAAAATTGGATGATGACTAAGAATGACAGAATAATAATAATGGATGTTTTTGGGCTGTGGTGCTTGAAAAGAGTACTGACTACCCTAGGGACTGCCAAAAGAACAAACAATTATGTCCTCTGGAAGTTGGAACCAGGGTGCCTCTTGGAGGAAAGAATGGTGAAGCTTTGCCTCACATATTTTGGGTATATAATAGAGAAGAGCCAGCCTTTGGAGAAGGACATCATGCTTGAAAAGGTGAAGGGTTAGCTAAAATGAGAAAGAGATGACATAGGATAGGGCAGAGTTTAGATCCATTGTCCATAGGTTCTGTGGGTTGTAGTTAACTCAATGGTACCTAAAAATAACAACAAAATGACAAGGCATAATGGAGAGAGGAAGACCCTTAATGAGATGGATTGACACAGTTACTGGAACAATAGGCATTGTAGGGACCATGATAATGATGCAGCATAGGGCAAGGGACTAGCTCAAGATAGGACTGGATTCAGAACTAATGTATATAGTAGGGCCACTATGAATCAAAGGCAACTTAATGGAACCTATCAACAACAATAACAAGGAAGTGTTTATTGTTTTAGAATATCTGGTAACGTAATGTATTCTAAATTAATCCCATGGCTGGTCACCATAAAGATGACTCCTCAAATCTGACAATCTGATCCATGAAGATATGGGGGGAAAATCCTTACAGAGAAGTTCTGTTCTTTATATTGGTTTACTGTTAGTTGGAATCCACTTGATGGTACCCCAAAACAACATATGTGTTGTTACAAGTCTGTATTACAACACTAAATATATAATTCCATGTATTCACAGCTAATATTCATTATAAATTTACTTATCTGGCAACCAAAGCCACTAATTTGTGCTTTCTAAAGTCCATAAACAATACAAGAATACATAATATACCTTTTAAAAATTTATTTTATTATTTTGTATGTGTGTGTCATCAAATTGTATCTGACTGATAAAGGAGGAGATTGACGCTCCTTCTGCAGCAGAGCATCTGGTGGATTTGAACTGCACACCTGTAGGATTGCAATGCAATTTTTTGTACTATATACCTTTGTACTTTAATGACTTAAGGGTCTTTGAACATTGTACAATATCCTAAATTCTAGTAGTAGTGGTATATACTCTAATTTGTTGTTGTTATTATGTGCCATCAAGGCAATTGCTACTTAGCTAACATATGAACAATAGCTCTTAACCCTGTCATATTCTGAGCCAGCTTCACTGTCTCTGACACACCTACCTTTATTACCACAGTATTGTGTCAATCTATCTCACCCAGGGTCTTCCTTTCCTGCACTGATCTTTCATCCTTCCAAACATGATGTCTTTCTCCAAAGACTGGATCTGTCCTGGCAATGTGCCCAATGTATGTGAGGCAGAGCTTCAAAATCTTTGTCTCCAATGAACAAATTATGTTCACCCTCTCCAGGACATTGTTAAAGAAATGGAATGCATAAATATTGACATACTGGATATTGGCAAGCTGAGAGGGATTGGAACATTTTTAATGAGACAATCATATGAACTAATACACTAGAAATGAAAAAGTGAGAAAAATGAAATTGCATTCACAGTCAAAATGGCCATTTCTAGATCCTTCCTGAAATACAATGTTGTGAGTGGCAGAAAAAAACATATCCATATATGTATAAGGAAGATCACTTAATACCACTATCATTCAAACATATGCAGCAACAACAACCAGAGCAAAAAAAGAGGAAAGAGATTTCTACCAACTTTTTCAGTTTAAAATCGATCCAATATACAATCAAGTTTAATTAATAATAATTGTTAACTGGAAATTAAAAGTTGAGAACAAGGAAGAAGGATGAATAGTTGGAAAATATAGACTTGGTGATTAAAATGAGGCTGGAGAGAGAATGATAGAATTTTGTACAATCAGTTATTTATTTATTGCACTTTTATAAAAAACACAAAAAATGACTATACACATAGATTTCACTTGATGGTCTGCATAAGAGTGAGATTGATTATATTTGTGGAAAGAATTATTGGAAAAGCTCAATATTAGCTATAAAAACTAGGTCAAGTGTTGACTTTGGAACAGATCTTCAACTACTCATGCATACATAAAGTCAAACTGAAGCTAAAAAAATAAAAATAAATTCACAAGAACAAAAATTTGACCTTGAGTCTGTCCCTCCTGAAATTAAAAATTAGCTGAAGAGCAAGTTTGAGGTCTTGAACACTAATAAACGATGACCAGATGAACTATAGGAGGATATAAAAAATATCATCTGTGTATAAAAAAAAGAAGAAAAGAATATCATTCATGAAGATTGTAAAGGTCATTACAAAGACAGAGTAAGAGATGACAGAGATAGGTGTCAGAAGAGACTAATCTAGTATGCTGTTGTTGCTGCTGCTGTTTTTCTCAGGTGTCATTAAGTCAAGAAAGACTCATGAACTAAAAGATCTATCCTCTCATCCTTACACTTCCTGACACTCTAGAGCCTATTGTGGCAATTACTACATCAATTCCCTTGGTTGAGGATCTTCCTCTCCTTTGCCACCCCTCCACCATTCCCAGTATTTATACCTCTACAAGGAATAGCCCATCCTAGCAACTTGCACAAAGTACGTGACACAAAGCCTCATCATTCTTGCTTCCAAAGTTCACTCCAGTGGCACCATCTCCAGGACATTTCTATTTGTTCTCTTGATCGTCCTTGAAATGTTTAGTTCTCTTCAACACCACAACTCAAAGGCATCAGTTCTTTTTCTGTCATCCTTATTCATTGTCCAGCTCTCAGATGCATAGCAAGCGATCAAAATTATTATATAATCTGGTATATAATAATAAAAACGAAACAAATTTCAAAAAATAGTTTAAATTAAAAGTAAGTACAAAAATTTATAATACTTTATTCTTGTGGATTTTGATAGCAACCTTAAATTATTTTTTTTAGGATAAGTTTTCTTATTCCTTAGGGAAAATAGAGAATAAATAAACCAAAAATCTCTCTCTTTTTGGATCTTATTTCTTGTTATTCTGCCTCCTTGACCATTTATCTTCCATATTCATTGACTTAATTAATAATCGTTAGAAGAAAAATCTACCTTATTTTAACAGGATCTTAAACAATGTAGTATGGACTTGATTAGTAAATTTTTATTGTCAATATATTTTTTCTGTTTATATTTTTTAAAATAATAAATAAGTGCGAGTACTAGAGTGCTCCAGTATCTTTGTTTTGGGCTTTTATTTAAATTTTAAGATGCATAGGATATTAATGTGGATTAGAGGGAAGTAGTGTTTGAAATTCCCCACTGTTTCTAAGTGTTAGGAATCTTTTCTTTTCCTTCCTGACAAAGCTGTATTGTAGGTTGAGATAATATATTTAGCAGTTTATGGCCACAGGAGCATATCCACTTTCAGAGGATCATATTAAGAACCCACTCTTGCTTGGCTTCCTCTGCAGTCATTTAATCAGTCTGGCATGATTACACCAATCACACTGATGAAGCCTCATCCTAGGGAATCACCTTTTTCCATCAGCAGATCTAATAAAACAATGGGGAAGGAGGTACCAATGGAAAAACATGGCTTGAAGTAATACCAGAAAAAAAGGGAGCTTTTGTTAAGTGAGGCCTAGATAATAAGTGATTGTTGGTGAAGTGTAACTTCATCAGTGGAGTGTATAACCATCAAGCAAATAGAGTCCAGGTGGGCCTCATTTCCCTTTCATACAACAGAAGTAACTAGGGACTGCATTGCTGGCATGCATTTCAGATACAGAGAATAAGTGGAAGGTAAGACAGAACAAAACTGACTAAAAACTTGGGATTAAAACATAAAAACTAATCTTGAATGAAAATAAGATTATACTTAAAAAAAGAGGTTGTTTTTTTTTTTCAGGGGGGAGAGTAGTTTTGTTTTGTTTTTTGAATATCTATCAGAAGCTCTGGTGGCTTAGTGGTAAAGAATGACACTGCCAATTAAAAAGGTACTGGGTTTGAATCCACCATCTCCAGGATAAAGCAGGGCAATCTCTTGTGCAATTCACTGCCTCTGAAAATATACTAGAGAGTTAGCTATGGGTGAGTTCCAACGTGACAGTACACAACACCACAGTGGTAGAGAGGATAAACTTGTCAGTTGCTAACAAAAGGTCAGCAATTTGAACTCACCAGCTGCTTTGTAAATGTAACAGTTTCTTAAATATCTGCAGCCTAGACAGCCCTATTCAGAATGTTTCAACACAGACATGACACAGACAAGTGGAGTAATTATGAGTTAAAATGGACTTTGTGTCCCCAAACAATGTTTAAAAAAGAAAAAAAAAATCTCCTCCAATACAATTAACTACTTCTGATAAACTCTGGAGATCCAGCTATAAAGAATTTTTTACTTAAGAGCACATAACAGCAAATAAGTATGATCTTCAGTTAATTCACCTGCTCAGATAAAATGCAGTTTCTGATTTAATAGGCCATTGGTTTGGCCTAAACATCTGCACTTACAAAACGTTCTCAAATGATTTTGAAGTTGCTAACATCACTTATGCTATATATTTTATATATATTATAACAAACTACAAAATTGGAAACATTCTTGGATTACATGAGATTACAACAGTACACTTAGAAATTTGTGGTAAAGGTAGTTCTATCTGGAAATTTGTAGATGACCTTCAGGCTAACAATGTCACTATTATTGTTTTGAAGAATGTGGTTTAACACATTTATTACTATATGTTGTTGTTAGGTACCTCAATTCAAATATATCTCATAGTGACTCTTCAACAATGGATCTGAATTCTGAACTATCTGTCCTCACCGTATTGGTCATGCTGGAACTCACTGTTACACGGATCACTCCATGTAACTGTGTCACTACACCTTATTGAGGGTTTGCCTCTTTTTTCCATGATCCTTTACCTTTCCAAGCATGAAATATTTTTTCCAAGGAATGATCCTCCTGTCAACATGACCCAAATATTTGAGACTATGTTTCACCATTCCTGCCTCTATGAAGCAAATTTGAACTCTGGATGAAATTTCTCCAAGACAGTAGAAATAACAACACTAAAGATGTTGAGACGATTTCTGGGATTGGGAAACTCCCAACCCAGGAAATCTCTCCACAAACAGAATAGAATGAAAAGTTTTAGCACTGAATAAGCATTAAGCTTAATAATTCTGAATATGGCAGAAATTGTGAGGATAGTATAAAATAAGGCTAGATTTCATCTGTTGTTCACAGTTTCACTGCATCAGAGAGACTTATAGTCATCATCACCTAATAAACCAAATAGTTGAGGAATTATTAAAGGAGAAATTCTACATCCCTTAATATCCTAACAGTCCTTCAGTGTATAGCCTATAACAATTTTGGTCTCATTGGAGAGAAAAGAACAGGCAAGCTAGCTGGCAATGGGGAACTTCAGTAACTGCGATAGTTGTTGTTGTTTTGGACCCTTAACTCAGAATCAATACAAAGCTGCCCCCCCTGTAGGTTTTCAGAGGCAGTGAATTGCATGGGAAGAGATTGTTCTTCTTTCTCCCACAATAACAGCTTCTTGTTGTTGTTGTTATGTGCCGTTGAGTCACTTGTGACTCATAGAGACACTATGTACAAGAGCCCTAAACTCTGCTCTATCCTGTACCAACTTCACCGTCTCCGACACAGTCACTCCCACCACCCCAATCACAGAACTGATCCATCTCATCTAAGGTCTTCCTCTCCTGCACCATCCCTCCACTCTCCCAAACTCTCCAAGGACAAGTCCCTCCTTGCAATATGCCCAAAGTATGTCAGACAAAACTTTACAATCCTTGACTCCAAGGAGCATTCTGGCTTCACCCTCTCCAGGACAAACCTGTTTGTTCTCCTAGCAGTCCATGGTATGTTCAACACTCTTCTCCAGCATCAGAGCTCAAAGGCATCAATTATCTTTCTATCATCTCTATTCACTGTCTAACTCTCTGATGGATAGCATGTAATAGCAAAGACTATAGGCTGTATCAGGCGCACCTTAGTCTCCAGCTTGATGTCATTGCTCTTCAGTACTCTTGAGAGGTCCCTCATAGCTGAATTTCCAAATACAATTCTTCTCTTGATTTCCTGGCTGCTGTTACCAAGAGTGTTGACTGTGGAGCCAAACAAACTAAAACCATTAACTATCTCAATCTCTTCACCATCCATACTGATGCTGCCCATTGGCCCAGTGGTGAGAATCTTTGTTTTCTTGATGTTGAGCTTCAATCCACATAGGAAGCTGCAGTCCTTGAACTTCTGCAGCAAGAGTTTCAGGTCCTCCTCAGTTTCAGCAAGCAGGGTTGTGTCATCTGCATAACACATGTTGTTGATGACTCTTCCACGAATCCTCATACCACATTCCTCCTCCTATAGCCCAGCATCTCGGATGATCTGTTCTGCATACAGATTGAAAAGGGATGGAAACAGAATACATCCCTGATAGACCTCCTTCTTGATTTTCGGACCATGTAGTATCTCCTTGCCCTGTTCTGATGACTGCCTCTGGATCCAAGTATAGGATTCACATAAGCACAATCAAATGGTTTGGGATCCCCATTCTTCTCAGAGTCAGCCACAGCTTGTTGTGATCCACACAGTCAAAAGCCTTTGCATAGTCAATGAAACACAGATAGACATTCTTCTGGTATTCTCTGCTTTTTGCCAAGATCCATCTAACATAAGCTATCATATCCCTAGTACCACGACATCTTGTAAACCCAGCCTGCACATCTGACAGTTCTTTGTTGACATATTGCTCCAATCATTTTTGGATAATTTTTAGCAGAATCTTGCTTGCGTGTGATATCAATAATATTTTTCAATAATTTCCACACTCTGTTGGGTCACCTGTCTTTGCAATGGGAGCAAATAACAGCTCGTGGATTCAAATCACATACCTTTGTGTTAGTAGTGCAATCTTGCTTAAAACTTGGCTTCTGTATACCATTGTCCTTCATCTGATCCAGCTGCCTCAATTTTGCCTGCTCTTCCAAAAGACATGGCCATTACCAAAGAACTAATTACAATGGAGGTAAATTCATGTTCTAGAACACTAATAAAAGTAGCTTGCATGTATAATTCTTTGGTGTTCTTTCCGTTGGCTCACTTACACTGTT